>NW_026914896.1:0-542228 GCF_034315485.1 Pezoporus occidentalis
AACAGTTTGCCATTTTAACATCTTGAATTTGTTCTACAGAATTTGTAAGCAGTGCAGCTCATACATCTATACCCATGGACTGAGGAACAGAAGATCGAATGTGCAATTGGTGTTTCAAGGAGATTTGAAGGTTTTATTGCACATCACCATTCTCTGAAAACTTTCTTTCAACTATTTCACTAGCAAAAGTCTCATTTACTTGTCCATTTTCTGTGGGGGAGAAAAATACAGAAACAAAACTATTGGAAGGCAACAGGGAAAGAGGCACAACAACCACTTTGGGCATTCCTTCCCAGTGCTCAGTCACCCTCGCAGTAAATTAGTTCTTCCCCAAGTTCAGGTGGCCCTTCTTGCCTTTGGGTTTATGCCCATCGCCTCTCGTTAAGAGCAAAACATTCAAGATATGGCAGCAGAACAAGAAAACCCCACATGGAAAGCACGTATGTCCTACCAGGAACAAATGCTGCTGAGATTACAGAACTTATCTGAAAGTGTGCATACCTCTTCAAACACGCGAGGGAATATAAAAATTAGGTTTTTACCAAACGCAGGCACATATTCTCCTCCCACATTCTTTATAATGGAATCCATCAGGTATAGGAATGGCAGTTTCTGTGATGGAGGAGCCTGGAGTAATGAGAAGAAACTGACATGGGGCTTCAATCGCGAGACATGCTGCTCTCCCAGAGCTTTTGGTGGGATGAGTCCCAAACCCTCTCCTAGTACAATCAGGGAGGGAGGGCTCTTGCCCCCTGGGGGTCCCCTGCCCACTTTGCTGTCTCTCCTTGTCCCTCCTCCATTCCTCCTCCTGCAACCCCTGACCTTGTGCTGCCCGTCTCCTCCTGTACTCCTCAGCACTCCCTCTCCCCTATGCTCTTCCCCCTAGACCCTAAGGCCACCCATTCCTGCTGCCCCAGCTGGTCCCTCCAGCACTATGTGTAAAAGTAGGAGCGAGTGGCATATAAAAACCTTGATGATCTCTGCCTCAATCAGGGACACAATGTCCTTGCAGAAGCACATGTTCTCTTCGGTCACGATGGTCAGCACACTGATTCGCCGCTTGCTGTTTTGTGTCAGCTGCTTCAGCAGTGACCGGTATTTGTGGCACACATCTTGCCAGGCCTTGCTGCTCCCAGCGCTGCTCTCCGGGGCCACCATGCTGCTCTGAACGGGGCCCGCACCAGGACCCAACCCAAGGAGCGAGAGCCTGCGATCCCCTCACACCGGGTGCACAACGGCAGCCTCCCCTCGCACCCAGTGAGTTTGTTGTGAGGATGGGGCCCGTCGCCTTGGAAACCGCATCCAGTTCCCTCACTGCGCCCTGATTGGCTGCCGACCCTCTGCTCAGCCCTGATTGGCTCATCCCTCCCAGCAGCAGCCTCTGCCTGCCTAGGACCATCTTCCTCTGCTTGGCTCCTGGGCTAAAGCCCCCTTCTTGCACCGCCTCCTGACTCTGCTTGCGTTTCCCTCCTCAACTGCTCTGCCTCTCCCTGCACCTTTCCCTCTCGGCCCTGACCTTCCCCACAGGCTCAGCGGTGGGGGTGGCCGTCAATGAACATGGGATGGATGTCAGTTCATATGGATGTCAGGGGCCACACAGACTGCACCAGCTTTACTAGCATTCATTTGTTTTATTTCTAGCTGAGCAAGCTCCATTTGCTGACTTTCAACCAAGAGTCCAGAAAGAGCTGGCTGAGATCTTTCAGTGATCCCTGACTCAGCTGAGCATGCTGGGGAACTAAGTGCAGTTACTGAGTTCCAACCACTGTGCTGTGTTTCAGCACCCTGTACAAACCCTTCCAACGTCACTCTGCAATCACATGAGTAGAGTGAGTGCTAAGAATGCAACTCTTTTGATGCTGCCTTTGAAGGGAGGTCTTATTCCACCCAGCCCTTCTTTTCATGGGGACACTTGTGTTATTGGTAAACTGGATGATGCTGTCCCCTTTGCAGCATGTTCTCTGACATAGTGCACAACTTTCAGTTCTTGTGGCATAGCTCAGCTTTATTCACATGATAAAGTATTATTAAACAGTTATCATCATCTCACTGTTTTTACTTCTGTGACATCATTCTCATTCCCAGTAGACTCTTCTATAGAGAGTCTCAATGGGCTGAGTATGCGTAACATGGCAATGGTCTCTTTGAGGATCTGTTACAGTGGCTGGGCTGTGATGCCATTCCATACTGTCAGGTTACACTTACGTGGAGCAGATGTTCTGCACACGGATGGGTTCATTTGCTGAGAGTGTAACATCTTGCTAAATAAAAATGAAACATAACTTCATTATGTTTCAGATATCATTAATAATATTTATTACTATTAATAATGTTAAATAATAATAATAATAATTGCTATTTCTTATTTTTGTGCTTTATAGAAAAACCTCATCAGCTGTATCTCAGGGGTCCTAAAAACTGCCCTGAGATGGTCTGACCTATTCTGCGTTTCTTTGACTTAGTCCACATCCTTTCTAATATACAGACATTAACATTTCTCATATTTTCTCCTTCTGCTTCACGAGGTGAAGCTTTTCGTGAGGGTTCACGGGACAGTGGTGCAGACCTTTGCAACTGATTGTAATATTAAATAACCTCTTTTGCTGTCTTGTGAGGTTAACATGCACCTCTGTGGATTTCTGTTACCACAAACCTCAAAGGTAAGCCTTCAGTGCATGCAATGTAAATATAACCTGATGTTTGGATTTACTAGACTAAGATGGAGGAACCATAAACAACTGTAACAGTATCGGTGTATGTGCTTGTCATATACAGTTGCATTGCAAGAGTCTGAAACACAGTCTTTCCTTGCACACACACAGTAAGAATCACGTTTAAATAGACAAACATGAAGATGCAAACCAGACTTCATCAGATCTGAAGCAAAGCCTTGCATGAATAAACGAGTATCATAATCTCTGTGTAACTGCAGATGTTGACCTTTTTGTGTGCATTTTCACCAATTCCATCATGAAGACTTTTTGAAGATGAGTGGGTTTAAAATGAAAACCACCCCAGAAAAATCCTTCTAGGGATTTATATATATTAAAACACCGCCCATTGCCCCAAAAAAAGGTGTCCTCCACATGTGCTGCTGGATCTGCAGCTGCCTCCTGGCTGGTCTGGGACTGCAGGCAAAGACCTCTGAGGATGGTCCCTCTTCCCTCCCTGGGCATGGAGAAGGGCCCAGCAGCACGGCAGGGGAATCCCTGCCTGAGCCTGGCAGTGCTTCCTTATCAAGGCTGCCTTTGTGAGCGGGGAGATACATTAATCTTCTCTTGGTTTTACCCTAACACCAACCATGTTAAAACACACAAAAGTGGGTTTGTTCCTTAATAAACAATTAAGAACACTGCTTACCTGGGCCCACGTTAAAATCTTTCCTGCCACAGCACAAAAGAATGACAAATGACCCCTGAAATGCCATTCTAGCCCATTTCTAACAGCACTACCACAGACAGTCTTGCAGACAAGCCAGAATGGTGCGCTGTGACCTCCTTCCAAGCATTCCCTCCAGCTGCAGACGCTGCTTTGAGCTTTGGACAGGCAGCCTGGGAAGAATACAGGGGTGTTGTCTGGGAAGCTAGGGACCAGGTTAGGAAAGCTAAGGCCCAGTTAGAATTAAACTTGGCTAGGGATGTGAAAGATAACAGGAAGGGATTCTATAGGTACGTAGCGAATAAAAGACAGACTAGGGACAACATGGGCCCTCTCCAGAAGCTATCGGGAGAACTGGTTACACAGGATTTGGAGAAGGCTGAGGTTCTGAATGAGTTTTTTGCCTCAGTCTTTACTGGCAAATGCTCTGACAACACCACCAAGTAGATATATGTATGTATGTATATGTGTGTACATACATGTACACGTACATACATATGCACATTAATATATATCCATCTGATTGGAGAAGTTGCAATGCCTGTCACTGGGATTGCAGTATGTGCAGTACCTGCGGGTGGTGCAGCCCCAGCAATAGACACCAGTTGCAGTGACTGTGGCTGTGGTTGGAGCAGCTGCAGTGTCTGTCACTGGGGCTGGAGTTGTTGCTGTGTCTGTTGTGTTGCCAGGAGATCCAGAGACATCTTTTTCCCCTTGAGGGTCCTGGAGTGGCCTGAGGGCACAGTCCCTCTGCAACAGGATCCACCCAAGGTTCCACCGATGGTGGCTGCTGCCACACGGGAAGTTTAGATTGGATGTAAGGAGGAAATTCTTTCCTGTTAGGGTGGTGAGGCACTGGAATGGGTTGCCCAGGGAGGTTGTGAATGCTCCATCCCTGGCAGTGTTCAAGGCCAGGTTGGACGAGGCCTTGGGTGAGATGGTTTAGTGTGAGGTGTCCCTGCCCGTGGCAGGGGGGTTGGAACTGGATGAGCTTAAGGTCCTTTCCAACCCTAACCATTCTAGGATTCTATGATGGCCAGCACTGGCTGTGAGCACCCTGCAGTACAGTTCCTGATGTGCTGAGCTTAGCTGTAGCCTGTACGCATCAGGCTGCTGTAACCAGGAAAAAGCTTCCTCCAGGTGGCTGCATGCTAACTTGCACGACTTAGGTGGGAGAGCCCGCTCTACCCTCTGGCTTACAGGAAAATCACTCAGTTGTAGCAAACTACAAATTCTGAATGGGTCTAATTGCTCTCTCTAATCAGTGTAGAAGGTGTTCTTCCAGGTAGCCTAAAAGAGGTGTGAGATCTAAATGAGGTGGATCAGTCATGTACTGAGTTTTGAGCAGGCTGCTACAGTTTGCTTCATTTTGTTGCTTTTATCTGCTGTCCAATACAATGGTCACTTTAGAAAATATAGTACTAGTATAAGGAATGTTTTGATTCCACAAGCCACATCCCAATCATCCTCCCAATTATTCTCTTGCCTCCGCATTCCCATTGTTTTCCCAATGAATTCAGGCTTGAGCTCATTCTTCAGGCCAGGTTTTTGCAAGAACTAATTTTACTTAAACCAGTAACAACTGCATAGAAAATTCAAACTCCTAAAACATTGATGGAAATGTTACTGCAAAAGGCGGTCAAAGAAACTCTCTAAGACTTGATGTGGAGTTCTAGAAAGCAGGCATTCTTTATTGCAGCACTGGGTGCGCACACAAATAGTTTTGCAAAGGTGAGCGCCCTCACTCCTTGCCCGCAGTGGCTATGTATTTAGGATACTCATGCATATTTACAGGTTTTCTATGAAACTATTTACATATTCATGAAAGTCTTGCAAACTAATTATAATATTTGCATCCCAATTACGCATGTGCTTTCCTGCTGAGTGGGAGTCTCTGGTGGTTGCTGTTTGTCTTCCTCACTGTGTTCACTGAATGATCCTAGTGCTGAAAGGTCCTAGTGCTGACTTAGAAAGCACTTTGTCCTTGCTTTTGTTCTCTTCCAGTCTCTGTTGTCTTGAAGGTTAGCATCCTTGGTCTTATTGCTTTTGTTCTGTTCCAGTCTCTGTTGTCTTGAAGGTTAGCATCCTTGGTCTTATTTACTGCCTCCTTAGTTGTTTTCACTCCCCCCATAAGCGAGACATTGCTTACTCCCTACATGCTAGCAAGTTAGAACAGTTTGCTATATTTTACTATGTTACTTTAAAGCCACGCACACTCTTGTTAGTTAAACCTATCATTTAAGCCTACAGAGAAGAGTCCTCAAATCCCTTGCTGTGTGGCTCTGCTTGCCAAGAAAGTCTCTTGCCATTTCACTGAAACCCCCTCTTTTCTCTCTAACAGACCTGGCTGTCCAAGATCCTGATTTATGTGAAATCTGCGCCAATGCTGCCTGCGCTGGTTGCTTTTGAACAAAGATGAAACAGTTCAAAGAACATGTGTCAAAACTGGGAAGTTTGTGCACTCCTATTGCAAATCGCGTGCTTACACAAATCGATATTTGGTCTCCATCTCCACTGCAGTCAAACTGGAGCTACTAGCTCATGTAGACATACCAATGGCAGTCCTGAAGTAGTTAGACCAAGTGGCATGATGGGTGAAACTGAGTAGTGTCCTGCAGCCTTTTTAATAGCTAAATCTGCTTGTGATTTGGCCATCCCTACACATAACACCCAACAGCACCAAGATACCTTTTCCAGCCAATGCTGGCAAGTGTGTTGGATAACTATCTCACTGCCTGGAGGTCTGCACGTGATTGTGTATGTTTCTAAGAAAGCAAGTAACCTGGTGTCCTGGGTTCCGCAGTAGCAGTCATGTTTTTCCTTTGTGTTAACTGGTACAGTGCTGTGTTTTGACTTCCAGTTTGGTTGCTAAGTGTGATGTTTACCCTGACCAAGGACTCTGTGAGGCTCATGCTCTGCCAGGGAGGAGGGGAGGCTGTGAGGAAGCAGAGACGGGGCGCCTGACCCGGGCTAGCCGGGGAGGTATTCCATACCACAGCACGTCATGCCCGGGGTGAGGGGTAACTGGGAGTGACCCGGAAGGACAGGGGTTTCCGGGTGGAGCTCGTTTCTCTTGGCCGGTGGTATCGTATTCTCTTCCCTTGTTATTTTCCCTTATCATTGTTGTAGCTGATAGTAGCGGTGGTGATTTGTTGCTGGACTGTTTTTGTCTCAACCCGTAGGAGTTGCACTCTCTCGATCCTCCTCCCCGTTCCTCCGGGAGCGGGGAAGGGGAGAGCCCCGGTGCGGGGAGGCAGGGGGGGAGACGGACACGGACCTCGATTGTTGTCAGCTCGGCACCACTCACTGGGAGTGAGTGAACAAGCTACCTGACTGGGTTTAAACCACGACAGTTCTTTTTGGCGCCCAACGTGGGGCACGAAGGGTTGAGATAAGAACAGATCTGACTGGATTGATAGTCACTCGTCACAATGCTGATTTATTGGCTCTCAAGGTTGTTCCTCTTGATCTCACAGTTTCAGTATATGATATCTTACGTCCATCCGGTACTTGCTGTATTAGTGTTTTTCAAGTATGGGGCTTGGGCTAAGGTTTTTATCCCATTGTACTTTATGGTAATGACTTGTAATACAATAGAATCATTGATCATGAAATTGATCTGGCTTATGTTCCCAGTGTGGTCACCACCTTTATACTTTGGGAGGTATATGATGGAGGTGCTTAGCAATTACACATCTTTTTTCTCCTTCTCAGGTGCTCAACCTGGGAAGGAGACATCCTTTTACCCTCCTAGTCGTCCCCCCAGACCATTTACATTTGAGAGTTTTGAATTTTTTGAATGGCCTTTTAATGCTGTTGAGACTTGTTTGCTGATGGTGATGGGAATCACCATGCTAACACGCATACAGAGTGTGTTTTACCCACTACTGATTTCAAGAGTTAAGCAGATTCAGGTTTGGGTCTTGTCTGGGGTCAAACGACGATGTAGGAGGACCGAGAGATTTTCCCTGAGGCTGGACAGCCATGAGTGGCAGGGTGTGTGGGATAGTATGGGCAAGTATCTAGGTCAGTGGGCCCCTCCAGTACTTTGGAATTTCACTACTGAACAACTGCAAAATCCAGAAGAATTAGTAAAACACTTAAATGAGGTGTGTGGTCATTCTGGCCATACCAGAGATGGACAAATCATGGCAACGTGCTGGGGCTTGGCCTATGCTTACAGGGCCTTGTTCAACACTATCCAGCACCTTCAAAAGGAAAAGAATGTCGGCGGATCTGAGGGCAAAGCAACAGTCGCTACTCAAACTTTGGCTGCAATGAACAGCACAGCTGTCCCAGTGGCAAGTACAGCAGCTGCTCAAACTTCAACTGCAACAGACAGCGCGGTTACCCCAGCTCCAAGCACAGTAGCTACACCACCCCCAGTAACAAGTACAGTTGCTACTCAAACCACAGTGATAATCACTGCAGCCAAACCAGAGGACCAATTCGTACCAATATCAGTTGCCCCTGTACGCAAGAGAACAAGCAAAAAGGAGGCAAAAAGGGTGAAGCGAGATGAAGAACCAATGAATTCACCACCCGGTCCAGAATCTGATCAGGAGTCATCATCACATGACGAAGAAGAAGAAGAAGAGGTAACTTCTCGACCTCGGACCTCAACCGAGCTGCGGAATATGCGAAAAGATTTTACCCGTCAACCAGGGGAGCACATCATCACCTGGTTACTCCGATGCTGGGACAATGGGGCTGATGGTCACGAACTAGAAGGTACAGAAGCCAAGCAGCTGGGATCACTTGCTAGAGAAGGGGGAATTGACAAAGCAATTGCAAGAGAGAAAAAGTCCCTCAGCCTTTGGAGGAGGCTCTTGGCAGCTGTGAAAGAAAGGTTTCCGTACAAGGACGATGTTACGAGTCGTTCGGCCAAGTGGAATACTATAGACAAAGGCATCCAGTCTCTGAGGGAATCGGCCATCGTAGAGATGATCTATCACATCAAGCCGAATAACGGGGATACACCTATAGATCCAGATGAAGTTGAATGTACACGACCCATGTGGCGAAAACTTACACGGAATGCACCGTCATCATATGCCCATTCATTGGCAACAGTAACCTGGAATGACATAGTACCACTAACAGTGGATGAAATGGTTCATAAACTCCGAGAGTTTGAAGACAATCTCACCCCTTCCATCATCTCAGCTGTGAAAAAACTGTCCCAGGACATCGAACAATTGAAGGACAATCTATCTGATTTATCCGGCTCCTCACGTGTACCAACACACGTCTCAGCTATTAACAAAAGGCGTCCTATTGTTCAAGAGAGGAGATACAGGAGGTATACGCCACGGGGTACCCTATGGTTTTACCTGCTGGATCACGGAGAAGACATGACAAAGTGGGATGGAAAACCTACTTCAGCTTTGGAGGAACGGGTGAGTGAACTGAAGAGGGGAGCAAGGGCCAAGACTGATCGTCCCATGAGAGCTACGGCTTCAGTCTCTGGTGATCAGTTTCCCAGATGGAGTGGAAGAGCTGATTTTACTCCAGCTCCTGTGATAAAGAAGAATAATCCCTTTCAACACGACTTAAGTGTCCAATGCTGTGACGACTGTTAGAGGGGCCCTGCCTCCAGCCAGGTGGAGGTAGGGGACAATCGGATTTACTGGACTGTGTGGATCAGATGGCCTGGCACATCAGTCCCACAGAAGTATAAGGCTCTAGTAGATACCGGTGCACAGTGTACCCTGATGCCATCAAGCTGTCAAGGGGTGGAACCCATCTATATTTCTGGAGTAACAGGAGGATCCCAAGAGTTGACTGTGCTGGAGGCTGAAATCAGCCTGACTGGGAGGGAATGGCAAAAGCACCCTATTGTGACTGGTCCAGAGGCTCCATGCATTCTCGGCATAGACTACCTCAAGAGAGGGTACTTCAAAGACCCAAAAGGGTACCGGTGGGCTTTTGGTATTGCTGCTTTGGAGACTGAGGAAATTGAGCAGCTGTCCACCTTGCCTGGTCTCTCAGAAGATCCCTCTGCTGTGGGGTTGCTGAAAGTTGAAGAACAACAAGTGCCAATTGCGACCACAACAGTGCACCGGCGGCAATATCGCACCAACCGAGACTCCCTGATTCCCATCCATCAGCTGATCCGTAGACTGGAGAGTCAGGGGGTGATCAGCAGGACCCGCTCACCCTTCAATAGCCCCATATGGCCAGTGCGAAAGTCTAATGGAGAATGGAGACTAACAGTAGACTATCGTGGCCTGAATGAAGTCACACCACCATTGAGTGCTGCCGTACCGGACATGCTAGAACTTCAGTATGAACTAGAGTCAAAGGCAGCCAAGTGGTATGCCACGATTGATATTGCCAATGCATTTTTCTCAATCCCTTTGGCAGCAGAGTGCAGGCCACAGTTTGCTTTTACTTGGAGGGGTGTCCAGTTCACTTGGAACCGACTGCCCCAGGGGTGGAAACACAGCCCTACCATCTGCCATGGACTGATCCAGACTGCACTGGAACAGGGGCAAGCTCCAGAACACCTGCAATACATTGATGACATTATTGTGTGGGGCGATACAGCGGAAGAAGTCTTTGAGAAAGGGAGGAAAATAATCCAAATCCTGCTGAAAGCCGGTTTTGCCATAAAACGGAGTAAGGTCAAGGGACCTGCACAGGAGATTCAATTTTTGGGAATAAAATGGCAAGATGGACGTAGACAGATCCCCACAGATGTGATCAACAAGATAACAGCAATGTCTCCGCCAACTAATAAGAAAGAAACGCAAGCTTTCTTGGGTGCAGTGGGGTTCTGGAGAATGCACATCCCAAATTACAGTTCGATTGTAAGCCCTCTCTATCATGTGACCCGGAAGAAGAATGATTTTAAATGGGGCCCTGAGCAGCAACAAGCCTTTGAGCAAATTAAACGCGAGATAGTTCATGCAGTAGCCCTTGGACCAGTCCGGACCGGACCAGATGTAAAAAATGTACTGTACACTGCAGCTGGGGAGAACGGTCCTACCTGGAGCCTCTGGCAGAAAGCTCCAGGGGAGACTCGAGGTCGACCCCTCGGCTTTTGGAGTCGGGGATATAAAGGATCTGAGGCCAGCTATACCCCAACTGAGAAAGAAATACTGGCAGCCTATGAAGGGGTTCGAGCTGCTTCGGAAGTGATTGGCACTGAAGCACAGCTCCTTCTGGCACCCCGGCTGCCCGTGCTGGGCTGGATGTTCAAAGGCAGGGTCTCCTCTACACATCATGCAACCGATGCTACATGGAGTAAATGGGCTGCACTAATTACACAACGAACTCGAATAGGAAATCCCAGTCGTCCAGGCATTCTAGAAGTCATCATGGACTGGCCAGAGGGCAAAGATTTCGGAATGTCACCAGAGGAGGAGGTGATGCGCGCTGAAGAGGCCCCACCATATAATAAACTGTCAGAAAGTGAAAAGCAGTATGCCTTGTTTACTGATGGCTCTTGCCGTATTGTGGGAAAACATCGGAGATGGAAGGCAGCTGTATGGAGTCCTGGACGACAAGTTGCAGAAACTGCTGACGGAGAGGGTGAATCGAGTCAGTTTGCCGAGGTGAAAGCCATCCAGCTGGCCCTGGACATTGCTGAACGAGAAAAGTGGCCAGTACTTTATCTCTATACTGACTCATGGATGGTGGCAAATGCCCTGTGGGGGTGGTTGAAGCAGTGGAAGCAGAGCAACTGGCAACGCAGAGGTAAACCCATCTGGGCTGCTGCACTGTGGAAAGATTGCTGCCAGGGTGCAGAACCTGGTGGTGAAGGTACGTCATGTAGATGCCCATGTACCCAAGAGTCGGGCCACTGAGGAACACCAGAACAACCAACAAGTGGATAAAGCGGCTAAGATTGAAGTGGCTCAGATGGACTTAGATTGGCAACGTAAAGGTGAATTATTTTTGGCCCGGTGGGCCCATGACACTTCAGGCCATCAGGGCAGAGATGCAACATATAGATGGGCCCGTGACCGAGGGGTGGACTTAACAATGGACACTATTGCCCAGGTTATTCATGAGTGTGAAACATGTGCTGCAATTAAACAAGCCAAGCGGTTAAAGCCTCTTTGGTATGGAGGACGATGGTTGAAGTATAAATATGGGGAGGCCTGGCAGATTGACTATATCACACTGCCACCAACCCGCCAAGGCAAGCGCCATGTGCTTACCATGGTGGAAGCAACCACCGGGTGGCTGGAAACATACGCCGTGCCCCATGCCACTGCCCGGAACACCATCCTGGGCCTTGAGAAACAAATTTTGTGGCGACACGGCACCCCAGAGAGAATTGAGTCAGACAATGGGACTCATTTCCGGAATAACCTTATAGATATTTGGGCCAAAGAGCATGGCATTGAGTGGGTATATCACATCCCCTACCATGCACCAGCCTCTGGGAAAATCGAACGGTACAATGGACTGTTAAAAACTACACTGAGAGCGATGGGTGGGGGAACTTTCAAGCATTGGGATACACACTTACCAAAGGCCACCTGGTTGGTCAACACCAGAGGATCTGCCAACAGGGCTGGCCCAGCCCAGTCAGAACTGTTACATATTGTAGAGGGGGACAAAGTTCCCGTGGTGCATATGAAGAATTTGCTGGGAAAGACAGTCTGGGTAATTCCTGCTTCAGGTAAAGGCAAACCCACTCGTGGGATTGCTTTTGCTCAGGGACCTGGATATACTTGGTGGGTAATGCGGGAAGATGGGGAAGTCCGATGTATACCTCAAGGGGATTTGATTTTAGGGGAAAACAGCCAGTGAACTCAATTGTATGCTGTTGCCTGCTGTGTAATGCTTTTATAGCCCATCAACTAGATGTCTCCAGGTCACCAGCGACTGGCCCTGACTTCCCTCCAGCCATCATCCCAACAGAGAATGAACTTTGAACATCATGGACCGAATGGACTCGGCAGCATTATAGGGATTGGTCCATGCACTAAGAAAATGATTTTTCCTCTTGGTCTGTATGTATATGGATGTATATATGTGGGAGAGCGATGGTGTATTGAAAAATGTGGGATCTGAGCACGACGTGAATGGTATGGAATAAGGGGTGGATAATGTCCTGGGTTCCGCAGTAGCAGTCATGTTTTTCCTTTGTGTTAACTGGTACAGTGCTGTGTTTTGACTTCCAGTTTGAGAACAGTGTTGGTGAAGCCGATGTTCTCGGTTGTTGCTAAGTGATGTTTACCCTGACCAAGGACTCTGTGAGGCTCATGCTCTGCCAGGGAGGAGGGGAGGCTGTGAGGAAGCAGAGACGGGGCGCCTGACCCGGGCTAGCCGGGGAGGTATTCCATACCACAGCACGTCATGCCCGGGGTGAGGGGTAACTGGGAGTGACCCGGAAGGACAGGGGTTTCCGGGTGGAGCTCGTTTCTCTTGGCCGGTGGTATCGTATTCTCTTCCCTTGTTATTTTCCCTTATCATTGTTGTAGCTGATAGTAGCGGTGGTGATTTGTTGCTGGACTGTTTTTGTCTCAACCCGTAGGAGTTGCACTCTCTCGATCCTCCTCCCCGTTCCTCCGGGAGCGGGGAAGGGGAGAGCCCCGGTGCGGGGAGGCAGGGGGGGGAGACGGACACGGACCTCGATTGTTGTCAGCTCGGCACCACTCACTGGGAGTGAGTGAACAAGCTACCTGACTGGGTTTAAACCACGACACCGGGGAAGAGATGGGGCACTTGCTGTCCAAAGAGGAACAGGCAGTGGTGAAGCTCCTCCAACACATTCTCTCTAAGGGAGGTTTGCAATATGATAGTGCCGCCCTTCAGAGGCTGTTAAAATGGTCCTGCGATCGTGGCTTTTTGCCCTCGGTACAAGATGTATTTGGGGTTCCAGAATGGGACCAGATTGGTCAAGCGCTGTGGGACAAAATCAGTAAAGGGTCCAAAGAGGCTCAGAAGCACTCCACATTGTGGAGGTTAGTTATAGAGACTCTTAGGGACATAAAGTCAGAAAGGACTGCAGTTGCGTCCGTGCTGATGGCTACGGCCCCAGAGGGTAGCAAGGGGAAAACTGCAGGACAAAATGCCTCTGCAATGGCCTTTGCACGTCCTGTCGTACCGCAGGGTGTCCCAAAAAGGACTGTGACTGATTTTTCTAAAAAGAACGAACAAGCCCGAAAACCTCCAAAATCCGATGAGAACGTGCAGAATGCCAAAGATATGTGGAAAGTTGCCGGTGCAGGAAACGAGAACAACCCGGAGTCTGAATTGGAACTAGATCCAGAATCACCTGAGGCAGAGCCAGACCTGTATCCTCCTCTTCCCGACTCTGATGACGGTTCAGAGGATGAATCCATTTGTTCACTCCATCGACAGGTGTCTGCGGGTCTGGAAGACGCCCAGTTGCAGCAGCTTTTGAAAAATCTCAAAGCTCTTGAGACACAAGAGACGGCTGTACCCACTGCGCCACCTTTTTCTTTTCCTCCTCCACGCTGGGAAGCGGGTTTGGAAAAGGGGGGTGATGGGAGCACGGGGGGTGTTAATCCAGCCCAAAAGTGGCGAGGGATGATTGAGAACGCAGTGGTAACTGGAGGGTTTTCTGAAGGTCCTTCTCTTTTCCCTGTTTTTGATAACGTACAGGGGAGAAAGGACTGGGAAGCGTTCGATTTAAAAACAGTAAAGGAGGCCTGTCAAGCAGTAACAGCTTACGGGTTAAAAGCGCCGTATACTCAATCGATTATTGCTCATATTTTTTCTGCATATATCTTAACGCCGTATGATATCAAAATGATTGTTCAAACATTGCTTCCCCCTAACTTGCAACTTTTGTTTTTGAATAAATGGGAGTTGGCTTGTATGGAAGAAGCGAATCAGCCCCGCCAACAAGGAGACCCACTGTTTGGGGCGCCAGTAGATGCGTATTTGGGTCGAGGCCAATTTACCGATCCACAAAATCAAGCGAGGCTTCCTGCTTGGGTCTTGACCCGCTCCCAAGAATTGGGTCTGAGAGCCTGGCTTTCGCTTCCAAATGACAAGGCAACTCCTGGTTTTTGGTCTCTAAAACAGGGACCTGGAGAATCTTATCCACAGTTTATTGATCGGTTATTTGGTGCATTGCAAGGCAACCCGGATATGACTGATGATATGAAGGCAAAATTACTGGATATGCTTGCATTTGATGGGGCTAATGATCAGGTGAAATAACTTTTGAATACATTGCCTAGAGGTACTTCAGTAGCTCAGATGCTGGAAGCTGTTGAGCGAATGGGTCATAAACAAAAGGCAGCCTATATGGCGGAGGCTGTAGGGGCTGCAGTTCGTCTGATCGTACAAGGAAAATGAAAAGGAAAGAGAGAACGAAAATGCTATAACTGTGGGAAATCAGGGCATCTTCGTTTTCAATGTAAGGCACAAAATAGGAATCAATCCGGAAACGGTCTAGATCAACAGCCAGTTGATCAGTGTAGTACTAAATGGTGCGTGCCCTGTAATAAACCAACTCACAACACACAGGAGTATAAAAGGGTGGGAAACGGCAAGACGAGCGCTTACCCTCACGCTCCGACACAAATGAAGAGTGCCTGGACTGCATTGCCTCAGCAACCATCGGCAGTGCAGGAGTGGACATGGCAACCACAGTAACTGTTACGTTGAGTGACTCTCAAGTGCATTTGATAGAGTCACAATTATGGGGACTGCTGGGGCATGGACTTAGTGCCTTATTGATTGGGTGATCCTCTGTCTCCTGTCAGGGTATCTTTGTAGTCCCAGGATTAATTAATGCGGATTTCCAAGATTCTGGACCACTATGGGTACCCAGCCGATGGGTCAAACCAGATCGGCGAGGCTGCTCATTTTAATTGCCTGGGTGAATGCTGTAGCAAAAGGTCTGGAAGACCCACTCTTAAGCATGGCTTTGCCTCGAGACAACATATGGGTAACACGGGCGAACAGAACCAACACTTCTAGTTTTTGTGTGTCTTTAACAGCCGTGTCTGACCCATTCCGCACTTGTTTAATTGGTATACCCTCTTTGGAGCCAGAAAGATTTGTGGAATATACAAGTAACATTTCGTTAGCTAACCGAACCATTGCAACAGGAAGGAGACAAGGCTAGTGTGTCTGATAACTGGTGTAATGGAAATCAGACGGCCTGCCAACAGCCCCAGGCCAACAAACAGATTTGGTGTGGAGGTTGTATCAATGGTTATATCGCAAACCGGACACTAGCTTGGATGTCCGTTTTTTTGATTCAGCATTTGAATAAAGCTTTACCGTGGGATCCACAGGAAGTGCAGCTGGCAGGATCCATAAATGGAACTAAAGATGGCTTGTGCTCTGGCTTTAGCGCTAATATAATTGATGACCCCGCTAAAGCAAGGTGTGTAAGTTCTCGTATTGGCATACAGTGTTATCTACTTGATGTGTGGACAGATGTGTCTGGATCAGGTATTTATGGGATACGGGATGCTTCTGAGGCCCGAGCATGGTGTGGGGGAGCTGTAGGTCTAGAAAAGTTTGGCCGGTATGAACTTTTTCCAAACATGTCATTAGCTTTGCCTAAGGGAGTTTTTTTGATTTGTGGTAATCGCGCCTGGCAAGGTATCCCAAAACATCCCCTTGGTGGACCATGTTATTTGGGACGTCTTAGTCTTGTAGCTCCATCGGTATCTCTGTTAAACAAAACTACTTTGGTTTGATCTCGTAGATTTCTTACTAAGCTAGAGAGCACCTGTAAGGACTCTGTAACGCTTTTGGGTAAAGTCGAAAATGCCTTAACAAGTATTTTTTTGTCCTGGGTGTGCAGCAACTATTGCTAATGCTAATTTGCAAAAGCTTGCTTGTTGGATTGTGAAACAAGCCAATCTTACATCTGCAGTTTTAACAGACCTCATGAAAGATACAGATAGTAGTCGCACGGCTATTTTGCAGAATCGCGCGGCTATTGATTTTTTATTATTAGCTCATGGGCATGGCTGTAATGATTTTGAAGGCATGTGTTGTTTTAATCTAACCGATCATTCACAATCTATTCAGAAGCGGTTGCAGCAAATGCAAGAACATGTAAATATGATTAAAGTGGAACAAGGTTTAGACAATTGGCTAGCTCAGTTGGGGTTTAGCAGCTGGCTGCGACCTTTACTGTATAGCCCAGCAGAATTGTTAATCACGTTGTTGGTGTTACTGATTATTGGTTGTGGAATTTTTGCATGTGGGAAGGCTTTGTGTATGAGGTTCATTCCAAAGGCTTGGCTCGTTCAACAATCACACATGGAATTGGGACTCGGCACCGAATATGAAGAGATCACTGTGTTATATAAAGATATTGACTAATGCACCCGCCTCAAAAAAAAAAAAAAAAAGGGGGAATTGTTGTATGGATTTAGTTAGCATGAGTCGGGCTTCTCAGCATAAGTAGAGCTTCTCTGTAAGTGGAAAAACACTAGGCCAGAGGGGAGGTTAGCCAGGGATAGCAGTGGGGGGAAATGAAATTGCAACATTAGCGACGTTAAGAACAAAAAACAGGATGTGAAAGTGCAGTGTACGAATGTTGAGGTTAGTGCTAAACATAAGTAGCTGTTGTAACTTGTATTAAGCAACTTTGTGTAAAGCCCAATCAGAAGCTTGTTGGCAAGGCATGTTAACCAATCAGCCTATAATCAATGTGTGGATTTGTGTATAAAAGATCATGTCTGATGCTCAATAAACGGCAATCGCTTGATCACATTGATCGTCTCTGCGCTGTCCACAACTCCCGCGTCAACAATAAATATCCACTCCCTCTCCCAGAGCATTCAGTATCTCCCCTTTGATTTATCACACAAGCATTAAAACTGTGTTAATAATCAAGGCACTGACCGTGCAGCTCAGAGGTTAGGCTTGCATTTGCCTCCAATCCATAATCAAGGTATGAATGACAAACAACTTATTTTTGGTTCCACATACTCAGCTACAAGAGAAACAAGATGTCATTGTGCATTACTCGAGGCTTATTTTACAGCCCACGGTACAACAGGTATCACCAAAAGGTGATTTAGCTGATCCTAGAATAAGTCATCGACCATAAGAGGAGCTGAGGGTAACTAGCTCAGTTGTCTCACGATAAACAAGATGAATTCCACCCTAACTATAGTTTAGCATCACCGTTAATCATCATTATTACATGGAGCAACTAAGCACGGGGCTGTACTGAGCCAGGATCCTGCCCTAAGGAGCTTTCAGCCTGAAAATCCTGTGTAGGTGAAGAAGAGAGAAGAAGGCTTGTTTGTTAATATGTAAGTATGACAGAATCAGTTCGGGTTATAAGTAACCCTCAAAGGTCATCAGGTCCAACCCCCCTGCAATGACCAGGGACATCTTCAAATTGATCAGACTGCCAAGAGAACCATATCCACCCTGGCCTTGAATGTCTCCAGGGATGGCACATCCACCACCTCTCTGGGCAACCTCTGCCAGGATTTTACCACCCTCATTGTAAAACATCTCTTCTTCACATGCAGCCTGAATCTCTCCTCTGTTAGTTTATAACCATCATCCCTCATCCTATTCCAACACTCTTCTGTGAGAATGGCTTCTTTAAGATGCGATTATTCTGTATGTACTAATCAAGTCCTTCCATCTCACAAAACATCCCCCAAAACCCAAGAGGAGATTCCTGTGAAAGAGAAGGAGCAAAGAAGTGACCACACTGCTATAAAGAGAACCACACAGAACAGTTCCTTAGAGTACCATGAAGAGGGGAACCAAGATTAGTCTTAATTTGCCAGGTTCTGTAGGAATTGCCATCACAGTAATTCCACGCTACAATGCAGAGCATTCAGAGTATCAATGCAGGAAGACAGTCAAATCACTTTTTTTTTTTTTGACAAAGAAGGAAAGCACAGAAATAACCTGAAAATTTGAAATATATTAAAAGAAAATATTTTGAGACTAAGCTTTCATTGATGTGATTGTAAGTGCAAACAGGAATTACATCCAGTGAACCAAAATTCACTTAAGATTTAACATAGTATTTGAGAACCTGCAAAAGGGGGGGGGGAGGAATGTAAAAAAAAGTAATTAAGATAACAATGAAAATGACATAAAGAGTTAAGTCAGCTTCATAATATGATTTGTTCTCTATTTTCCTTTGCTTATTATTGCTTTCAAACTACAATCAAGTTATTGTCATACCACTGAATGATGGAAACCTTGCCAACTACTTCAAAACTGACACGTTTTCTGTTGCACTGAACATTCCCAGAAGACATTTCCCCTCATTTTAATACAAAATCCTGTCAGATCCACAGAGCTGAAAAAAAAATAAATGTGCAAAGGATATGTAGCTGTAATAGACCTCCCCCAGCTAGTCAAGTTTGGAATGAAAGACGATCAAAAAAGACTCAGAGATCCAGCCCTAGATTAATGCAAATATCTGCCTGTTTGCAAGTGTACTTTTTGATTAAACTGGCATACATCAAGTACAATTAGAAAGGTTATTTATAACTAAGAAATACATAATTCTGCATTTTAATGAGGGTGACAATTACAGCCAACAGTTGCTAATTAACATTAATCCTTTTGCATTCCAAGACAAAATTTCCCAATATGATTTTTTTCATTGTCAGCAATGGACACACCAAAACTATTATCGCAAAGCAGCTATTAGGTAGGCTGCTTTGACACAAATAGGTGTTCCTGTTACACACAGTAAAGAAAAAGAAGCTGATGATGTGTTAAATTTGATAACCCCAGATGTAAATACAGAATGTCATTTTGAAATTTACATGATGTCTACAACACAAAATATAATCAAGGCTTATCATTTTCATGGCTGAACCCAATTCCAAGTTTCCCAAGAGCCAGGCTTCACAGGTGAAATCTGATTTTAACACAAGCTTGAAATCTCCCATTGTTAAATTTGGTTTTGATCCCAATCCTGGGTTCACATCTGCATTTCACCCCTGAGACTTCAAAGCTTTGAGTGGTCGTAACTGAACAGCATAGATAAGGAGTAGTGTTTGCCCAGCCTGTATCAGTTTCTGAAGCAGAACTCTGAAGCAAGTACTGAAGATAGAAATGATTACTACTGATTGACTTGCTACTCTGTTTGCCTCATTGCAATTTTTTTCTTACACAGACTATTAAGAAAATTTTCGTTCTTAAATCCACTGATTTTTAAATACTAATCTTCCAAAATTGCTCTCATGTATTTCTATTCATTGATTAAAAATTTCTCTGAAAATAAATGCCATGACTGCAATAACAACTGTTGACCTAATTAAACACTTCTATTTCTGATACCCATGATCCTCCAAAAGAGAGATGAATTAGATTTCCTATGCATGCCATTCCAAAAGAGAAGCTATCTCTGTTTTAGCCTCTCAGGCAGTGTCTTTTCAGATAGAAGCATTAGAAAACTATCAGTCTTTTTCCATACTGGTCTTTAACAGGAAGAGAGAACTGGCGGAAACACCATCAGAGGCACAAGATCATAATGCAGCCAGCAAATAAAGCCTCGAGAAGAATGCTGAGGTGCTCAGGCAACTGGAGTGGGATCAATGTCAGACACAAGCAAATGAGAAGGCAGAAAAGGAGAATTGTGAGCACTAAGCAAAGAAATCTACAATGCACTTCTTACAAAGCACTGTAAAATTCACATTTATTTTGTAAGTATGAGATAGATGGTTTATTTCTACATACAGAGGTGCCCAACTAAAATCAAGATAAGTGATATTAATGTCCTATGGTCAGTATTATTGAACCTCAAAAGCAATAAACTATGAGTCGATAAATATTACATTTGCAACATAGTTAACATTCTTCTGCCGTCTCTGGCACTTATTACATATTGTAACCACAAGTCTACAATACATTATTCATATTTGGGGTGTCACTGAGTGATGGATTGCTGTAAGAGAGGCTGTCCTTTAAATAAATCAACAAATAAAAATGCAAATGTTAACATTTTCAGCCACAACTTTTTCCATCTTGAATGGGGAATGAAAATTTCACATTATATCGACAGCCAGCAGAGAGAACAATTAACAACCTACACTGTGAATAAGAGAGATTAATTTGCCAACGTCTGGTTTTATCACTTGAATATGGAACTATATTGGACTTTTCATGCTGCTGGCTTTCTCAGGGAGAAGGCAAAACTCACGTCCCCTAACACATTCACCACCTAACTCACCACTCCACTCAAAACTTTTAATGCCTTTAAATGGTCTTAAGTTTGATTTGGAATGAAAGTTTTCTCATCATCATCTTCCTCATTCTCCTTTTGAATCTTGAATGGCGTCTGATCCTAAGGGGGGAAAAAAGTATCTATTTCTTTGCAGTGCTCGCTTGGACTCTACACTAGAAGAAACTTCATTGTATCATCTTAAGAGCAGAACCATATTTAAGCATCCAGCATGCACAGATCTGAAAGACAACCACCACATATGTAAGGCAAAAGCTTAAATCTTATCACTATCGTATTTCCTAACACTCAGCCTAACAGATCTACTCTAGACTATTCCAGTGTGCATTATTAAGTATACAACTCTGCACGTTATATTTTTACATCAGATATTAATTTGCTTAAAAGTCCCTGAATACACATTCACCTGAGATATGCTGGGCAATTGGGTAAATAGTTTTGTTTTTAAAATGTCCCTGAACAGAAATTTACACATTACAATCTGTTTATAAAAACTCCAACAGGCCACTGTAGTCTAACAGATAATAATATAGCTCGAATATAGTATTCATATTGCAGGAACTTCTAAATCACTTATTTTAATGGCTACAAGAAACTTCACTCCAAGACAATGGATTCAGCTAGCATTAAAGCTCTTGATTTAAAACTGCAACAAGAAAACACAGGCTTAATGCTTAAATCCCAGACTATCACTCAATCCCTTAATTTACCTAACTCTTCTTAAATTCACTTCTTAGATGCCTGAAGTGAAAAATGCTACAGGAGAATTATCTGTTTCCATGGTGAGCAGAACAACCTTTGCTGGTATCTTTTTAAGTGCTTGATTATCTGCAGTGTTATAGGACTTATTGTGCCAAACTCAACACTACAACTGTTTCTGCGTGGGGAGAGCCTGACAATTGCACCAGAGCTGTAATCAAATTAAATGGTCTTTCACAAGGCACAATTTATAACATTTTTGTAGAAAAAAAAAATAGCTTAATACTTTGATTTAGAGCAGTCTCATTTCTGTTTTGCAGCACAACACTTGTTTAGCTGAAATCAGTACCTGATTATACCCAAGGTAAGATCTAGTTTATGTAAAAACTACTTCATTACTAAATGAAACCATACAAATGCCACTACCCCCTACTTTCCAGCTCCTTTCCAACTCACAGCCAAAACGAGTCTTCCTTCTAGGCAAACAACAGTTATGACAAAGACATCCCAAATCAACAAAAAGGTAATGTTTAAATAGTCAAGAGGAATTACGCTTTTAGGAACAAACTTATTCTTCCAGATTTGCACAACCCCAACCTTGCCTGTGGGAGTTTTTTTATCCCCAGTATATGGGCTCTGGTCTGGATAAATAAGTACATGAGTGGAAATGCTTTCCAGACCTGCTGTGAACATATTTTCAAGGGGCTCATGCAGGTGTAGACATTGGCTTAAGAACACTGGATAATCAAACATGCAATGCTTGGCTTTATTATGAAAAGCAGTGTCGTATTTCCTATCACTCAGCATAACATACCTACTCTGTTATATGTAGAAGCACGATGGGCAAACAAGTCCACTATTAGCCCAACTAAGGATGCCAGATAAAGAAATGCTATTTTTCTTTCAGAGATATCACTGAAACTACCTTGTGCACACTCATTCTGCAAGTCTGGTCCTTCTACAGGTCTAGCACTAAGGCTCTCGAAGCACACACCTTTTTACCTTCTAGGGACACATATTTCTTGTCCCAGACATGATTCATTCCATGACAGAGAATAAAGCAGGACTGCAGTGATTCTTCCTCAAGCATGAGGTAGCTGTAACACACTGAAGCCTCCAGTCAAGCACTGCCAAGACAGGCTATCAAGCCATCGCATCTTCTACCTGCCATGCCTGCTTATCCAGCCAGCCCTCCCCAGAAGCTACGCAAGCACCCTGATGCCTTGTGCTGGCAGGGAGCTTCTGTCGCTTTCCAACACCTTCTCCCTGGCAGGCTTTCCATTGCTGCTACTGCCGGGTGCCAGGGTTCGTGCTAGTTAAAGCTGGCACAAACATGAGTTGAATCTAGTCCTATAAATTTAAATAGTCAGAAGTAATTAGGTTTACACATACTGCTGAATAAATAAATTCGCTCTCGGGCTAGGGCTTTGTGCTGTAAGTTTCAGGCTTGGGTCAACTGTTGTGGTTAAGCTGTTAACTCCCTCTCCCTCCCCAGAATCACAGATTATAACTAACATGCTGACAAACCTAACTTTAGTGGCACAAAAGCAGCAATAATTCTCAATATTGATTAA
Organism: Pezoporus occidentalis; assembly: GCF_034315485.1. Lineage (NCBI taxonomy): Eukaryota > Metazoa > Chordata > Aves > Psittaciformes > Psittacidae > Pezoporus > Pezoporus occidentalis. The sequence goes on from NW_026914896.1 coordinate 22,786, forward strand.
TTTAGTTAGTTAAACCTGCAGTCTAAGCTTATTACCATTGCATGATAAATTGAGACTGACCTGCTGCCCAAGCAGGTTTTTTGATGAAGGATAGGATCAGCTTTAGGTCTCCACAGAAATACTTGTCCATTTACCATTTTCAATTAGAGAAGGCCATGAGTAAGGGAAAGCACAACATGGCTGCTTAAACTGGTCAATTATACTTACAGCACCAGCAGAGAGAAAGAAGGCAAGGAAGCATGCAAGACAGCACCCAGAAATACAGGATTTTTCACAATTTGTCATCAACTGGTACAATAAACCTTTAAGGATGACAGCTAATCAGACTCCTTTTACTGATCACTTTATCTGATATGATTTCTAACTGCATATTTCAACAAATGTTTTACTCCCCTCTGTGGAAAAGAATGGACCATCAATCCTCTTGAATAAAATTCCTTTTTCTGAACAGTTGTGTATGATGTGAATAATTATATCTACTCCTCAGTGCTTGAATGGAATTTCAACTTATCACTATTAGACGGTATCAAGCTATGCCTTTACACACTCTTTATCTGATATTACCACCCTGCAAAGGTAACCCTTGCTTTTAAGAGAAATGCTTAGGCAATCCTGTAGTTTCTATGGGTTTAAACATACTGTTACATGTGGGAAACAGAGCACAATCTATCCCAGTTCTTAAATCCTTCCAGAATTACCATCCCTTCATTCAGAAGGAAAAAAGAAGTGTTTCTATAGCAAGTAAGTACAAATTTGTCAATATTGGTAGTAGTTTACCACCTATTATATATTGCAAGTTCTCTCAGAAGATAGAAATAAACTGCCAGCTTCTGCCAAGAATACAGGGATGATATCAGGCATACATTTTCCTAGCCCACTGGGCCAAGAGAATATTAAATCTGACTCAAGCCCTCTCATTCTCCAAGAAACATTTAACTCTTCCTAAGAATGGTCATACATTCTTGCCATCCCACTGCACAAAATCATCCACCCAGCAGTGTAAAACACAGCAAATTCATACTTTTGCCTCCGTTTACTTTGTTGCTTAATTAAGATATTATTATAAGAAAATGTGGGATATGATAACGAAAAACAAGGATTGTACGCTGTTTTTCTAGGCACTTACTGCTAGAATTGTAATCCTACCTAAAGAAGGCAAGTTGTTTTTCATGTCGTAAGTGTAACAACAATGCTGCTTTCTGTTTCTTCATTGGAGCAGAAGCGATAATGCTGCTTTTCCAGTGCGTTTAGTGCAGATATATAGTATAATCAGGAATTGCTGACTTAATGTGATTTTGTTGCTTGTCATTAAACATAAAACAACTCTTGTACAAAACATTTTAAAAGAAATGCCATTTGATTAAATATGAGGGGGTTAAGTACAGGGGGATTAAGAACTTCAAGTGGATTTAAAAATCTAACAGGGGGTTAACACCATCCATTCAAATTATTTACAAATGTATTTAATGTGTCAGGACTTGGAACATAACATACTTTCTGTTCAAAATCTAAGCAAAATTAAAATGTTAGAACTTGGCATATTCCTGCTCTTCTTATTCTAACAAGTAATTTAAGGCATACTATAAATGTCAAAAGGATATTTTAGTTTTTAGTTTGTATTATCCAGCTCGTGCTAATATGAAATATCATAGAAATTCGGTTACTTCCGTGCATCTAGGAGAATTTGATGGTTGTGTTTGCAGAATTTTAAACCAGAGATTACCTAGTGACTTACTGTGAAATGTCATGCTGGATTGGGGATGTGCTGCTGCCTATCAGTATGGGAGATGTAGCTGCATCCTTCCTAGGTCCTGAAGTTGTCCCTGTGGAATGAAGTGAAGACAAGCCACATTATCAGAAGCTAGGAATTTTTGGACAGATGTTTTGTGATTCTGCATTATTACAGAACACTGGGACTAAAAGTTGCAACACTTTTGGATTGCCATATATACAGTGAAATGGCAATCAGCTGACAGTAATGTCCATAGCATGCACTTCAGGATCGCAGAGAATCAAATCTACAGAGTAAGTCACACTATACAGTCTCCATCTTGCTGCCCAAAGTTTGAGAGACTTGTTATCATTTCGTACAGTGGTTCACAGGATTCAGCTTGTTTCACAAATGCAGTTCTCATGACATGCTACAAGATGCTAACTTTCCAAGTGTAAATATCCCTGTAACAGTATTTTCTTCCAATAAAATAAAACTGTTCGTCCACTCCTTCTTTCCTCTACCCCAATAACTCCTGAATTACAAAGTATTCTACATTGAAAGGTGAAACCTGGAGGTCATATAGCCGAATCCTCCATTCAAAGCAGGGCCAACTAGACCAGGTTTAAGGCACTTGTCCAGTTAGATTTTGAATGTCTCCATTGATAGCAAACCAACCTCTCTGGACAGCTTCTCTGGTTCCAGTGTTTGACCATCCTCACAGCAAAAAAATGTTTGCTGTATAGCTGATCAGAATTTCTGGAGTTGTAACCTTCACCATCTCTCCCAACAACAGTCTGATTCCCTCTTCTCTAACACTCTCTCGTTAGGTACCTGAAGAACTCAGAACACATGTGCTGCATCATCTCTGCACCCAGCTTCCTCACCCTCCCCCAGCAGTCATATGCTCCAACGCCCTGACTGTCCTGGTTGCCTCTGCTAGACTTCCTACAGCTTGTCAATGTTCTTGCACTGTGAAGCCCCAAACTGGGCGCAGCACTTTCGAGATACAGTCTCACCAGAGCTGATCAGAGGGCACGTGTCACTTCATCAAACTGATGACCAGAATGTTTCTCTTATGGCCTAGTATGAGGTTTGGCTACTCCAGCACACAGGCACACTGCTGACTCGTGGTCAACTTAATGTTCAGCAGGATGCTCAGCCCTTTTCTGGCAAAACTGCTTTGTAAGTTGCCCTGTTGGCCCTGTTACACGAGACTGGTCCAACCTTGTTGCAGAAACTGGCATTTCCCATTGTTTAACCTAAGCAGGTTTCCGTCAAACCATTTTCCTAACCTGTAAGGTCCCTTGAACACTGTGCCCTACCCTGCAGCATAGTGACCACTTCCACAGTTGGTGTTATCTGCAAACTTGCTGAAGGTTCATCCTGTCCCACTGTCCAGGTTGTTAATGTTAAGCAATTAACCACTAGCAAGTGTCTGCCAGCTGGACCGATGACCACCCTTTGAGGCTGGTGGTACAGCCAATTTTCCACCTATCTTTCCACCTTTCACCCACCCAGCTGAGAATTGGGTTTTATAGATAGGATTTAGTTCAGACAACTTGCTTACAGGTAGTCAAAGGTAAGTGGAATACGCAAATTAGAAGTAATGTGAGCTACTATGCAAAAGCCTGTGAGTGTGGGCTTTTATATTCTAGCCTTATTAGTTCTGTCCAATCAACTTCACTTAACTAAATAGTAACTATAGGGAAATCTCCAAGTCTCAGCAAAAATTAAAGTCAAATCAGTATTTAGCTCTTTAAGTAATTCTGTCATGCCTAAATATTTCCCAGCTCTGTGAACAGAAACATTATCTACCATCCATGCTGAAACATGAAGCAACAAGGTTGTAATTCCAGCGTCAGTGCAAAATTTACAGATGTTCAAGAGATTACATACTGCATTAAGATTAAATACTGCATTAAGATGTATGTAAATACATACAATATTGTAAACCCACGTTTAAAGGTGTGTTCCAGGGAGACTAACAAAAAAATACAATGGGTTCTTATTGCCCTCCTGTCATGCATTGTGCTTCAGTACCATGCAGTGAAAAGATCTCGCCTTACAAAGAGTTAATTATCAGCGAAGGAACTCTTAGAAATATCATGGGGATATGTGTTGATTGTGTGTCCCTGGTAACTTGATAGTATGCCAATCCAGGATGAGAAGAGTGGGTATGCTTATAAAGACTGGAAGCCTCTTGCTTAGACTCTTGGCTTTAAGATCGAATAAGAGATATTTAGAAATCATTTCACATGACAGTGGAATGAGGCAGCTGGATTTTAAGAAAATAAGACCAAAGTAATAAAAACCTGGTGAGTAGGAGAATATATTCAATTCCTACTAAGAGAAAAGGCTGGCACACTGTCAACACACTACCTTCATAGCGAAGTAGATGTATTTCTCTGAAAAACAAAATATATGAACTCGGAAGTGGCCAATACAGCCTCAAGGGGACTGTTCAGAGACCCAAGTCTGCAAATATTACCAGGTCTGGAAATGGAGTACAAGAAAAGGAACTAAGTAGGAATATACTGAGGCTGTTATGCTGCGCAGATATAAAACAGGGCTGGCAAAAAATCCTGAATAAGTGCATACCTAAACAAAAAAATGTTTAAAAATACATCTTGACAAAGGCATGCAAGTCAACTGAGGCAAAAGAAACACCAAAGAGCAAGCAGGTCTATGAACATATGAAGATTAAATCAATAACGATTCCAAAGTGACCAAGCTACTAATAATTTTAAAATATGCTATGAGAAAAAAAAATAACAAAAAGGAATATTGGCAAGTAGGAGATAATGAAGACCGTGTTGATGTATAATACCTGCCTATATAAAGCTGATTAAAAGACATTATCAGGGAAAAAAGAGATACAAATTCTTTAGTCTGAAGGATATATATTTCAGGGCTAAAGGGAATTAGTTAATGAATTTATGAAGTGACTGGTAATTATTTATGAAAAGTCATAGAGAACCAAGGTGATACAAATGACAGCAAATTAATTAGATTTGCAGGTGTTGGAAGACGGTATGAGACTGGAGACCTTGCAGATGATCTAGAGAAGCAAGAAACATGGAAAAAGAACAGACACATTCACCCTTGGTAAAAAAAAAAAGGCTCATATATGGTGTGATAATCTGACAGCAATGGAGAGAACCTGGGGTAGCAAAGATTAGCAAAAAACAAACTAGATATAAGCTTGCAAGGCAAGCTATCCCAAAGCAATTATAGATGTCTTCTAAATGGTAATGTTAAAAATACTATTTTCAATTTGGTTAACTTGGTATGGGAATGATTTAAAATAGATTAAAGACTCATTCAAGAAAATTCAAATAGCTGTCTATTTCTACTTGAGGAACAGACAACTAAAGCATGAAGAACATGGAGAAATACAGCAGTCCACATTTTGGAAGTGTAAACACTAAGAATGAAGAAATACATTTAAGGCTGGTTCCAGCAGTAATGGGATGCAAGTAAGCAAAGGGAAATCTAGGTTCATAATCATAAAATAAATCTTTATGAATTGAATAATACTAATATTCATAATACTTAACATTTATATAGTACTTCACATCTTCAAAGTGCTTCACTAATATTAACTAATTGCTCTGTTCAATTGTAGGGAAGAGTCTTCCCTCTAGGGAAGAAGTTCCAGATTCTAAATCCCAAAGAAGCTCTCTTAGAAAACCTACTGAAAAAACAGCCCCTGGAAAAGTACAGATTCTGTGAGCCAAAATAACTTTCCCTCCCTGGCCTTTTTCTTTTACATATGGAAAGGAAAGCTATGCATGCTATTCAATACCATGCAGATGCTATATCCCCCTAAAAGAAAGGGGAAAATTAGTTCTTTCTTTGTTTCAATGTAAAGGTATTTCAGGAAGTGTTGTGAAGAGGAAGACTTTAAACAAAAATGTAAAGAAGTGCCCAAAATTGCAGAACACAATGGATAGAATATAGTTTAGTTTCACAGCCTAGAAGTAAAATTTTCCAGGGCAGAAAGGAAGAGAAACACTTCTTTCTGTGCTCCAGTGCTTTTTAACCAGAGTTGTTAGATTTTAGTACAAATTGACATAGCTGGTGGTGACACCAACAAAAACAATTTACTGCTGGAAAGATCTAAGACTTCAGGATTTTTTCATCTATTTAAAGTTTTGTTGGTAAAACTAAAAAAGTTTGTCTAAAAGACAAAAGCACCTCCTAAAGCACAGGAATAAAATTTAAGGAGCAAATAGAAACAGGAGACAAAAAGCAACAGTGAGAATAAAAGCTGGTTGCCTAAGTTGATCCACTAAGCTTCTACCCTGAAAAGAGGGCAAAAGTGCCCCTTCCACTCCGTGAGGTGATGGAAACAGGTTAACAATGTTCTTCTTGCTCTTCTCCCCATTACTAAACATCTGCAGGGAGAAACAAGTGGGTTTGGAACGTGAGCCTTCCAAACACCGCACTCAAAGTAAGCAAACAGTCCTTCGAACAGTAAAGCCTTCCACCATTCCAGTATGGGAATGTTTTCCTTTTATCTTCTCAAAAAAAATCTAAGAAGTCAGAGGTAGTTGAACACAAAAACCTGGTACAACTGCGTATGTCGCTGTGGAGGGACACTATCATAAGCTGCACCATAGCCCGGATACAACCACCGTTTCCAGTGGTACAAAGAGATTACATAGTGAGCCCAAAGACCCACATCACTACTGGCACTGCACTAAGGTGTGCCTGGAGAGAGTGCCCATCCTGAAGAATATACAGTTTAAATAGAATAGAAAAGAAAGATCAAGGCATGAGAAAAATAAACCTCTGTAGCAATAGGTTAGCATTTGACTCTCAAGAAGCTTTCAGTGGACATGTTTCCGTATACAGTGTCCAGCACTGCTGTTTTCTGACCAAAAGGCCACCTTAAGGTATGGGGTTAAATAATATTGAGTTTCATTCCTCAAGATGTTGTCTTGTTGACTTCATTCCCCTTTCCCACATCACATGGCTTAGCTAGAGAGCTGAGGTAAACGCACTGCAGTAGTGGGATCCAAGATACCCAGGCTTGCTGGTTCAGCACTCTGACACAGTAAGGCAAACACCATACTGTTATAAATTACACCACAGTAAACAGTGTTAGCATCCCTTATTTTGTTTTTGCTAGATGCTTTATAATTGCTTCCCAATAAAACAATAAATTCTGATGCAGAAATCCCAGGTCAGCAACAGATGGGAAGATCCAGAAGAAACAAGGACAGAGGCAGCTATGTCCAGAGCTAACTGGAATTAAGAAACTTAACATTGTGCCCTGGTGATATCCAAAGATGGAAAAAATACTTTAGAAGTATATGTGTATGCTTGTTAAAGAAGTCCAAACATATAACAGAAGGAAGCCAATTAAAAAGATACTAAATACAGAAGACTCAACTTCAGTGATTAGTGCTAGGTAATTTGCCTTGTGATAAACAAGCCATTCAAATCAGTAATAGACCTCAGGTTGTTCCACAGCTTGAAAGCATTTCTCTGAAATTTATCTGGTATCACAGCAAGTGCCAATGTTTGTAAGTTAAATTTTGCCACACAGCTCTACATCTTCAAAGCCAGAAATCCCAGTAAGTGTTTGCGAAAGACACCCACCATCTTCAGACAATATGCTGACCACTACAATCACTAAATCAGCATATGTGCAGCTCAATTGTTATGTGCAATAGCATGGTGCAGCTTGTAACTTCTCCTAAGTACTACAAAATGAAATGAATGAAGAAGAGGCCAGCTTGGATTTTTTTCCCCAAATCTATGGCAAATAAATTACCTTTTTGGAGACTACCCCTATCCAAGGAACAAAACCCATCATCCAACTGTGAAAAATCTCAATTTCATCACTACACTATTGAGAAGGAGGGGGAGAAGGAAGAGGGAAAGAGAAGAAAAAAATAATGATAGCTAAAAAAAAACCATAAAAGAAAACCATCAGTGAAAATTGCCCCTGAAACTTTGCAGAATTGTAACGGCTTTCTCTTGCTTAAATTGATTGGTGTAGCAATGTTATAAAATGACTATTAGGATTCATTGTGCACAACAGAAAGTGTGAAATGTCAGCAGACTATACAGCAAAAGTAATGGGTCCTGAACCCCTGTTAGTCAAAAATGATTTTGTTTCAAATTAGAAATTGATTTTTTTGGACACAAGCCCTTTACAGGCTTCCAACTTTTGTAGCTGTGCCTTGGAAGAGATTAACCTCAGCCACTGTTTGGGTCCAGGCTGATGATACCCTTTTGAAAGTTTCTTCACAGGGACTGCTTTTTAATGTTGGTACAGTCTTAACCAATAACACAAGTTATTTGTTCCTTTGAGAACTGCACCACATTTCTTCTCATTTTGCCATTTTCTTTATTTTTATGCTGACATATACAGCAAACTGGCTGACAAGTTAAAATAAAAAAAAAAAAGGTAGCTCATAATTGAACCAAGGATTATGTTCAAGGCTCAGCAGCGAAACATCCAAGCTGCTTTTGTTCCCAACCCTTTCTAAGAAAGACTGCTTCTCTGCTCCTTAAGTGGAGGTACTAAGCTAAGGGCAGGATAGATTCTAGCTGTACAGACAACCCTGTGAGGCAAAATATGAGGTTGTGATGGTGGACCCATTACTTGGGGAGGAAAAGAATACGAAGAAGATTACATTTCATGAGCAAGCCCCACTGCACTTATTCTCTCTGCTTGCTGGGAAAGAAAAAGAATTGTTGAAGTAGCTTTTTGAGATTAAAGGGCTATTTTTCTCCTTTCCATCAGGAACACCAGCCAGGAAGATCACTTGTTACTTACAAGGCTTTCTATGCGCTTTATTATTTTAAATGTAGCTCCCTTCTCTCGGGTTGTTTCAAGCCACTTGCAATCCTTTCCTTCTGATTGTGCATTTTACTGATAAGCTCTTGAATCCTATATCTGAAATTTCTAAAATGCCATCAGCACACTCATGGCCCCGCAATACAGTGTGCTTCCCCTTACCTTTCCTTGACTTGGTGCCTTCCCTCTTGGTTTGCACAAGAAGGGTTCTCTCATCTTGCATGTTTGCACCAAACCCAATCATTTTCTTCCCCAAACTACTCCCACCACTTCCTGGTGTTCTGGAGGCTTTGTTCACTGGAGGTGTCCTTGGAAAGTAATCTTCACGTTTCGACACTGGCACACTGGGGGAAAGAAAGATCATGGAGTTACATGATGCATTCAGACCTTTCAATGCTGCACACAGCCCTCTCCCACATTTTCACTCCCTGGAAGCATTAGGTCCTGTATTTCCTGAATTGTTTGGACAGGGCAAGTGGGATGAAGATACAGAAAGGGCTTTGTCCAGCACAGCGGAGCAAGGTTGGAAGAAACAGTAACTAAAAAAATGCTCACTTTGCGAAGAGGAAATAGAGAAGATTAAGTGAAGAGAAGCCATGGAGCCATGGTTTGCAACAGGGAAGCAGATCATAAAATGATAGAATTGTTTAGGTTAGAGAAGACCTTTAAGATCACTAGGGCCAACCAGGAAGACAACACTGCCGAGTCCACCACTAAACTATGTCCCTAAGCACCACATCTACATGCTTTTTAAATATCACCAGGATGGCAATACCTCCATTCAAGAAGAAAATAAATGAGATACAAAAGAAGATGAGATGAATGAACAGAGCTACCTGTAAGCAGGAGAGAGAATGTATGAACAAACTGGTGCAAGAGTATTTGGTGAAGCAAGTGCAGCAGTTTAAGGAAAGAAGGCTAACCAAAACCAGTATGGCTCAAGATGATCTTCAGCACAAGATCATAAACACAGCACAGACAGCACCAGGAGGCAAATCTGGTGGTGTGGAGCAAGCAGTTGTGGAAGACGGGAGCCTGTGGAGACCCATCTTTCCCTCAGTGAAGACAACCTGCTTTCAAATTCTGCCATCTTGAAAACAACTACCGCTTTAAATGAGGACTCCCAACATATGTCATTAGCCCCCACACCGTCATAAAAAAAGCAATTAAAAACACATACAAAAAGAAAACTTTGGATTATCCCCATGAAAAAATACAATTCAACCCAAGATAATACTGCTCTACTTGCAAACATGGAAGTGACATACAGCTTTCCTATGTTAACAGAAGATTAAACAAATCATTTTCCTGTTTAAGCACCAATTTTACATGGGCAACCCAAAGACTGCCACTGAGTTTGTGTTATCTGGGGTACAGCTTTGTGGAGGCTCATTCACAAGAAACTTTTATCTGAAAGCTTACACTATGAAGTTACTGTACATGTGAAGGAAAACGCAGGTATTTGATGTTCCCCTCAGAAAATGATAGCTAAATTAAGTTTCAAATCAATGTGCTGTATAAGCCATTGTTTAATAGGGCCCACTGCGCCTGTTGGACAATTAGTATTACTCCTGTATTATTAATGCAGAACAGTATCTAATGGTTTATGACCTGTAATAACTGGCTGAAGTGTTGGATAAAACTTCTCTGAATAACCTCCGTTTACTTCAGGGCTTCAAACTGTGGCCACTAATAATGTTGCAAAGTGTTATTAAAATTTATGGCGACTAAATTAGTATCTTATTTGAATTATATGAAATTATTAACCTACTAATTCCTGCAACCCAGCCAGAAGTGGGGTTAGACCCTAGTAAATGTTTGAAGAGGCTTAAAGGTGCAATACTTGACCAGATTTCTCTGATAATACAGGACTTGACATTGCATTTGCCTGTACTTGGATGATTAGCAGCATTTAAAACACAATAAGGTTGTCATTATTTAGATGCTTTCTGAGTTTTTAAAGTACGTTTAATTACAACCTTCAGATCTTCTGTGAACACAGTGACCTTTGGCTTGTGGATGAGGAAGCAATTATTCCACTTTTTCGCTGTGATACCTTTTACACGGTGCAGTTACTTCTAGAATACTGAGTTCTGGTTTAAATGATGCTAAGGCAGAGACAATTCAAAGAGGAACACACACTAAGAAGTTACAGAAGGTAATTTATGAAGAAATAACAAAAACAAGTGTATTTGCTCTTATAGATCACTAAACAATTAATAACAACCTCAACAAACACCTGAGAAATGTGCATACCAAGAAGAGAGAGGGATCATGAGGAGAGATACAAAAAAAACAGTAATTAACGATGTACCAAAATTAAACAAAGAAAACATAAGGGGGGGTTTTGTATGTCTATTTCAGAACATAGTTACTCATTCACCTGTGGAATAATCAGTAAGATAAGTGATGTGACTCCTGCCATCTTGAAAATTTAAACTAACATATGGTCCAAAGGGATCAGTTACGCATAGCTAGACAGATTAAGTGACAAAACAGTTCCTTCTCTATTTTCAAATTCAGCAATCCATTGTATCACTCAAATGCAGTGTGGTTTGTTGGACTTCCTGCAAGGCACCATGATATCCGATTAATCTTCGTGCTATTCCCTGGAACTACACAACAGAGAAGACTGTCTAAATAAAGACCTTATTAACCTACCTAGCCTACATACTAAGGCAGAAGTTGCAGAGTGGCATGGACAGTCTCATCACTGCTGCTTCCTTATGAATATCCAAGTACATCACCAACAAAGCAAAACACACCTTGAATGCTTTTTTTCCATTTTGTCTGCGCCTCTTATCGCGATATCCCCGCTGAGCATGAATGGCAAATTTTAAATGTCATTCAGGACCCATTGAATACTGCTAGTATTTGCATTCCTTAAAAAGTAGAAAAACATTAACCTTTTGTTTTATTGAATTAAAATGCCATGGAAATGCTGATGTAGTCTTCAGAGACTGAAATACTTTTACAAAGAAGAATAGCTGTCATTTATTAGACACAAAGAACAATTACTTGATAGGATGCTTTCTGACAAAAAGCAGATTGGTATTCTCATCATAGAAAAGGCATTGTAAAAAAACCCAGCACAGACCTCTGAGACTTGAATAATTTAAAGCTGCATTTGGTGCAATTTGAATTTTTCTTTAGGGAGGCAAAGTTAAATACCTTTAATTTGTTCTAATTATTTCAAATTTGCAAGTTAATTATGGCTGATCATTAAATAACAAAAAGGACTATCGTCTCCATAGAGTTTTACCTCCTACCCTCTGCATTACTTAAGCTAGATTTTAGTATGCATGAATTAACTTTCTAAATAATCACACGGTTTGACTAAATGGCTCAGTAAAATGAGCTCTGATCCTCAGAATAAGCATTAATGGACATTAGAAAGGCTACTGGGACCCATGTTACTTACATTATAAGTATTTTTAATGGGGTCTTATTTACTAATCTTTATGTACTGTTCAAGTTAGGGCACCATATAGATACATTATTCTGCTTTAATAGAGGAAAGTCAGTTCTTCAAGATACTAAAACAAATGTCCATTTAGAACCAACTAAATTCATTTTTAAATTCATGCAGGAAAACTCTGATAGAATTTAACTTGTTTTAGCTGCTCATCCTGATGAATCAATCCAACATAATGGTAGCCCTGGTCTGCAAATGGAGTTTTACAGATCTATTGAATCGCTAAGCAACTCAAGCAGCTGAGACTCTTGCCAGAGAGCAGCATTTACTATCAGCATGTGTACACCCACGAGGTTTCATCTCTTCCCTGCTCCGTGGGATCTCAGGCATCGATCCCAAATTTGGATACTCACCTTTCACTGAACTCTGATCTTTTCCATGCATTTTCCAGTGTTAGATCAGTGGCATCCACAAAACATGAATATATTATAACTAGTCAGAAACCCAAACCACAAGGCAATTCATGCCTCCAGTATGTATGTTCAACAGATGGCTGCCTTAATGGTACCCTACTGCACCCTGTTGAGGCAAGGGTTTAAGAGTTTAACCATTATCAAACTAACAGATTGCCATGGTGGGTTAACTCCAAAAGCAAACATGTTGGAATGTTATTTTCCTGTTCTGCAATTTCTGTTTTAAAAATAAAATAATTAACAGTTCATGTGTGCAATCTGCTGCAATTATATCAGGCCAAGAATGCATAACACTTAATGATGCAAAACTGGTGATAAGTAGACAACCCAAGCAATACGTTTTTGTAGGTGGAACATGAATTGCCATTTCAGATGCAGTCTGACAAACAGGCTGAAAATTGCTTCTCCTCCCGCCCCACACTTTGGCTGGGAGAATGTTCAGCCAGATCAATTTCCAGAGTCAGCTCAGTATAAAGCAGCAGTTTCACAAATGCTGGGACAAGGAAGAAGGTGTCAGTATATCATGGGATCTTCTTTTCAGCAGGGGTTCAAATTTGGATCAGTTTAAATCAAGTTACCAAAGCACACTATTGAAAACCACCAGTTCCAAACTGGGACTGTTTGTGAAGTTGGCTGCCTGCACGGCAAATAGAAAAATATTTGTGAGTGGAAAAGAAGGACTATAGACTCTGGATGTGTGGATCTAAAAAGCAACAACAGTGGTCTCCTGCACAACCGCAACTTTTTCAGTCCACTCAAATGTACTGTTACTCCACATAAGCTCCCACTTCCAAGGGCCTCAGATATTTCAGGTGGGTTTTTTCCAACAATGTGTCACGTAGGGCAGTGTTATTATCCTAATCCACAAAGCAAAGATCATAAGAAACTGATGCAGTAAACGTGCAGGACCCCTGGACAGCAAGCAGGTCAGCAGAAGCAGAAGACAACCAGAACCTACCCCAAACACTCAACTCACTGAGAGACACCTGAAATTGGTGCATACACCATGTGTGTCTGCTGAGAGCTAATTATGAGGAAATCCCTGACAAGAGGTAGAGCTCACAGCCCTTGTTAGCAGATCTCGACCTCCAACCTGGAGTCCTCCTCACAGGGGACACAGCTTGCCCTTTCTTTCCAATGGAGCTGGGGAAAAACACATCCAGATGTACAAGCCAGCAGAGCAGCTCTGGGACAGAAGAGGGAGATTGCTCCACTCACTACTGCTTTATGTAGGCTATGCAAATATACAGGATGGCTGAGTAGAGCTGGAAGGGAGGCAAGAATTGCAAGTGAGGAGGAGAAGCACACCATGAACTTCTGGGCAGTCTCTCATCCCTGAATGCCATTGCCCTTCCGCTCCCTGCAGCATAACCAGTCTGCTCACATCAGCAGATTAATCACCTTAAAACATATTGTTAAAAATCTAAAGCCTATCACACTGCAACATACAGTGCTTGAATGAAAAAATTCTGAGCTCAACATTTTTCTCCTCCTTTAAAACGCAGGAAAAAAAAAAAAACTTATTCTAATACAGACCTTGAAGGCCAGATACAAGCCTAAAGTGAGATTTCATGGGCCAATTATGAAACCTGGCATTTTGAGACTTATGTTAGATGCATCAGCATGTTAATGACGCTGCTGGGATCCAGTGCATGATAATAAGAAACAGATGCTTTCCTTGCTAGACCAAATGATCACTTATAGTTTCACGAACATAGACTCCAGAATAGTTTGGGTTGGAGGGCACCTTTAAAGGTCATCTAATCCAGCTGCCCAGCCCTGAGCAGGGACACCTTCCATTAGATCAGGCTGTTCTGAGCCCCGAGCAGCCTGACCTGAACAACCCCAACCCTCTCAGCCTTTCCTGATAGGAGACGTGTTTCAGCTCTGAGGTCATGTTTGTGGCCCGCCTCTGGACTCACTCCAGGTCCATAATCTTCAGGACTGAGTCCATCTCCTTTCTCATGCATTTTCTAGGCAAAAGGCAGGAGGGCAGGGACAGGTGTGAGAGCACCTCAGCAGCCAGTGAGCATCCTGGAACTGAAATATAAGTATTATCAAATCTGCTTGTAACAAAAAGACTTTTCATCACAGAAAATAGACAGTGATTACCTACAATCTACATGTTATTATGCACACAGTATATTGCTGGGGAGTGATACAGAGCTTTCCTCTCTCACAGTCCTTTTCAGGCTCAGCGACCTCAAATCCAGCAATACCTGTGCCTGTATCAGGTTTTATTGGCTTTTTTTTCCCTGTTGGAACTGTCTCTCCTGGACCTGCTGCATTAGGTTTACTTTTCTCTTATCTTGAAGGAGTTACATTGGTAAAAAAGTTTTCCATATATCAAGCTGCACGAGGGTCAGTAATCCATAGCATGGCTTCTCTAGACCATTCTTTCAGAGACCAGTTCCTTCCCCATTCCCTCAGTGACTGGTGCTTAGACATTTCATTCCACCAGCAAGAACTGAGGCCACATATGCTCTTAATTAGCAATGACCTATTAGATCATACCAGCCAGAGGTGAAACCTTGGCCTCATTGAATCAATCAGAATACTGCCTTTATCTTCAATGAAGTCAGGACTTCACTTAATATACACAGTTAGAGGTCCATTTGTAGCAAGTACTAAGCTAAATTCCACCTAAAATTATATTCTTGCCTTTGAAGCCCTGTCCTCATTCTGCTTCAAGTTAGCTATATTTCAGCTCCCCACCAGAATCTTTCTCACATATCTTAGTTTTCCTAATAAACAGTAAAATGAGCTTTGATTATTTTTCTCCCCTCTTTTCTGAATCTGAAGAAAATTCTAACATAAAGGTTTTCAGACAGTCATAGGAAAATGGCCACAGAAAACAGACTGGCAAAGCTACAGGAGGACAAAATGCTGTGATTGTGTGTTTGGCCTTTCTTATAGAGCAGAGCAGAGCAGCTGTCGTTCCAGCAAGCAGTGCTGTCAGCCTTCACAAAAGAAAGTCATGTAAATGTCAAGTCATAGGTATAAAAACAATCCTTCAAAACAGCGTCTGTATATCTGAAAAGCCTGCCTAGCTGTCACCAGTGAAAGTACCATAAGGAATGATGCAAAATCCTGTTTAGGGCAAAGTTTTTGAACTAAATCCAAACTTCCCCAGTAGATCAAGCTGCATCACCCTCTCCTTCAGAAGGAGAATCACATGCTCATCAGCAAGTGAATGCCTGTCTCAGTGCCTTATCCAGCATCACTACTGTCTGGCTGAGAGCCAACCACATTCAAAGGTGCCCATCGAAATGCCATATGCAAGCTATCTCCTGAACAAACATCCCCCAAATTAGATTCCAATTTGGTTGTGATAAAGGCATAGAAGAACAATGCATCATCCCTTCTCAACTTGACTCAGCCAGGACAAAACACTTCACAGCACTGGGCTGCACTGCAAAAAAAGGCTGTAGATGCACTGCTGCTGCAGGGATCAGTCTGAGCCTGCAGGTAACCTGGTTGGTGCAGGAGTCCTTATGTTTTCCTTCACTGAGACTGCTGGTACAGAAGTACTCTCTCCTCCATAGGTGTTTTCAGACAGGATGATAGGTGTTGATAACAGAAGCTTTCAGTAAATGAGCAGCAATTGCTTTTTCTGATCATGGATCACATCATGGAGCAGTCATTTGCTAAGATAAATGGCAATGTAGCAAAGGAGGGACACAGTAAGAGTTGGAAAGTAGGTACTCTCAGGGTTTCCAGTGTGCCCTACTAACAAGGCATTCTGAAGAGATGCCTAATTGGAGCAAAAGATATTTAAGATTGCACTCTTGTGTGCAGGTATTATGAAGAGTTACATATGCATGGACAATTAAAGAGTTTTGGAGGATCCTGTAGTGCCTATATGCGGACAGAAGAGTTATAAAAGACATACCATCTACAGCTGCTTCTGTTCACTGACAAAGTTGCACCTGATAGGTGCTAACTTTCAATACTCAGGATATATTATCATCCCTGGTTTCTAAGTGGGGAAACACAGGAACATAAAGTTACAAACGTCTCACACTGATAGCAATGAAAATTAGCAACCACTAACCTTGGCAAATACACACAAGGATCGTGAAATGACCTTCTAGGTCACTGGCAGCTCCCCTGGTATCAGGGAACAATTTTCATACACACATCAAATTCCAGGAGATTCAGAGCAGCCCTGCAGAGAAGGACTTGGGGTTTTGGTCGATGAGAAAATGAACACGAGCCGGCTTCAGTGTGCACTTGCAGCCCACAAAGCCAACTGTATCCTGAGCTGCATCAAAAGGAGCGTGACCAGCAGGTCGAAGGAGGTGATCCTGCCCCTCTACTCTGCTCTCGTGAGACCTCACCTGGAGTATTGTGTGCAGTTCTGGTGTCCTCAACATAAAAAGGACATGGAACTGCTGGAACAAATCCAGAGGAGGGCCACGAGGATGATCAGGGGACTGGAGCACCTCCTGTATGAAGACAGGCTGAGAAAGTTGGGGCTGTTCAGCTTGGAGAAGAGAAGCTGCGTGGAGACCTCATAGCAGCCTTCCAGTATCTGAAGGGGGCCTATAGGGATGCTGGAGAGGGACTCTTCATTAGAGACTGTAGTGATAGGACAAGGGGTAATGGGTTAAAACTGAAACAGGGGAAGTTTAGACTGGATATAAGGAAGAATTTCTTTACTGTAAGGGTGGTGAGGCACTGGAATGGGTTGCCCAGGGAAGCTGTGAATGCTCGTGGTGTTCAAGGCCAGGTTGGACAGAGCCTTGGGTGGCATGGTTTAGGTGAGGTGTCCCTGCCCATGGCAGGGGGGGTTGGAACTAGATGATCTTAAGGTCCTTTCCAACCCTAACTATTCTATGATTCATAATAAACACAATTACAGGTTTTTTTCTGTTCTGTTTTTCTGAGGCTGCTGCTCCTGAGTCTGATTTGTGTAATGATTACTGAAACCAATATGGGAGCACGCTTACAGGACCCATCTTTTCCCATGAAAATGCTGTCCTCTTATTTTAAGCACAGATTACTATTCGCTTTTAGGGTTACATAGGTATGTTTCCATCAAAGTCTTACAAATCCTGGGACTAGTGAATCTGGAGACTAATGCTTTTCTTATTCCAAAAAAAGACATCAAAGGCTTAGTGTGTTGGCACAGGCTAAGTCCAGGTACAAGGCACATGATACCAACAGGCCTCCTCACACCACACTGGCTCCTCACACCACAAACCTGAAGTGGAATTTTATAGTGATTCTTGTTTTATAGTGATCTAAACCAATGACATACTAGAATATAGCCAGGTCTGCAACTATAAATACACATGGCATCCAAATGCTCACCTACTAGGGCCTTGTCTTTTAAAATGGTGTCATACACTACTCCTATGTAGTAGTGTCATGCACTACCCCTGTTGGAAACACCCCTCCAGATGCATCTTCAGACTTCCTCAGCTTTTTTTCCATGATTAAATCATACCTGTAGGACATGGTCAATCTATGATTAAGGAGTGTATTAATGATTTACTACTACACTAGTACTCATGTTTATTATATTGCTTAGTAAAATGAAAACACTGAGATTGTTTATTGATCTGCTTAAAATAAAAATAAAAATTAAAAACTTATAGCCCAAAAAGAAGTAAATAAAGAAGTTAGACTTTGGACTTTATTCAACTTGGTGGATTACCATACCCAGATGTAGATTTGACAAAGTAGCTCTTGATAAAGACTTAAAATATCACTTCTGGCCACTTCAACTGCCTTAAATCCAGTGAAAGTACATATTTCACAGAGCATGTTTGATGGCTAGTGACTGAAAAAACAGGTATTTATGGCAAGTGCAATACAGATTTAGATGCCTAACTGATGGCATACAACTCTGAAAACCAGGGCCTGGGCCCCACAAAACACAACACACTAAAGATTTCCTTTCATTGCTTGGATTTTACATGAATGTGCAGCACCAATAACTATTGACTCAACCAGGATGTTTATGGAACAGTTCTAACACGTTTTTGTACTCTTATATTCAGGAAATAAAGAGATAGAACTGAAACCAGACAGAAAACTGCCTCACTAAGGAGCACGTATCAGTGAGATACATTTTGAGATGCTCTGATATCCAGCATCAAGGGAAGCTACAAAGGGAAGAAATCCTGGCATGAGGCTGTATGCAGGGAAGGTGTGGGCTCTGTCCAGATCCTGTCCTATCAGTTACCTGCCCCAGACACTGAATGTGACAAATACTCCATGTACTTTTGTTAGTCCAGATATAAGCAATTCTTCCCATCTTGGATCTACTGCTACCGATTAGGCCCTGGGAATCTACTTTTGCACCAGTCTGTTACAACCTGTTTGGAAATGTCTGTCCAACGCTGGTGTCACCAGTGCCACTTTGACACTGTGACATGGGTTTAGAGGCTTGCATTATTTGCGCTGCCAAACCACCTCAGTCCTACTGAGTACAGCCAGCATGTAAATTCAGCCCACCTCTCAGAGGTATGGTTTTCTCAAAAAAGTATGCAGGATGTAGATGGAGGTTAAGGTAGCACAAAGTTAAAAAGAAAAAGGGATTAACTACGCATCAATCAAACAGAAGTTTTGTAGTTACACAAAGAGATGAAGCCTGGCACTACTGACATAGTTACATACTTGCTTATTGTCTTATTTCAAACTCTTGTGTGCTAGAAGGCATACGTAAACTTCTCAACATGGAAGAGCTGATTTGTCACTGCAGTTGAGTTGTTGCAGTTTGCAGCGCAGTTGAGATCTCTCCCTAGATCACTGGTAATATTTTTTGAGCATGATTTGTGTTTTAGGTAGGCTTTTACCAGGCAGAGAACATCCCTGTGGTCAGTCAGAAGAGATGCATTAGGTTGAAACTCATCAAATTAGGATTGAGGGTGGTGAGGAAAAACAGCACTCAAACTCGAAAAAAATCTTGGAAAAATAGTTTAAAAAAAGGCCTAAGGAGGTAAGAGGTGAAACAAGAAAGACACGATCAGGACAGAACAGAGGCAGAAGTCACCATGATATGACTCAGTGGTTGCAAAAGCCAGAAAGAACTAGGTTATGTGGTAGGAGCACAGGGCTGAAAGTTCATGCAGAGCCCAGCATAGCATTGAGTCCCAGGTAACTGGAGGAGTAAAGGTGCTAGAGAAAACAAAACAAGAAACAAAATAAGAACAACTTTGTGACTTTCTGCAGAGCCCTACAGATTGATACTGTAGACAAGCCTCCAAGGAGGGTCTTGGAGAAGCAACAGTGGCAAGATCTGAATAAGTAGCCAGGATACCCACTTGAAAAAATTATTTTGAAGGAGGAGAATGAACATTAAGCAGTCAAAGAATACATTAGTTAAGGTGCAAGATGAAGGATTAGATCAAAGGGTCCTGTTTTAACTGTTGACACACTGAAGGCATGTCTTTGCTGCAAAAGAGAAGGAAGCTGCAATAGCTGTCTGTAGATGAGATGCGTACAGAAGAGAGTGATCCCCAGGTTATGAGTCTGAGTGACAGGGAGGATGTGGCGTTATCAAAATCAGAAGTGAAGAGAGATTCAGCAGCAGAAGTAAGAAGTTCTGTTTTGGCCAGATTAGGAATGATCTGAAGGCAAAACAACCAGGATTATGTGTCAGGGAGGCACTCAGATATGCAAGACTAGACGGAACAGAGCAGAGGCTTTAAGAGTTATTGGCAGGAAGACGATAGCCAAATTCGTGTAACTGGATGTTGTCACCCAGGGACATGGGTACAGAAATCTCCAGGCAAATCAAGGAGTGACTAAATCCTTTCCCTGCCACCTCGCAGAGGTTTCTACCTAGTTCCAAAAGAAATTATCTAAAATAGTGCTGCAAAAACATGCATGAAAAAAAACCTGTCTCTCTATAAAAATCTAAAGATCATACTGTTTCTAAAATTAGGGCAACCACTAAATGAAAGTTAACCCGAACAATAACTTTAGCTAAACTTCAGGTCACATGCATTTAATATAATGAGATGAAGAATATGAAAAGGCCATTCATAATGGAATTCATCGAGTTAGGAATGCCATGCTTAGCTGCCTTATAACATATAATTAATGATCCTATAAAAATCCAGCAGTATGAACTCTCCCGACTGCCCGCAGAACTGTTCTTTATGCTGGGTAGGGCAAGCAAGCATCTGCTTCCACAAATACTGCCCTTTGAGAAGCTGAAAAGCTTTTTTTCCCCTGCTCCATCAGGGACCACACTGCCATTTCCATGACACGCTGAGCTTTGAACCGTTACCCAAATCAGACTATAGCATTTGGCAACCCAGTACACATCTGTCATGATAGACTGGTTATTGGTGAAATGTTAAAGAAAAAGTCATTAACTCTTTTCCATTGCATCTAATACCCCACCTTCCTCTAGATTATTTATAATCCCCACTAAACCCACCCTCTGTTTACAGTCTTTCAACACAACAGCAAAATATATACCGTCTGGAGAGCTTTCTTGCCGTATAACACTCCCTACCATTTGGTACAACAAAAGACATTCTCTCTCCATCAAAAGGCCTGATCCCTCCTGAAGCCTTGATGCTCAGATTCAAGGTTAAGGGATTAAGGCCTGAAACATTGAGTACCAGAGGAAAGGAAGCCAAATATCAAAAGAAACACAAAAATCAATCCTCTTCACCGCAGGAGCAGTGTGAAGAACAAATCAGCTGGGCTGAATCTGAAATTTTCTCTGCATGGCTCTCAAAAATTAGCACTGTTATAAAGATAATGGGTAGTTCTGCAAAGCCTCAGCACCCATGCAAAGCCACAGAGTTCAGATCAGCACACCAGCATGGTCTGGGAAGTTTTATGTCAGAATAATTCAGTGGCAAATACCAAAGTCCACTTCTGAGAAAGCGAGAGCTGGAGAGCGTGCGAGAGCACGCATGCCCTTATCTTTATATGTAGCCTGTACATCTGCAAGTGGAAGAATCTAATACTTACTGGAGTTTGCCTTTTGCTTCAATTCTCTGTGTGCTGAAGTGCAGCCAAGGTCACCACAGGGTGGGGAAGTGGGTTTTAGCTTAGTGCAGCTGTGATCATGGCCAGAACAGCAGGGTACAGAGGATTTCTTGCTTAACTTTGTAATGCCAATAGCTTTTGTTCTTAGTCTTGAGTCATCAGTTCTGATATAAGCTTTTAAACGGTGTGAAAGTTGAGCGGGTGGGTTTAAAATCTCTTAATTTAAAACTACCTTCCAGAACATTTTGTTTTATCAGACTTTTCTTAACTTTTCCAACTGACAGATTTCTGGGACATACGAATATCTAGATTAAACATCAATTTCTCTTCATCCAGGATTACATATCAAAATAAAAAGTAACAAAACGATCTGTCTGAAAAAAGTAATCCACTCCAATTTACAAAAATAGAGTTCAGGTTTTCAAAATTCAATTCAGGCAGTAAACTAACAGTGTCTACATTTTCCTGTAAAGGAGGCATCTGCAAATGACTTGCAAAAATGTCTCTCACTGTCTGCAAGTGTTGGCAAGGAACAAACTCCTTCAGGAGATGCATGAATTTTAAATATTTCAACCCAAAGAAAGAGAATCTCTGAGCATTTTCAGTTCTGATATGTGATTTTGCAGAACCTTACCTATGCGCAAAACTGGCAAAAAATGCAACTTTCCCTGAAAATACCAAAGCACTTGAGTTTTATTCACTGACTACTATCCTACGCTTAGAAGTGTTCTAACACCAAAGTTCCCGTGCTTTCTGAAGACCTCACCTACAGGTTGGCTCCATCTGCCTATGGAGGTTACTTACGGTATCTCCTGCTTACACCGTATACCTCGTCTATCAGTAGGCTTCCTGCTGAAGGTTACTTTGGACCGTAATGGGAATCGTGTAATACTGCTGTGTGCAGCATATGTGATCATGAGAACCTACTACCTTCAGAGCCTGCACGTGGCACTAAAGAAGCAAAAATGCACACCTCACTCCAACTACACTCTCCTGTTAACGTCACGACAGACCCTGGCAGCCATCTGTTGGAGGGATGCGGTGCCTATATATAGCCAGACAACACCACGAGAGAAAGAAAAACTCATTATCTGCACCTAATTCAGCATTTGCGCTACTGGCAGTTCTGCAAGCACTTTTTTTACTGGCCAAAGAAGTGTTCGCTCCACAAATATCCTATCTAAAAATGATGCAAACTTCAATGTAAAATTATCTGGAACAAGAAAGTAACTTGGGTGTTAAAAGGAGCACTAACAAGTGGGTAAGTGGCTTCCAGCTACACAGATTTTATGGGCCATTTGTAAGCACAGTTGATTTCAGACCGATTTAATGTGCCAGTCTGCCAAAACAGCAAAGAGATGAAAAATAAAAATCCCAGCAAACTGTATTCAACACATTCCTAAAAGTTGGCCAAGTACTAAGCAGACCAAGGACATTTTACAGATGAACAGAAGCCTGGGAGACCACTTATGGCACTGGTGATGGTTTCCCCTCCAGCGACTCAGGACAAGAGTAACAGGAGGTGACACATCCTGCCATGAAGAACTGACAATAACATTCCAAATAGGAAACCGAATGGGTGCTACCACTGCCACTGGTTGTTAATTATCAACTCCCTTCAAACACAGGAGTAATGGGGATGGTGCAAGTCAGGTCGGAGGCGACAAAGCCATGTGACTGCATGTGATTTTTATTTCATTTCTTAAATTAGTTGGAGGGGGGTATTGTGTGAACAAACCTGGATATGCCTAGAACAGCAGGGGGAGCTGCTAGTCTGCGTTCCTCTGTCTATTTAATTGCATTGGATATTTGGACAAAAACACTGAAGTACGCTTTCACATCACCATAGAAAGATGCCTGCATGTCTAACAAGCCTCAGAAAAAATCGAGTTCATAACAAAGCATTAAACAAGGAGCAAGAGATAATTGTCACCTTCTATCACAAGATAATAAAAATAGTTACACCATAAACATAAAAATCTTTTAAAAGACCCCTGACAGCATTCCCTCCTGGAACTATCACCATAGCAATGTGCATTCAGATAGTGGGGGAAAGTACTGCTGAATTCTGCATTTGATATTTTCAACTAACTAAAAATACAAACTGGAAAGAAAATACATGCGGGTGATACAGAATGAAGCACATGAACATAAAAAAGCCTTCAACAGAATTAAAGGTGGCAAATTCCGCTTGCAAATCTTTAATACTCCAGGAAAGAAATGCTTTAACCAGGTAGCACACATTGAAAGAGCGCCTGCAGATAACTAAAGTCATCCGATAGCTGCTGTATTCCTATTCATAATGTTTTGCACAGGTCAGTGTCAAGGTGCCGTGGCACTGTTGTGTGAAATCTCAGGAAAAGACGCAGGTTAGAGAGAAGGCCAGTAGAAAGCTGTATTGGCAGAGCCGTACAGCAGGGCAAAAAGCAGGGCATCTTGTACGTTAAGATTTAGGCACAAAGCACAACTCTAGGAAGGGGGGGTTTGCAAAGTAGCAAACTGCATCTTCTCTAGTTGGTGCTATTAAAAAGGGCTGATTTCCATGACATTCAGATCCATCGTTGAGATGAAATAAAGGTGAACAGAGTGGATTGTTTTGAAATTCCTCTCCCAGATGCAGACATCAGGAGCACACACAAAAGCAGGTGCTGGGTGTATTGATCCTACTGAATACGCATGGAGTGGGTACTTGAGCATGTACCAAGCATCTGCGTTTGGGAGATGGAAAGCGCTTTGTAAAAGGCTGTTTTATGCTAAACAAATGCATCAGGTTATGTTTTTATTTTGAATATTTTAAAGCGTCTTGCACACTGGGGCAGATTTGAAAAGAAATTATACAGGCAGACAACTTGCCATTAACTGTACAAGTTACTATCTCTATAGCTGAAAATTGGCTGTGGGCTCAGTTAGGAGCACTACAAGCTACTGAAAACCATCCTCAATAAAACCTGGTCTGACTGCTGCACCTTAGAGAACTGGAGATCCTGCATCTGAAGACTCTTCAGGCCCCATATGCCGGGCCAGCTGCAGCAGGAAAAGGGACGGACACATTTCTTCCCAACAGCTCCTCAACATACCCAGCAGGAAAGTGACAAATTCAACACTTGCAAATACTGCAAATTCGTATCGAGACCATCCAAAGACGCTGAGATGGACAATGCTAGCTGACTTTGCTAATTAAAAGATCATAATGATCATAATTCAGAAGAGAAAATGAAACAAGCATCTGTTATAAAATTTGGCTACGCTTTGTAGTAATCTCTGAGATAAAAGTTCCCTTTTTCACAGACAATAACCAAATTCTGTACCAGAAATCAACCTCCGTATTGTATTTGTTTGTGGAATCTTTTTCCCCCTTTTTCAAGGAGGGAAAAAATTAATCCCTACAGGAGATGACAAGATGCCTTTTAAAGTATGTATCTCATTTCTGACTACAATTACCTTTCAATACCCTGGCACAGCTGCACATTCCTATTTGCTTTTTGTTTTTCATTAAGGGCTCCTCTATTATTTCTACCCATCCTATAGCATTTATGCCTGGCAGTGATGCACATTCCCTTGCCTACAATTCTTCCCACAGATAGTAGAGAATAAATTGCAATTAGATTTTCGTAATTGTAGATAATTAACTCAAAATGAGCTGTTAATTATAAAAAACCCTATGTTTTTCAGTTCTTGATTATATTATTTATTTTACTTCTAAACTCCAGTATCTCACTTCAGCAAGTTTAGTATTTTAAAGGACTTTCACCATTTCCTTTAAAACACCAGGATAATTTTAAGCTAAGATCAGCTTATTTGAAGACTGAAATCAAGTTACATGCTGTGAGGTTTGCTAGAGGGGCTCTTATGCATGAACTGGAAGTCAGAGAAGGCTGTTTTTCTATTAGGGTTCTGATAGTATTTGCTGTAACAAGAACCATTTGGCAGGTCAATTAAAAAACAAATAACAACTATAATAATAATAATAATAAACCCTCCAAAAGGCACTGTTAAAAGATGCACTCCTACCAGTTCTTCCTCCTTCTAAGCTCAAGCCACACACTTGCAAACTCTCCCTTGATACTGAAGAAAACACTTACATATTCAAATGCATAAAAGAGACAAATGGACTTGTCTTCCATAGCCTCTTTCAGCCTTACATTAGAGTAAATTATTTAGGGAGCATTCATCTGGTAACCTTTGCAAAACTGAAGATGGCATACAGGAAGAAAAACTTCCAAGTGTTTTGCTGCCAAACTTCAGAACCAGCTGGCATGGCTTAAGACTGCATGAACACATACTCACTTTGAAAAATTACAGTAAATTAAATGAGGGGAATGAAGAGACGGAGGGGAACCTTCTGAAATCTGGAACTCTTGTTTTATTAATGGCACAAGTTCCTCATCTTCCCTGCTTAGGCTGTGTAGATTTCTGCAGGTTTTTGGTAAACTGTTGCCAAGAAGCCTTACAGATGTTCTAGGTTACATTTTTCCTCCAAGGCACTTAATGCTACTGCATTTTAAACATACCAGTGATCACATTTCGATCACTTCAGTCAGTGTGAAAACAAAAATGCATCGAATGTAATGAGGATATGCCAGTAACTCACAGCAGCCAAACACCTGGTTAAGCAGTGAAGTATTCCAAGGAAACTAACAACTCCTGTTGTTATGGAGAAAGAGTCTTATCCCTTTTCAGTGAAGAGGAATCTCAAAAAATAAAATAAAATCAGTATCATAATGATTTAAAAAAAAGAAAAGAAAAAAAAAATTGGATGCTTATTTTATAAATAAATTAACAGTTCTTCCAGTATTCTCCTAATGGACACAAAAGGTTATTATTTTGAAGTCCCTAAAGACGAGGCCATTCAAAGGACAGCTGTTCATCTTGTCCACCTGAAGACATTTTGTTCAAATGAACATCTATAGTTAAAGCACAGAACAAAGAGATGTTATTTCTTGAGAAAGGGAGAAAAACCCTATCAAATTCAGTTTTTATTTGTTGCTTTTCTAATGAGCCTGAATATTCTCCCAGTGCTAACAGGAAATGGATGGGACAGAAAGAAAACACAATCGCGTATTGATTAAAGTTTTAAATAGCATGTAAAATTGAGATAAAGAGCTGGAAACTGGCTTAACTCTAATTCCAGTTATTGCAGTGTCAGTTTGCTCCGATCACACTGAAGCAGAGGGGCAACTCGGCACTGTTTGAGAAACAAGGAACTGTCACCAAGTGTAAAGGATCATTTCTATCAGTGAGTTAAAGGGTAATGTATTTTTTACATCAGGTCCAAATCCAAACTAAAGAGATGTTCTGATCGTAATTGAAAAAAAAAATAACAGGCAGTACCTAAAACAAAGAACAAAAGCTAAGATTTTGTGAATTTTGAACTGGGCTAGGTTAGTGTCTTTAAGAGATGACACACAAAACCTCTACAGACCCCTACAGAGAGTCAATCCCTAAACCCTGAGTAAAAACAGGTCAGCATAACTACTGAGTTGACACTTAAAATGCAACAGCCAATGAATTTTACCTTTCCTGCAGAAAAAAGCTCCTAATCTGAAACAAACACCTGAACAAATAGACTTGGCAGCCAACAGCACCACTGTCAAGAAGATATACTGACACTGTGAAGTACTTAGAAGTGAAAAGAGAAATTACCTTAGCCCCATGCTCTTGCTGTTCATCATCACAGCAAGTTCTCCCAGTGCTTCATCAATGGGCACATCTTCTGAAATAGGCATGTGGCCTCTAAACCTGAAAAAGCAGAATTAGCTGTTTTTGTAGCTGGTCAAATCATCACACCAGAAACTCACCACAGTAAGGTGAGTTGTGTGCCTACAAACAGAGCACTTCATCACATTAAATGTAGCTCTCGTGACTGTTTGCACAGTTTCAAATACATTTTTGTATTGGAAGGCTGACTTATGTCCAGTGCCTTTGCTTCTAAGGGTTACCATTGGGAAAAAGATAAGCAAAATTTCATTTACTGATTTCCAAGGACCAGCTCCCTTAAGAAAATGGCCATAGTATCCAGTAACAAACATCCCTGTTGGGCTTAGCTTACAGCTGAGCCTTTTTCTTATAGCCCCACCTTTTTCTTTCCCTCCAATGAAGATAGAAAAATCAACAGTAGAGGTACTTTTTACTTGAATAACATACCTGTTTACCCATATGTTTACCCATAATTGTCTACTCTGGTGTTGCTGGCATCACAAGGAGTCACTGAACTGCCCCTTTCCCAGCAAACGCACCATTTTTGACAGCTGAACAACTATTGCAGTAGAAACTGCAAACTCAAAGCACTATGCTTACTTGAGGCTAAATAGGGAAATGTGGGAAATTAAAATGCAGTTATGATGCAGTGTGGCCAAAAAAAAAGGATCAGTTTGTACTTCTGCTAAAAAAGCAGAAGACTTAATAGCTAATAATTACAAATGGTCAGACCTTTACTTGTCGTTCAATGACAATACTTTCAGCAGCTCAGAATGGACCTTAACCAGCACTCCACCCATGCAGAAGGACAGACAAAAATAAACACTATATGGAAATGGATTTTTGTTATAATATTTTTTTAAACTGTCATGATATTAAGGCATGAACTAGGTTAGAGCCTCCTGACAATGAAGCAAAAGGTATTTGAGCTTAGCTAAACAAATTTTTATTGTTTGTAGTATATAAAATTACCCTGTTATCGAGTTATACACCTAGAACTGAAACAGAACTGTGATGCCCAAGAGATGTACCTGTAAATCATAGAATAATTAGGGTTGGAAAGGACCTTAAGATCATCAAGTTCCAACCCCCCTGCCATAGGCAGGGACACCTTATGCTAAATCATATCACCCAAGGCCTCATCCAACCTGGTCTTGAACACTGCCAGGGATGGAGCATTCACAACCTCCCTGGGCAACCCATTCCAGTGCCTCACCACCCTAACAGGAAAGAACTTCCTCCTTATATCCAACCTAAACTTCCCCTGTTTAAGTTTTAACCCATTACCCCTTGTTTTATCACTACAGTCTCTAATGAAGAGTCCCTCCCCAGCATCCCTATAGGCCCCCTTCAGATACTGGAAGGCTGCTATGAGGTCTCCACGCAGCCTTCTCTTCTCCAGGCTGAACAGCCCCAATTTCCTCAGCCTCTCTTCCTACAGGAGGTGCTTAATTCTAAAGACACTGAATATTTTCAAGAACAAGTGTGCTATATTCTAGATGCTTTACTTAGACTGAATATGGCAAATGTGCTTTTACCTGCACCTCTGAAAAGAGATCACAAAAATATTGAATCCTCAGATTGATCATCTGATTTTGTTTCACAGAATTCTTTCAGGTAACTAGAGTTCTGTAAATCCTGATGCTTTTTCAGGGAAAACAAAAACAAACAGAAAAACCAGAAGCTAAAACAGGCATAATGGCATTAACAAGCACATTATCACAGATATCTATCGTAAGTTCACTTTTTTCTGGGCTCAAATGCTGAAAAAAATCCATCAGAAACAAAACCACCAA
Organism: Pezoporus occidentalis; assembly: GCF_034315485.1. Taxonomy (NCBI): domain Eukaryota; kingdom Metazoa; phylum Chordata; class Aves; order Psittaciformes; family Psittacidae; genus Pezoporus; species Pezoporus occidentalis. The sequence goes on from NW_026914896.1 coordinate 51,656, forward strand.
AAAACTCGATCTGTATGTCCTTCATATTCCACTTGTTTTTCATTAGAGATGCATGTGCAGAATTAAGGTATTTGATGATTAAAAATCCATCTGTTCCTACTTAATTCTCACCTGAAGTCATAATCCTTTGTTTGTAACCTCATTTTCAACACACAAGTTTGTGATTGCCTTTAAGACAAGTATTTTTAAAGCCATATAAACACCTTATTTTCAATGCAAGCCACAAACCAAGACAACAACAACAAAAACCCCCAAAACACCTAATTTTCCATATTCTCTGTCACAGTTTGCAAAGTAACCAGGTGGCTGTGATTAAGAAGAAAAAGTGATAAATTCCTACATGGTGGTTATATTATCTGAATGTATGAAGTGGGTCATGCAATGCATACTCTCACGGGATGCTGTCAGCAGTTGCCATATTAAAACGGTATCAAAATATGCATCCCCGTGAAACCCTCCTATAGCTTCTTCCAAAAGACTGCTAGTTTTCCCCATTTCTTTCCCTTCCTAATGCTGAAATGCTAGTACTCAACTGAGTTACACTGGCTAATTCAACTTGCTTTAACCTGCTCCCTTTAACGCATCCTCTCCACTCTAGTAATGTGATAACCAATAAACTAGTTTCTCCCTCTTTCCCAGAGACCCCATTTACATTGTCACCAAGATGTTACCTTATCTCTGCAACTAACTCATAGGCCTTTAAAGCCACATCCCATATTTCTATTCTTACAGTTTCAGTCATGTATTGTGCCTCAGCCTTCACATTCTGCCTTCCACAGACACCACGGGGAAAAAAAAACGTCCTTGCTACACAGAGCTTCATTGTGTTTCCATACATATATATTCCACATATACATAAAATTATCTCCTTTCCTGTAAAATACACTTTGTCCAGTCCCTACCTAGGAAGATGCAATGCTTCAAAACTGACCTCTTCAAGGAAAGAAGGGGGAATGCCATATATGTCTTCTATGCTCACACTGCTCTCTTGGCAAATGTCTGTATTCCTTCAATACCTGCAGTAAGATCAACCTCTCATTTTCTTCTGCTGCGTCTCTTTCCCTACCTAGTCTTTTAGCACTGCTTTTCTTGCGCCTTTCTTTCTACCCCCGACTGTTTTCCTCTGCTGCTTTCCACAGCTGTCATGCTGTTTCCCAACACTATATGCTAACATACTAGTAAGTCTACTCTCCTCTAAATCACAGTTAGAGAAAATTTGTGCTATAGGTCTTAATTATTTTATCAGTTCCATTCTCCCACTTTAATTAACTGTGGCCCATGTTTCATTAGGAATTTTAGAAATCTGCTACAAATTAGGAATCTCAAAATCACCTGTTATAATCCATACAGGATTGGTGTGGCCGCTGTTGTTTCAGGAGCAGTTTTGCTTCTTGCTCAGCCAGTAAACGTTGGACTCGTTCCTTTTCAATTTCCAGCTCCATTTTCTGCAGAAGCAGCTTCTGCCTTCTTTCTTCATATAACCTTTTAGCATTCTCTGTTTCTTTTTTCCTAGAGTTCACACTGTCATTCAGCCCAGAAACCTGAGAGAGCCTAGAATCATCACAGGTTTTCTGAACTGGTGCAGAGTGTTTTCTAAGTACCTGGCTGACCTGGTGGCTCTCCTGCATGCTCCCTGAGCATCCTCCTTGCTTGCAGGCACAACCATGACAGACTTGTAGAGGGCACATGCTGTGAAATTCATTTGCTTTCTGGTCAATCTCCTGAGGTGGTTTTACATGGCGAGGGCTCCTCTGTTTGGCTGGGGAAATCATGTTGTTCCACTTCCTGTGAAAGCCATTTTCTACTGGATATTCCTTCAGAGATTCCTGATGGTTGTAGTGAATTTCAGCCCCATAATCATAATTATTTCTGCAAGGCTGAGGCAATGCAACACGGGCTGGGCTTCCAGCCTTTGATGCTTTACTGTTCTTATGCAATGTTTGAGATCCCCCAATACCCAAGTAGGAACCATCCAGCTCCAAAGACGGTTGCTGGCATAAGCTCTTCTTACTGGATGCCTGCAATAAGAAAAACAATTTCCTGTGAATTACCAAAATTTAGCTTTGCTCATTAATTTCACTTTGTACATGTGTTCTCTCAGAAATAACTTGCTGCATCATGCAGATGGACATACAGCCAAACCCGAGAAAATGTTTATCAGAAGACAGATATGAATCTGCTATCAAATCTACATTTCATTCCATCTACGCAATTGTAATAAATGTAAAACTACTGCTTGCAGGATCTTCAGCATAAAATGAGTCACTTCAGAGTATCAAGTAGTTGTGAGCATCTAGGGTTACATAAAATCAACTTGAAGAGTGGCAAAAAACATTAAATGTTAAGGTTTGAAAATGTTTAATTTTGAATACTGAGCCAAAAAATCCATTCAGCCACTATAAATACTCTTTGATTGGCCATTACACAGCAGGAGATTTGATGTAAAACATTTCACCTTGCACTGAATAGGATATTACTTACCACTGGAAATTTGATGAGAGTTTCTGAAATATCTTTACAGAAACACAGATAAAAACCAACTACTTTCTGTAAAAAATGGTTGTACATCAAAAGCTGTCATTTAAATACAAAACATGTTTAAGTTCAGCTATAAACGTAAGTGATTTTTCAATTAAGCTGGGCAAGTGATTATACTCTGATAAAACTCTGAAGAAAGGAAGCAACTGTAATTCACATTTGTCAACCCAGTGCAAGCAAATTCTAGTGGTTTTGTTATACTAATAGATATTATGTAAGAGACATCAAAATCCTACTTACATCCCGGAGTATCTTTGCACTATGGTTCATGTAGGCAGTTAAACATTTGAGTTTTCATGCACATCAGAACAGCAGTGAATCAGGTACTCTCATTTATTTTGCTAGACCTGCGCATTAATTTCAATAACGTGCTGAATTTAAACTCCTACAACCTTTGGGACCTTCCACAAAGATCTAATTCTTTTAATTACAGAAGACAGGTTTGTTAAAGATAACAAAACCGCTGCAGTGAAAGTGGTTTAGCAGGGAAATTTGGTAACCACTGATGGAAAGAAAGGTCTTATTTGCACTCTGTTCACACTTACAATAGATAGGTATTACCACATAGAGTGGAAGACAGTCAGCAAGCTTTTAAACACTAGAATTCAGGAATGCAAGCGAGCGTCCAGCGATGATTAGAAGAGAGATATAATCTACATCTATGCAGTGTTTATACGTATAATTTAAATTATTTTTATAAACAAACAAAATACCAAATATACTCTGCTGCCCTTCAAGACAACCAATTACAAGTTTCTTGTAGACTTCACAGAATGTAAATTAACATGGATTAGCACCTGAATACTGATATTTTATTATTTCCAGGTTTGTAGCTACAAATACATCCTCTCTGCCATGTGATTGAAAGCCAAGGATGTCACAGTTTGCTTAAAGAGCCCAGTGAGTTGGAGGCATTTGCATTAATGTCAGTGCTAAATGTCTGAGCAAAGTCTGGTGCTTGGACTGGGTGAAAAGTGCAGGACATTAAAATATTTTAAAGTCAGAGGGGCTGGCAGGGCAACTGAGCAGAAAAAGACGGAGTTTGGTTATTTATTATTTCTAGCATGCCATCCTTGTCTGCAGTATTTTGTAGACAAATAAAGGCTACAAAGCCCTTTTAATCTAAATTAGATAATGCATAAAGGGATGATCAGAAACAGGAAGAAATATTACAAAAAAAAAGGAAAGTAAGAGAATTGCACGGTTATGTGTTGTCTCTCATTTCATACCTCACCTGCTTCTGTTAATGAAGCATTTAGGGCACCAACAAAGAAAGGCTTTCAAAACGGCCAGTTTCCCAGCCTCCAGGACAGCAGAAGGTGGCAGACCTGGAGGTATTCTTATAGGATCCTACCAGAGCTGGCAGCTTAGGGTGGCCTACAGAAAGCATACACCTATCCTTCTGCAGCCCATAAAAAGAAGTAAAAAAGAGCAAAAAAGAGAAGACTCGAAAGATGAAATAACTGAGAAATTCTGTATTTTAGCAGTCTGGTTTATTGACTGAAGAGACAAGAGAATGTTAAGAAAGCTAAGCACACAAATGAAGATGGTACAAAATAATCATCAGTAGCAGGTTTAAGAATAAAGGTCCACATCGCAAATTAACTTCATGGCTGAGACTCTATTAAGAGTCCCTGAAGGCCCTAAAAGAGAGGTACCAGTTAGCATTTGTTGACCTTGGCCACCATTAAATCTGCCCTGATGGTCTCAGAAATGGCATTGACATTTAAAGACTTCATAACAAGGCAGAGAAACTTTAATGTTATTTCACAGTTACAATATGTTTGCAGGGGGGAAAAATTCTCATTAATGTCTTTGAAGGCAAGTGGGGCTTTTGTATTCTTTCGAAGGCGGTCATGTTAGGCAGAAGACTAAGTTCCAGCATGCCTCTGACAGCTACTCAGTACTTTGCAGGGTCTAACCCCACAGGAAAAATAACTATTAGGAGTCAGAAGCCAGTCATCAAATTTTTCAGCAATTCGTGTTTTTCTGCAAATGCTTTAACTGAAAACTACAGTTGGATGGTAGAGGTGGCAGAGAAAAGGGACTTTTACACTTACGAGGGATCAGATGGGACAGGAGCATGCCATGACAGACCTGTACAATGTAAGATGCAGTCCAGGTGAAGGGGGAAAAAAAGACAAAAAAAAAGGAAAAAATAAAATCCAAACACCCACCTATTACCGTGAGTCTAAACACACACAAGCATAAGGAATCAGGTAATTTTGCAAGATGAGTTTAAGAAAGATAATGCCTATGGGACACATGGAAACCATGACGGACCATGATGGAACAGCTGTGCTCTCCCCTCCATGGAGCTCTTCCAGGCTTGTTGTACGGTATTTAAAGACCCAACTTCTTTTAACTGAGGCTTAAACAAACAAACAAACTCAGAGTGTTCCTTGCAACATATGGAGTTAATAAGACTTGATCAGATGTGAAAGCCTTGCATGGAAACAAGGAGATATTAAAAAATAGTTCAAATAATCTTCAGGGGGGTTTAAAGAGAAAGACAAGTGGGGAGCGCTAAGAAATCTTTACTGCAATCCCAGTAATTTTTGCTCAGGGATTCAGAGCAGAGCTTAAACAAACATCCAGCCCTTAAAACTTCCTACAAACAGACAAACAGCGCACCAGTTTTATGCACACAGCATTGTAATCTGTGCAAATTCGTCTTAAATGCAACTTGTGTGCTCTGCAGTGTTAATTCACAGCACTAGCAGAGGAGATGCATTTACAGACTGACTCCAGCACACAGGGCTTTGTACTGCAAGAGGTGAACTAGTAACTGATCAGATCTTACAATCTTAACACAGGCAAGGTCCTGACAGACTTCACTGGTAGCTCTGCATGTACAAAACATGTTTAGGAAACAGCCCAAAACCATTACCTTGAAAAGTCTTGCTCTCTGAGGACAAAAGCTAGGCTTCTAGTAAAATACTGTGAACAACAGAATTCCTACAGGTGTTAACAGTGTTAGCGGTTAACCCACAGCACCTGGGTTTGCAGTTTGTAGCTAAAATATATTTGAATTAAAAAAAAAAAAAAAAAAAAAGAATATGAACTAAAACTGTACTCAGCTGTATCTTCGGAACATCTCTCTAACGTGGGTTTTCAGCTCTAGGATTTCTTTAGTGGGGTAGAAACAGAGGGAGGAATATGAAGGTTCAGTCTACTGTGCTGGTCTGAGCATGGACCCTGGACAAAGCCAAGAATGAATAGAAGCAAAAACCAAAGAAATCCAGAGAATTAAAGGTATTTAAAGATGATGCAAAAATTTCAAAATGGACAAATGAGAGGCTAGCATATACAGGGGCACCTTTAAGAGCACCAAGGGCATGTATCTCTACACTCTTCACCAGCTTCATTGCTTTGCTTTGGACAGGCTCCAGCAAAATTTATTAGGAAAAATGTCTTCACCAAAAGGGCTGTCAAGCATTGGAACAGGCTGCACAGGGAAGTGGTGGAGTCACCATCCCTGGAGGTATTTAAAAGATGCATAGATGCAGGACTGACACGGTTTAGTGGTAGACTTGGCAGTGTTGGGTTAACAGTTGGTCTCAATGATCTTAAAGGTCTTTTCAAACCTAAATAATTCTATGATTCTGTTAGTGATCTAGCTGACTCATTCACTAGGGTATACATCTTAAACCCGGAACTCAGTCTCCACTATGCACTGCTGATGTATGGGTCTCGCATGAATAAAGCTTGGCTTTCGGTTTGCAGGTCTATCGACAGTATAAGCACTTGCTCTTGTCAGTAGAATGAGAAGTATATATTATAAATAAGCTCAGGTAGAATATCGGGGCAACAGAAATGCCATTTTAAGGACAATTATTTCAAATGATACGACTATTTGAAGTGCATTACGAGTGATTAAGGAGCTATTCTTTCCAAGAGTATGTAAGAATTTTTCAAGGAGAATATAAAAGGTAAAGATTTTGAAGTAAATTAGTAAGACCCACTGGAGTCTATCAATTATATTTTTTTAAATCACATAATCCTTTATTAAAATCTCTACCATAAGTAACCTAATATCATTACAAAGTGCCCACATAACAGTTCAGCAACTGTCTCTGTCAGTATCTAAGATAAATACAGTAGATAACTTGGAAGGTAAACTGACCATTTTTCAAGCAAGAAATAAAGCACCATTTTCTGTAGAAATTATGTATGGCTATGATTGCCATATTCACTGAATAAAACAAGTGGTCTCAGTTCAAAGAATCAGTACATGAATGACAGTCACAAGCCTGTATTTTTCCTGTAAAAATCAACTGAACTCAATATAGTGAACAGGTGTAGCAAATAACAGAAAAAGAAATAATAGAATAGGCTCACATCACAAAAAAGTGAATCTGTAGCTATGAGCTGACAGCAGAGGAACACCTCCTATGTTTGTGTTGCCTTCAGTTTTTTCCCTCCTCTTTGTTAAGAGGGTCTGAGCTGGAATGCCAGGTGCACAAAAAACCTGCAGTCAAAGTGGCATGTGAGCATTTGCTGGCACTCAGCTTTAAGTGTATGTTTTGCATTAATAAACATGCCACCCTTCTTCTGCAGCTACACAAATATTGTAGCTAATCTCTAACAAATGCTTCCATTTCAGATCAGCAACCTGGTTTTACGCTGGCTGATAAGGCAGTCATTAATAATACAGTGCTCCAAGAAAACTAAAGCGAGGAGCCTCTACGTTGAGCCCTGAAGTCACTGTGAGCAGAATGCCCATTAAGCCCAAACAGTACCTACATATGGCAATGCAATACATGACCACTAAAATTAAGCAAATATGTTTGCTTTCCGAAACAAAACTATCATTCCTGTTTGCACTATAGAAAAATGCCAGTATACTAATGTTGACAGCACCAGGTCTAACTATTAACATTCAATGTGCTGCCAACATTATAAAAACGAAAAAATCACAATTTTCTGACTTCAATTTTTTACTTCTGCCCTTTATTTTACTGAAGAATCAGTAGTTCAAGACCTAGATAAATATTTCAGAAACTATACTATATGTGAGCAGAGCAGGTCACTACCATTTCCCAGTGCATTTGGAGTTCATGTGAAATAAGGGCAGAAGAGTGATGAGCTGCATTTTTAACATGGGCATACACAGAATAGTTGTCTAGCTGATAGAGAATGCGTAATGCAACATCTGCACGGTATGCCTTGCCAAAGCCCATCCCAAATAAATGTAGTGCATTCTCCCTAGTGCAATTAACTCTCGTACTCTGGCAGGTTTTGCTAGAAGATCATCAAGGTAGATTACCTTCCAGCATATGAACTAAATACTTACAGGTGTTATATCATCAGTTATTACTTACAAACTTCTGCATTTAACAAGACATCCAGGCAAATGAATGATCTAATTTATGAATTATTTATAAGAGTTTCACAGCATGCTCCTGGCGTCATCCATGGCCTTTTCCAGGTCATATGACACCAATTAGAGCTGAATTTTAAATTATTCAATAACCTGAACTCTCTTGTCATTTAACATATAGATATCAATGCAGTAAACAAGTTAAGTCTAATGGGCCCTGGAGGTTTGCGTTCCTCCACCCGTCAGCAGCAGAGGCTGTATGCTACCACTGGAATGGAAAATAATAGAATGCAGCAGTCAAAAACATTTGCAAGGTTTTAATAAGTTATTTTGGCTCCCCGAGGGATTTTAGTATAACTTACAAGCACTGAATCTAAAACATATTAAAGTCCTTAGCTATGTGCTTTTAAAACAAAATTAGGACATAGCAAAAGAGCAAGTCTGACACTAACCCTAATTTAGGCCCTTAACTTGAAATGTAGTGGAAATTATGGACTAAGCAAGATTTACTATGCACAGCTCATTACCTTCAGGCTTTCCTACAGTACAGCCAAAAATAGCCCCTCTCCCAACACATATACACCTGTGTGTAAAGATAAGGCTACACACAGGGAAATGGAAATGTTAATTTAACAGCTATCAGTTGACAGGTATACCTTGCATTTATTAGCACTTGGGTGGAGAAGGGACCTCCACCATCCTCCCATCCTAACAGCACTGGGGAGACCCATCTGGATTTGGGTATTGGCTTCAAGATGTACTACTTCAGTTTGGAGGTTTAAGGACCTCTGTGGCACATTATAAGAAAAAGAGAGGGAATGTAATAGCCTCCAAAGCACAGATGCAATAAAAGGTATCTTAAAACCATTCTTTTCTATGATGACTATGAGAACAAGAAGATATCAACAGCAAAGATACCTGAGATGGTGAGCACACTTAGGTATCTGATAACACCTCAGTGTAAAGTCTGCAAGAAACATGCAGCAAGCATGCCCCATCCTGGCTCTGAATCAGTTGCCCTCTGACATCTCATGAACCTGAAAGCATGGCTGCATGACTGAAGGGAGGTGTACAGACCTCTCCATTTAGGGCTGATCTAACCTTAGAAGTCCAAGACTATGGCAGAAAACTTTGGAGACTCAGCGCAGCTCAGTACAAGCCTAAACTGTGCCTCTACAGGCTTATTTTTATAGTATCTGTGCCTCAACCTTCTGAATGCTGCCATAATAAACCCCAGACACACTCCTGCAGAGGGGTCACTTGCAGACCCCTATGGAGGACCCAGCAATCCCACTCATCTGCAGAGACATTTCCTTTTCACTTTCACTGCTTTGCAAGGATTAAAAAGTTTTCTGAGCTCTATCCAACAGCAAGAGGAAAAGATGGAAAGGAGATGTTCAGTTTATCCTTTTAAATGCTAGCAAGAAGTTCTCTATCTACTGCTGTCAAGATGAAAGCCAAAAAAACCAATGACATTGAGAAAACATCATGCCAAATAAGTAAAAGCATACCTTTCCAAAATGTCTAGGCAGATTAGGAAGGATGAGGATTTAGATAAAGGAATATAACATTGGATTTTCTTCACTTTATCATAGGAGGGGACTGCAAGACAGATTTTTTTTTAACTTTAAAAAAAAAAAAATAGCAGAAAAGGGAAAAAAAAAAGACAACTGCCTAATCTCACAGCACACATTTTAAGAACATACGAAAATAGCTATAAGGGATTTTATTTTGGTTACCAGCCAGATTTAGTTTCATTCCTATGCTGGGCAGCATTTGATTATTTCACATTAAGGGTAGTAACATGTTGGATGATAAGAGGAAAGTTCATATTGGTTTTCATTAAAGAGTAATAGCCACCATGTATTGGGTCCTTGAAGGTAACTTTTTCAAAGTTAGTTTAAAAAGCAAACAGTTTTCTACTTGGAATCACAAGTTTACCATATCAGGGGCTACACATGTTCCCAGCTACTGCCAGTCTTTTTCGAATCCAATCAACATTTGCTCCAAAGCCACACTTTCATAGCTCCAGACACAAGACAAAAGGGCAAACACACTGCAGCCTTTCTAAATAGCCCTGATTACTGTGATCAAACAGAAGCCAGATACTTATGCGGACAAGAATGCATAGAGTTTGATATGTGAAGATTACCACAGGAGTAGACATTGAATCAGCATTTGCCAACATGTACTTCACCATGACAGCCGATATTCACCTGTCCCCCATATTTACACTAGGGGTAACTGTGGTACCCACTGGCCAGCTATGAATTTTAAGTCATAGCCACTATTCACTCAGGAAAATTACCAGAAAGTTTTACTTCCTTCAGAAGGGAAGCATCTCTTGCTGAGTCCCTGGGGTATGAACACAGGCTTTGAAATACCTTTGCTGCACAAACAATAGAAATGGAAGACATCTAAGAATTATAAGCATGTTCAGAAGTAGTGACAGTGTTTTGGGGAAAAACAACCAGAAACTTATTTATAAATAATACAGAAATCACACAAAAGCAGAAACAGATAATCTTTTGACTTTAAGAGTGTGGAAAGGTGTACCCAAGCAAGCGCACTCTGTCAGGAGTGTCCTTGCACTAGGAGGCAGCTGGCATTTAGATTCTGCTAATGATCCCATCTCTGGGAAATAATTCATAAAAAGTAAACAGTAATTTTCATGTGCCTGCCCTTTTGATCTTACATTTGTAGGGAGTATCCTGAGGCTAGCTGTGGGCGCCCCAGTGGCTGTGGCTGATTGACCTCTAATCTGCCCCTCAAGTAACGATCATGCCAAGGAATGACAACAACAGTTGCAGACATTTCAATGCAATCCCATTAAAGACAGGCTGATTCTCTTCAGCTTGCCAAAGAAGAAGTTTCACGTAAGAAATAAAAGCTTTTTAGGAGGACTCTTTTATTTTGTAAAGCTGCTTTATTTCTGAAGCTGCTCTTCAGAACAAGACCAAAGCACCAACATCTGGCTTGTAATGGACAAATGCCTCTGCAAGACAGAACAACAGACAGCCCCACAATTGTGTTAAACAGCCTCAGCAGCAGAAAATTAAGAAAATCTTCTAGAAGAATCAAGTCAGAGCCATGGTACTTGACCTTTTCACATTTTGAAAAACCAGTACATATGCCATTTAGTAAAGGCTTAGACACCAACTGCTCATGGTCTCATCAGCTTTGAGATCACAACTTGCATGCTTTTACCCCAATAACCCACAGTAAACACAAGAGTAGTATACCTGGGGTGACTTATGTCTCTGTCACTAGAAATGAAGCTTAACCGGCCAGTCCACAGCACCTAACACGTAGGAACTTGCTGTCATGCCAAAACTTGATGTCATGCCAAAACTTGATGTCATACCAAGGTGACTAAACTACCAGGAACAACGTCTTTAGATGTGAGGAAATAACAAATTAACCTGTTTAGACTACATAAAAATGGGAACACAAACTATTTCTGTTTTACGGTAATACTGAAGAAAACACATATGCTCCTTACACATTAAAGGGTACAATGCAACATAGATAAGTAACACTGAAGTTGCTACCAAGGAGCTTGAAATGCTGAGTATTCTCTGAACGATGGCACAACTTCATGATGGGCAGACGTTACATATATATTATGTTTCCAGTTCCTGCTTCAGTCTTTTCATCCACTGTTAGTTCACATACCTTTAATGAGTTTAATAAGATTTGCATTAGCGAGCGCTCCATTTCTTATCAGAAGTCAGCATCTTAGTTTACAGTTACATAGGAAGTCCATGAAAGTGCAAATGGCACTCCACAAATGAAAAAGACATGACCATTTTTTGACTAAGAACACATGTAGCTGGAAGTTTCGTGGAAAACACAGTAAGCCCTGGAGAAGTTTCACTTAAACAGATTCACAGCAAGGTATCTCAAACTGTTACCTAATGTGACAGTCTCCGCATTGGACAGGTATCCCCTGAGACCTGTAAGCAACACAGGCAAACTATCTCACTTGAGCCTGGAAGGCTCAGAGTCTGAACATAAAAATTCAGGTCGTTTTGGCATACAGGCTTGGATTTCAGTGCAAAATGAAATGTTTTCTATTTGGTAGGCCTGCAGTACCTCAAACAGGTACATAAATTAACTAATGAAAGATTGCAGGAGAAGTTGAATTGAGTAGTAGGAGCAAGCATGAAGCAAATACCAATTTCTCATTCACCGGGGGTAAGCCAGCTGTTATCTTTTGAAGCTCATCATTAAGTTGCTGACTTCAGAATACTCTTGCCACACTTGAAATGCCACTGAGGATCTCCCAGCAGGCTTTCTATCTATGGCTGAGATTCCTTCAGAGCCGAGGTCACTCTGCAGTGGGTTTAGTACTGTTCAAGGTAGCAACAGCTGAGAGAGGGAAATGACCTCTGATATATCAAGCTACAAAGATCAACTTCCTCTTGCCCCACGGAAATGATTTTTTACAGTCCTGCTTGGCACCATAAAGTATAGCAATGGTATCACAGCTATTATTTGCATAAAATGGTCCTGGATGTGGTGTAGAAGTTTGACAGTCCATCCTGATGGGTCTCAGCTGCAGAATATTGATATAAAGGCTCTTCTATAGTTACCATAGGCCATTAGGTTGTCTGAATGGACATCCATCACTACCAGCTTGTGTGAAGGAGAACATTAAGTTAAAAGGGCATGACCAAGCATAAATTGAAAGGCCCTCCACTACTCCAGGGCAGCGGTGACCTTGTGAGGCTATCGCTTTCACTCCGAGACACTGCAGTCTGGAGAGACAGACCAAGAAAAAACCCCACCCACAGGTTTATTTAAGTGAATTTACTTTAGAAAAGCTCACAAGTCTAAAAGCATTTGCAACAGCCTGAAAAGAAACCCTTGCACAAACCCAGGCCTTTGTCATAAGCACAAAAAAAATATGAAAAATAATGAAGTATGTGTTTATAGTGTTACATTAATAGTCACCAATATGCCCTGCTTAGAAGCTGAAGGACAGGGGACATGGTGGGACAGTTTCCAACTATGAACCCCTGTGGTACAGTCCAAGTTTGAATGGAGATATACACCTTCCTTTTAATAAAGGACCATTATTTTATTGTTCTGTGCCAATCTAAGAGCACTGGCTCTACAGCTATGACCAAGTGTTTCATACCTCCTGTGGTCTTTCCAACCTGTACCCTGTTATGCATTTAAAACAAACAAAAATCAGTTCCCCACTTGACTGAAATTAGTGTGGCAGATACAACCACCAAAATTTGACATTAATTATTCTTAAATAGGGATCCAATTTTTGAAAGGTGTCCCCCCCCCCCAGAAAACTGAAGAAGTTTGCATTTATATATATTTAATATATAAATTTATATATATATATTTACCATTCCCCAATTTGTTAACTCCATCTGTACAATAAGCCTGCACAAATGAAGAAAGCAGAAACAGCCAGTGATGCAGAAAGCAGAGACACTGCATGATGCAAAAAAGTATCAATTTTGGAAATTCTGACAAAACTCTGTCACAGAGTGAAGGTTCCTCTATCTGGGTTCCCAGGCCACTTCTTTGGATAGAGTTAGTTAATAAATGTATTCCAAGTACCAGGCTTAAGCCTTCTTTATTCCATCTGAAAGAGCTGCACTTCAGCTCTCCTGCTTAAACTCGGGATTCAAGAAAGAATAGTAATGCTTTGAGGCTGAAAATCTCTAAAACCACTCAGTGCCAACTCTAACGGGAGCAGAATTAGGTCAGCAGTAAAATTCACTCCCTCCAGGAACAGAGTTGAACCATCCAGTTGAGCAGAGAAGAAATTCTCACCACGTGTTTCCATATTTGTAAAGACATTTGGGATTTATAAACAGTAAAAGAAAAATAAAATACTTCTTCCCAAATATTGCTGTAGAGCAGGAAGGTCTATGTTAATGGAGAAGTAAAAAAGGGATTGTAACATTTACATATTAAATGCATCTTTTCAAGTGCCACAAACTTGATGAGAGAGAAGATATGAAACTGAAAGTATTCAGAACTGAGTGGAGAGAAAAAAAGCGATGGCCAAGAGTAAAGAAAAGAAGAAAGCCAAATCACATTGGTTCAGTAAGGTATTTGAAATGGGTTTCCTTTAATTAGCTGAACCATAATACAAATTAAAACTGAATTTCTTGTTCACAACATATTTCATTGGAGGGGAGGGAATGCAGCTGGCTATTTCCAGAGCAGTTCAAGCTAAAGCAGATTCAGTTCTGCAGGACTGAACAGGAGCCAGTTTCCATCCTCCTCAAAAGACCGAAAAGCAACTTGGCAGCAGAGAGTCTGACTGCAAGCTCCATCTCAGAAATACTTATGAAGCACGACAAACCTGTGGCAATTGTGACTGAACTCATTAAAATCACTACAGATTATTTAAAGCCCTCATGCCTGACATTCAGGTCCTTTATTATGCTTTAAATGCCTCGGAAATGAAGCTGTAGACATAGAGCAGAAATGAGGGCTTTAATACCGCAGCTGATCACTAAGTGACCAGTAAAAGGAGTTTGGTGCCACACAGTATTTTTGGCATGAAATGTTAAACAAGATTGATTCTAGAATTTCTCATTGTTTTTTAAATCTTTTGCTTTCTGATGACAGAAGTGTTGATGATACAAATGCCCAAGCCCAGCTTTCTGTCTGGATAATGACCAGAAGCAAAATAATCACATCTCTTGGATCAGTGTCTGTTTCATGATACAAGATAAGATTAATAGTTTCATGCTGATTTGCCATTTCCTAGAGTGGTGTTAAATTACAAATTTACGAGAGGGTGGGGGGAATGTGTACTGTATGAAACCCTTAGAAAAGGGCAAAACCAAAGCACAGTTATCATAAGATTAAACCGTAAAACAATCACAGCCCTTGGGGAACCAGAAGCTCTGTGCAGCCTCTCATCTGTCAGATCATCATGGGGTGCCTGGTTATTTCATGATAAGATTATCTAATGTTAATCTCACCACTAGAATTGCTTGCAATAAAAATGTTACCAACTTGTGATTTTAATTACTGGGTTCCTGAAGATAACTACTTCAAATCTGTTTAAAAAACCCCACTCCCCATGGTTTCTCTGAAGCTGGGAGTACTTCAAATATCAAACTTGTGGATTGGATGACTTTCAGTATTCTTTAATTCTGTGATTATTAACTCCTCTCTTCCCTCCTATTTTCACCTAGTTCACAGTATGACACACAGGACAGTATTACATGCATACAGCATAACACAATTTCTTGCATTTAATTTCACAAACTACACCCAAAAATTGCCAAATGCCTCAAAAGAAATACACAATGCATCTGTAAGCAGCCATTCTTGAAATAACACAGAAAGGGAAAAACTATTTTCTAACTGAAAATTGCTAATGTAATAACCTTAGTATTAGCTAGCAGAAATGGCAACCACCACTAACACCTTCAGCAGCAGAAGCCAACAAGCCAACTCCCTGTATGAGGTTTTGGTTGAGCAATCTCCTCAGAGCCCACCATTCACTTTGCCAAAGAGATAATCTCAGGTATTAGTTACATCAGCTGGTGTTATCACACACACCTTGCATTATAATTCTCATACCTGTAAAGGTTTTTTTAGGAAATGTCATTCTCCCACTAGTCAATGGACAGTAGCAAACACCTGCAGCTATGCAAGCTAATTACTGTCACAGGACTCCAACTGCAGACAGCAAATCTCAAAAGGAGGTATCACGCAAAAACCCTTCAGAGAAATTGTTTTCAGTGGCAGTGTGGGGTGGGGTACCTCAGGAACAAAAAAGAAGTGCAATGTTAAATAGGAGAAAAAAACCCAAACAAATACGAGAATTTGGGCAATTTCAAGAACCACCCATTGTATCACAAACTAGAGCTTGATCTAGTCCAAAACCACACCCTCGCCAGGGACCCCACTTAACTCATTGGTAGTCCACAGTTTGGCTCTATGTTTTTAATTACAGTTTGGGTCTGACTTTGTTTTTAATCAAACCTTATAATCACACTAAGGACACGGTGTTACAACTGAGGAATACAGAAAACGTTCATTACAAGATTGATAATACGGCAAAACCCAAGTAGCTGTGACCTAATCGCACTGTCCCTGGATATTATCCCACTATTTATTTTTCTGTGGATGAAACTAGAGAGTAAGAACAGTTGAACACAACTTAAAGAACAGATTTGTCATGTTACTCACTAGTACAACACAATTTGCTTATGCATCAGTTATTCTGTATAAGCATATATAACCTACTGTCTGCATTTCTCTTGTGCTTTTTAACATAAAAATGGTTAGAGAAAAATCTAGATGAGCATTTCTCGTAAGTTCACCAGTTCCTGCGGTTTGTTTCTCACCTGAAGTCATAATCCTGTCTTTGACATCATAATCATTTGCACAGCCACCAATTGAGATGTCACAAATGGAGGATTATGGCTAGGTGGGGAATAAACAGCAGGAGCAGATGAACTCTTAAGAAACAAAAATCTTGTTTTCATGCAAATGTCCTTCATAATATGGAACAAAAGAACAAAGGAAAAAAAAACACAATGGAGAGAAAATACTAGAAGCCAGATTGTTTCTAAATACGTGATCTCCCCAAAGTTTCCTCTGAGGAGTCAGCTGCTGATTAACAACTGCATAAATCATTATAAAAATAAAACAAAACTTGACATTGGATGATTGAACACCCCCCATTCCCCCCTCGCCGCACCACCACTACCACAGATACACACAGTCTTCTACTTAACATAAAATCAACAGAAATACAAGGCACTTTAAGAGAACCTCTAACCTTTAGAGGTATTTATATACATTATGCCTGAATATTCCTGGCAGTAACGAAGCACTGTTATCCTTGTTCTATGGATAAAGAAACTAAGGTCAAGGAACAAAAGGGACCTCTCTGAATCTTAGTCACAATCAGATTGCTCAAAACATAAGCATTAAAAAACTCAAAGCTGAAGTGGCTCAAATTCTGGAAAAACAGAAAACCAGTAGCTCTGGTTACAGTCCTATGGAGGCTATTACAGAAGGGCTACACTGGGTTAGCAGTTCCAAAGAGTTAAGAGTATTACGAACAATTTTTATATTTTAAAAATCATTCATAAATTAATCTGTCTGAAATTGATTGTACCTATCAATCTGAATGCCAATAATCAGCCACTGAAAAAAAATTAAAAAAAAACAAAATCAAAACTGCAATCCAGACCCAAACCAACAGAATCTTTACATGTAAAGAGAAATCCAATCAGCTACACTGATATTGCTCACACTGTAATGCTGCTGCAAAAAAACATCTACCAGAAATTCTTCTACTTCCATTTCTAATTACTTCTTTTATTCAGCTTTGGGTAAGCAGTGCTAAATTGTAAATTGGTTAAATTGCCATGTTCTTGGCACTGCTGCTACACCCATATCAGCAAAAATCAGTGTTTCTGCACCAGTCTAATAAATCTAAGAAATTCATTTCTGGAAAGAGCAAAAAGCCATGGTAGTTCCCCTACTTGTGTTCTGCCTCACTATTGCCTGTGATGATGCTGAGTGTATGCCATTAAATGTGACAGCACAGACAGCCTACAGCTCAAACAATTCCATCATCTGCCTGTATTCCAGTTCCTATACAGTCTTCCGGACATACCCTGTCCACATCTTGTCACAGCACAGCAGATGTGGCAGCTCATTTCCTCATCAGTAAAGTAGAGGAGGAACCTTAGCATGAAAATTGTGCCTTCTGTCCTGCTATTTTCCCTTTTCCTATTTGCAGTGCTGAAGTAATAGGGCTATTTCAAGTTCATTTGAATGGTCCAAATAGCCTCCCTGTATAATAAGTGTACCATTTGACAAAGGAGTTAATTCAGTAGAAAGAATTTCTTGGCTTTGCCAATAATCACCTTGTATTGTGGAAGCAAACCCCTGCCCTTTCCTCCAAACATGAAAGAAACACAAGCAGACTTATAAACAGCATTCTAGCTTTTAAACACTAACAGGCATGAGAGCAGGCTGCTAACAATACATAATAGTCCGGATAACTGTACAACACAATTGTGCTTAAAAAAAACTCACAAAAACCCCAAAATAATCAAAAAAACAACCCCAAACCTAAGTACTATGTGTGGCATTTATTCATGACTTCAGGTATATGAGTTGCTGAATAACTTGAGGCTAACCTAGGATTTTACACTTTGCAGAAAAATACCTAAATATCCTAACTAGATATTAACCAAACTGTAATTGCTGTCAAGTTGTATTTAACTTTGAAATCTCTTATTTCCATTTCAGACCACAAAAAAAGTTTGGCTGCCCAGAACCTTATTAATTTTCCCGGGCATACCAGTCCAGTTTAAAAGACAAAATGCCTACCTAGAAATCTTGTCCCACATTTGCTTTATACCTGTGTTGTATTTCCTGTAAATAGAGGCCTTATTCATCCACTATGTGTTACTGAGCATCTTCTTAAAACCTTTCTCTTTTACAGTCCAGCTGGTAAAAAAATGCTTTGCTCTTGTACAAATTTATGTATTATGTATTAATAAGGCTCAAATTCTATATTCAGAAAGCAGGTATGGATATTTACTAATAATCTAAAGAAAATTGCTTCAGAGAAAATACATTTAAATTCCTCCTTCCACTTTTTTTTTTTTAAGGATGACAGGCAGTTTGTTATGCTAGTAATCACTCTGAACATGCAAAGTGATGTTTAATTGTGTTCATGTGTCTTATTGGTGGCAGTTACCACACTCGCAAAACTTCTGTTCATACCAAAAGTGACAGACATACAAGAATATGGTCAAGTCAAGAAAAGGTAGCAAGCAGTGTGCAAGCCATAGTTTCATCTCACCCGTGCCGAAGCTTCACCTCTAATAGGAAAACGCTTATCTTTTTTAACTTTCACTTTTCTAAGAATTTACAATTCTGTACTGAAAGCAAAAGTTCTATCATTTTGCAAAAAGCAACGCTGTGTTCATATTGAATCTTAACTTTTATGTGAAGGGACCGCTGGGTGGTATCAATTGTACACTAAATATACACCCAAAACCTGTATTTACTTAACACCTTTGTAAGGTGAGCAGCACCCATGCTGAGAACTACCCATGGAGGATTCCAAGACACAGCCTCTACATAACATACTACAGTGACGGTTAATGGATACTGTAGGAAGAGGCCGATAGAAAAATGTCAACTAAAACATTTCAACAAGGAGACAGCAAACGTTTAATAATGAAAAAAATCTGTTAGAAACATAAGTGACCAACTACACTGGACTTTGTTCAAGGTAAAAAAAGAACAGAGGAAGGCCACTCCAAGGACAGAAGGCCACTCCAACCACATCTGTACCTAGTCTGACGTAGGAGCATCTCATTCTAAGAGGCCATTGAAGTCTGTTGTTAAAGAGGAAAAAGTCGGCTAGGTAACAGTATAACCGATGTCTCCCAGCCAAAAGTCCTTACTGTTATAAAACTGATTGCTAAGCAGAGCTTTAAATAAAGTTTGGAAGTGAAATGCTCTCAAATGTTAGCCTGTGATTTCTGAAATTAGAGGTCAACTCTATTACCTCTCGATGCTTGACTTCAGAAATTCCTTAAAATATGGCACTTGCTTCCCATTTTCAGGAACGCACCTCATGCAGCCAAGCATACAGAGTCAGTAAAGGTGTCTCTTCATCTGCCATCCGAAGCTTTATTTTTCTTCACTTATAAATTACAACTGGTTTTAGTAATAGCAATCCCTGCACACATTTGAAATGCACTTCCATTTTCCACGTTGCAAAGCTATATGGCTTAGTAAATACATGCAATTTAGGTTCAAAACCATAGCTCCAGGCACTACATATTGAGAATTTTATATTACTGAAAATTAATGCCTTTTTTGCATATGCTTGAGCAATAAATTAAAAAGCTATGTTTTATATGTATCAATTGGGATTTTCTTAGCCTTCATTTTAAAAAGGAATCATGCATACAGAGTTGCATTTCAGTTTCTTCTCTGGGCTTTTAATAAGAGAATATGAATTTATTTCAATTCATCAAAAGCAACTAACTAGAACTCTAGGAGTCCTGTATTTTGTACTGAAATTTGTATGTGTTCAACTGCATCAGTATCAACCTCTGAATTCAATTTTCTGACTGAAAAAAAATTGGCACCTGCAAGTACTGCATTGATGGCAGCACCCAAGTAGAATAATCAAAGTTAAGAGTCATCATTTCTTTCAGCACAGAAAACTACAGTTCCCATACCAGAGTTGGGTGGAAAATGGAGTTATGATAATTGATGGAAGGGGGGCACAAAGTCTAAATTATCCTTTGAAGCTGTTCCCTCTTGGGAGAGCTCTATTCCATCCCCAAATCAGCATTCTCACACGTACATGAATGGAAACACTTCTCTCTTGTCACTGCCTGCTCCATGCAACATAAGACTAAGGGGGCACGCAGGATCTTCTCAGGCCACATGAAGAGAAACTTGGAACAGACAACTGTAATTGAGCTTTTCCTTCAAAAGTTGACTTTTCAGGCCCCTTGGCTGCTCTTGGCTCACCACAGCCCGCTACCAGTATTGTCCCTCCAGTTACTTTTACCCCAGCTGCGATAAGCAGCAAAATAGCAGAAAACGGACAAGTTTTGTCTAAGTGTCAACCACAGGGACTGTTTAGCAGCTAGATTTTAGCATTTACTCACCTGCCTTTTATCCAGTGTATGTTCTGATAGACTGGGCTACATATTTACTATCCAGCTACCTACAGTGCACATCTATCAATCCCCTAATCTTTACACATGGATTCCTGTCATTGTCTGAAGCTATTCCATCTCACAAGTGACATTTGTTCTAGGCATTTTGTTTATATTTCACAATTAATCCTGCCTGCCTTCACTGAATGAAAGGCCTTTTTTCATTAGTCTTTCAGCATCACCCAGTACTACTCAACATTATTGCTCCTGTTTAGAAGCCTCTTAAATGCATTATCTTGTCTGGAGTTGCTACACCTAGCACTGTTTAAGTCCACACCTACCACGAATCCCTTCAAAACAAGTGCAGCTCTATAGATGTGTGTGACCTGAACATTTGGACAAGACAATGATACTACGGTTCAACAGTTTGTTTAGGAACATGAAACTGCTGTATCAGAACAGGGCAAGCACTTGTCCAGCCAAGTAGCTCCTTTCCAGCCTAGTACCTCTCAGCACCCCAGTGATAACAACAAGGAGGAACCAACCACTCTTGGTGTAGAGATACCACCATGCCTTTGGTTCCAGCATTGCCTGCTTGCCACCCAGACAAGTGCTGCTGTTGTAAGCCATGAGGCTTTGCAAATATCACCTGTAATGGAAGAGAAAAAACCCAAACCACACAAAAAAGCAAATTCATTGGTACTATATTTCCTGTCCAGGTAACAGCCTGCACATGGCATCTTATGCAAATAATTTAATCTCATCTTTTCAATTTTATTTTTTTTTAGACAGAACTATGTCTATTACTGAAGGTGCATGAGAAATAGGGCAAGAGTTTTGCTCTCTGCTTGCTAACATAACCCCCAGCTTCTGCAGCTTTCCCACCCCAGACTGATCAGTTACAAAGGTCTGAATGCTGCACTAAGACAGAGCTTAGGGACCCCTTAACTTTAAGGCTACAGTGGAATTGGCCCAACAGATGGCCAAGAAAGAGCTTTGATACAACTGTTGGTTCCTCCTCCTCTCCCATCCCCTTAGGCATTCCATACAGCCCCCTTCTCTGATAAAGAAGGAGCGCCTAGAGCCGATTTAACCTTGCTAGCTGTGATGCCAGGCCACAGAATAGAATGACAGGATGGTCTGGATTGGAAGGGACCTTAAAGATCATCTAGTTCCAACCCCCTGCCATGGACAAGGATACCTCCCCACTACACCTGATTGCTCAAAATCTCAAGACCAGGTTGGATTAACATTTCCATTTAGCTTAGCTAAACTGATAAAGAAATAAGAAGGTCCACCAAAAGACATTTTGTTTGTGTTTTTGCAGCAGTGATATCTCCCTGGAACTGCAGCAGTGCCAAAATGCTCCATTCCCACACGGCTTGATTGCAGGAATGGAAGCCTTATCACTTTCTGAAGGTAACTTTCGAAGTCTTTCCTATATTACAAATACATTAAATGCACCAAAACATAATTTTCTCTAAATAAAATGTTATTCATGAAATCTTCAGACTATTAGCCCACGTCTTCTTTTGGAACAGACGTGTCAATAGAACAGCATCGTCAATCAATCCAATAGATTTTCAGTGTATCCACAATGAATCAACCCTGCAATAAATTGGCTTGAATCATTTAAAAACTTCTATCTTAATGTTAGGAGAAGAAAAATTATTATTTTGATCTATTTTGCCTCCCTTTAAAGCACCTTGGGCAAGGGCTAAGCATTAAAAGGAAAAATAACCAACAGCTATATTATAGAAATCAAGCCTAAATAAAAATGACTGATCAATCCAGAGGAGAAAATATAAAAGACATCATCCCGTACAAACTACATATGATGATTTTAACTCAAAAGTCTTCAGCTCTGTCAAATGTGTTACAGTAATTAAATAAGCAGACAGGGTGCCAAAACTGACCTAGAACACCTACATTTTACCCCTTTTCAATCCTTCTTTCTAGATTACCAAAGCATTTAAAATTGTATCCTTTTACAAACACTGTTCTATTAAGGTACTTAGCAAATGCACCATAGGAAATTATGACCCAGAAACTAGTGTATGTATTTCTCTGCTAGTATCTACAGCACCACAAGAAAAGAGCCCAGGATTCCCTCCTTCCTCCTTGCACTAGGCAGGAATTTGCAATTCCTGTACAGAAACTACTCCCATTACACTTCCTCCTCAAATGCATGTTTCATTACTTCTCTTGGATGAATCCCAGCTATGTTGTACTGCATCTAAGTCTCCTATCAGCTCATTTTAAAAGCTTGTTTTCCTTCCTAAAATGATTGTGCCAGAAAATACATAATTCACTGCAATTTGATCAAATGGCACTGAGCAATTGCTTAGCTAAAATTATAAAGAAATAAGAAGGTTCACCAAGAGGCATTTTCTGCAGGCCATATAAAATACACATCTAACACTAAAGCAACTCAGTACTTTTGAAAGGTACTGAGGAGCTGAGTGCTTTCAGCTTTCACCAGTTTCAGAGTCAAGAACACTCAGCATCAGCAGTAATAGTTCAAGCCCATGTCAAATCACTTTATCTGAATATATATTTGAACGTGTAAAGCAAGCTGCAAATACACCTGAAGACATGCATACAGCAAAATTAAGAGGACAGCTTCCCAAGGGAGATGATCACCTGCAAGGGAGTAGCAGATTACCCTTCCAAGGGCTAACCAAGAAGTCCTTCAGAAGAATCCCAAGACAGTATTCCTGTACACATGAAGGTACACAGACTCTTCTGATACTGCAAGATCATGCTCAGAAGTTTCCCCAAAGTAACTTTTAGACTACATCCATCATGCTGTTCAAATGAATTCTCTACAATGCATTGCACTAGGAAGACTGGCTGAGATATGGCTGGCATCAATGACAGCACCACGAAAAACTGAAAAATTACCTCTAAAAGGGTTTGAGAAGAAAATGCTCAACACTGTATTTCATATCACTGAGCCTGAAACAGAGCATGCTGCTCTATAATGCTTTTTCAAAGTACTACCATTAAAAAAAAATCCAGATGTATTAATGATAAACGATAATTTACAACACCAGTGAGCCAGTTAAAAGACAAACACTTAAGAAGCAAAACCATCATAGTATGAGCTAACAGGTTAACACCTACTCATAGGCAGCAGTTACAGAGGATACTAAAAAATGAGTGTAATATGATGAAACAGGAAATAAGGACTACAAAAACACTTTCTGATAGCAAAACACGAAAGAAGTCTTCCACGGGAAACAACGGAAGTCAACTTTCATGGTATATAGGCTGGACAAAACTATTTTAAAAAAGAATTGTAAGGAAAAACATCCTGCAGCGGGAGCAAGAAGAGGAAGATATAAAGTTTGGTCAGACACATAAACCAAGAATGCAAGGATTGGGTGAATTACCAAAGTAAAACTAGAAATTTGGGAGAAATGAGAAAAACTGAAGAGAGGAAGGGAAGAGAAAAAAGGGATAGAGAAGTACTTTGCCTCTGATGTTTCTGATTTTTATACCATCTTTCCAATTTGATGAAAGCAATCAACAATCTCCAAGTAGAATTAATAACCCCACACAGAGGTAATAAATATGGATTCAAAGTGGAACATCTAATAAGAAAATAAAGTCTCTCTCTTTCCTGCAAATGGAAGATGATGACAATTCAAATGGGGAAAAAAAATATTCACCATAGCAAACAATATTCGTAATATACGGTTTCTGCAGGCTACAGAAATCATTGTGAGGTGCTGTATACTGCAGAGTTTTATGACATTTTTTGGCTGAGTTCATGATTAGGAGATTACATAAGCTGTTTATTACTTGCTGCAGCCTATGGAGCGCAAAAAATGAACTGTTCATTTAATTTGCACTAAATTTGTACCAGATAGCAGAAAAAAGCAAAGCAGCCCACTGAAGACAGAGCAAGCATTAAAATGCTGTGACTGAAAAAACGGCATGACTTTCCAATATTGTGTTGCAAAAAGAAAAGAAATAGTTTGGTAAAAGACAATTAGTATTAAAAAAAGCTCCTGAACTCTGCCGGGACCCATGGATTAATGCCTAGCAACAGAAATGTCTGCATGTGTATTCACATGCATGCATGCATGAGCACAGTGGTTGTGGATGGACAAGGGAAGAGCTGGAGAACGGCATGGGGGAAGGGAGGAGAACAGCAATTCAGTTTTCATGTTTCCCCAAAGTCTCAACTAGAACTAATCAAAATGAATTCATCTGAATGTCTGTGATGGCCAAAAATTTAGTCACACACAGTCTGGCTGTCCAAATGAATGGTGAGGAAAGGGCTCACATCAATCAGCTTCATCTAAGAAGACTGGCACAACTTCAATGGGGATTGACAGAGTTCAGTGCCTGCCAGACTGATGAGCCAAGCAGCAAGCTGAAAATGTTCTGACTATTCATAATGACATTGTAGTCTAGGGCCTTTGATTAATTAATTCAGGAACTAAAGCTTTCAGTTACTGTAAAAAGAATATTTGAGGTAGCTGTTTCTCACCCTTTAACAGCATATAAAATGTATATCTTCCCACTCCGCGCTCAAGCCTGAACCGGTACCATTACTGGAATGTCTTTGACTGCTGCTACACAGAGTCTGTTCTACACTCCAGTTCTTCCTCTCCCTCAAACAATTTATTTTCTTACAAAATAAATAAAACAATGTAAATGGTCAGTACCTTGCCTTTGAGAGACTTTGCTAAACGAGCCTTCTTCAAGCCACAGGAGAAACATTTGTCTTAATTGTTACTAATAATGTTATCTTTCAGTGCTCTCCAAAAGTCTCTGACCAACAGCAGGGTGCTTGCGCAGCACTGCTAGAGATATTACTGGGTGGCATTACACATGCAGACAATTAACGGCTTAAAAAAAGGTTGATCATTTCATTGCATTATTGTTCAGACAGGAGAAAATTCATTTTCATTAAGATAAGACCTTTCCACTCATTCTCAGCCTGAAATCTGGTTAGAGGAAGGCAAGGTGTCTGCTATATTAATGTATTCCAATTAAACAAAACTGGGTAACACAAACAGGAAACTTGAACGAGTTGTGCTGAAGTTAGGGGTTGCTACTACACCTTCTTGGGAATGCAGTCAGTCACACTGACTGTTTCACAGAAAACTTGGAGGACAGAAGACATTACGCAGATGCCAGATTGAAAAGTGAGCTCTCTCCAATCTATGTTATCTCACCCATACTGTCCATGTACTTTGAGTACCTGATACAGACTCAGTCCCAAGTTAGCTGCCATCTCTTTCTTCCACTGCGCATCATTTTTCTGCTTAGGAATGCCACTTTCTGTAGCATGATGGTTTACTAAAACTGCACAGAAAAGCACTTCAAAGGGAAGCAACAAGCTTGACATAAACAGTACAAGTGAGATGCCAGATAAACAGCGGCAAGGATAAAAATGACGATTAAAGCTGGGAGAGGTTATTAAATTACCTTCTCCAGTATTCACTTTGCACCCAGCATGCATTTATTTGTGAAATTCCACTTGTTCAAAGGTAAAGTCTTGCATGCTGCTTGCTGGAACAAAGTCAGTCATCAACAGGATTGTGGCCCATGTAAAAGGAGAAATTCAGTCAGAGTCAGACCTGAGCTGCTTTGATACGACAGTGAAGAAGCATTTCCTTACTTTTCATGGCATCTTAAGCGGCCTTTTTTGTTTGAGAGTCTCACCTGGCAGAAGATCATTAAGCCCCAAAGCACGGAGAATTCACAATGCAGCGGCATGAAGGGCCTCTAACAGGCCACACACAATGAACACCTAATGGAAATACACCTGGCAACAGAGGATACAGCCAACTCACTGGATTCACAAATGATGCAATTCTCCAAATTACAGTCCATTTGTAAGGGACACATTAAGACTACAAGGCCTGCTATAACTCAGAAGACGCATTTATAGGCTTGTGGCTGTTCACAGCTTTCAATTTAGATTAAGAAAATTTCAGGTTTGATCCCATTGTGAATAAAATATTCCCTATTACAGACTATTTTCTTCTCCTTAGCATGGAAAGTGTGACCTTTAGGACATTCTGTCTTTGTTCAAGTGATCTGGCAGCATTCCTCCCTTTCCTCATTCCTTCTCAATTGAAACTTATATAATTCATCTTCACCTGCAAAGCGTAGGGAAGCCTACAGGTAGATAATGGTGTACTAATCTTTTACAAAGCAATGACAGGTAAAGAACTATTTATATCCTCTTAAATACGTAATTCCTAAACAAGTGGTCTGCAGTAGTTTTCTTCTAAGAAGTAAGGGGGTCCGCAATGCCAGTACCTAATTCTGAAGTCAACTTTAAGAAACAAAGACAAAACAGAGTAAAAACTAAACAGAGTAACAGTTATTCCAACGCAGACAGATGTGCACAAGACACTCAAAGAAACAAGACTACTGCTAATTTAAACTCAGCTATTGAGATTGAGCAAGTCTAGATGCAAATGAGACCATCGATGACTAAAGTGAAGTCATCCCATCAAAAACGTCGGCATACAAACCTGTACTCGTTTCATTTCGACCATAGGTAGGGTGACACCTTCCATTAAACTGCCAACGGCTGACATGGAGAGGAGACTTAAAATCTGTACTCCCTTCTCCTACGTTGCTGTCACCACCACGCACATCAGCCTCCCTGTCTCTTGGCACAGTCACCTCTGTGAAAGCTCCAGAAGTATTGCAAATTGACTAACAAGATTAGCAAATCTGCGCTTCACTTGTTCAGTAAAGTGTTGATGCATGCAGATATATTTGCCGAAATGACTTCATCCGAGAGGCACCGAGTCTCACCGGAGCCCCTTCTATTTTCAGTCCCTAATCCCAAAACCTTTCTAACCTGCATATAACACCAAAAAAAAGGAGAAGGAGCTGAAAAGGAAGGAGAGAAGATAATGATGCCCGCCGCGAAGGCAGCCCCTGCACATACAATCAGCACCAGCTGTAGGCCAATTAAACCCAGCCGCTCACAGGTGCTCACAGAAATGACTAACACAAAAGAAATTCGCACTTCAGAACTGCAATATTTAAAAGCTTTGAGGTGGAACCAAGAAAGATAAAAGCCCAAATTAAGTTTATTGCCACCTTGTGCTTCACTCTAATGCAGGTTTTGAACAGGGCCTCCCATCGGTATTAAAAGTTGGATGAACATCTGCATTTAAAATACAGGAAACCAAGCACGTGAAGTGCTTTTAAAACGCCAGTTGCCATAGTAGACAGGGGGCTTTAGTATATGTTCATTTATTATTATAGTTGTACGGCAATATGGTAAAATATATTTGCCAAGTGGGCAATACAAGCTTAACTCTAAGTCAACATAATATGCTAGATTGCTTAGATTTTCATAAATATTTTTGGTGCTTATTTTCCCTAAACATAACTCTCATTTCCCAAAATAACAATTTCTTTAATTTTTAATGAGAACAAAACCATGGTAAGATCTTATCATACTCTCTTACTTTCAGATTAAAAACCACAAGAGGGGAAAAAAAGGAAAAAAGGAAGCAGGCCCCTGACAACTCTCCATGTTCTCTTAAGTGGCTGAATGACAGGAACTATCCAGTAAGTGAATTCTTTCCCTCTCTGTGTAAAGCAGCAAACAAAGTATCTGTAAAATTAATTTCTCTATATGGTCCTGTACCAAAAATATGTATACAAATTAACACCCAAATGTCTTTAATTCCCATGATATGTCTATTAAGCAGCAATTCTCCATAAGGCTGTTTAGCTATCCAAACAGCAGCCTAAAATTATTATCTCTGTAAGCTTTCCATAACTTATCACTCAGTTCCCATGAAAAGCCATTAATTTTGGCCTCTCTCTATCTTGGTCTCACAGGAAATATTGTGCAAAGGGATGTAATAAAAATGTGATTTCTGCCATCATTTCATTAAAATTCCCTGTTAAATTTCTATCTGAACAGTGTACATAATATAAAAAAAACTCAGGGTTCTTATTAATGGTGCTGTTCCTTATGATACGGACTTTAAAAAATAATGAAGACCATTTCTTACTTGTAAGAATATTGTTCATTTTTCATTCCTATTAAAATTTAATCTGGAAGTTGTTTAAAAATGTTTAAGTTTCATTACATTTCAACATCTTAAGAAGGGGAAAGAGCCCGCAAGCTCATGAGCAGGAATGCTGTCACTCATCTGTCTTTTCCACTGATATCTCAACTATAAATCACTCAACCTTGTCTATGACTCAAGATACCCACTGGCAACAGTTTACTACTTACCCATCTTTTGAAAGCACTGGGAGACAATGTTTTCTGAAGACCTTCAGCTCCATGGATGGAATGTAATACAGAACAGAGGTGCAAATTACTTCCTCTGCTTCACAGTTTCAAGTGAGGGGGTTTGGAGTCTTGGGGTTGGGGTTTTTGATGGGGCTTTTTTTTGTTTTGGTATGAGTTTTTTGGGCACACAGTGGATATTTTTGCAAGATTTAAGCAAGCTGAAACCAGGGCAGGAAAATGTGGTCAATACACCACAAAATACACATTAAGAACACTGGGTGTTCAGTCTGAGAGCTACTGAGATGTAAACTGGAGCTGTCTTTTTGAAACTCAAGAGCCAAGTTGTGTAGAAGCATAGCCCAGTTCTCAAAAGTAGAAACCAGACCTCACACGCTTTCACATTTTAGGAGGTTTTTAGATGGCAAGAGAGGTCTAACTGTGAACAGTCTTCTCTCTGCTTCCTTACTACCCCTAAATACTCAGTGGTGAGACAAAGCTCCACATGTATGCCATGGAATTCCATCTACCTCACTGGCTCTGCTGCAAGGGCACAATGCACATCCCCACACTGCAGCAGCACTCAGTGCACTTAAGTCAACAGAATTAGGTGTTTTATGGCAAAAGTGAGTTAAACGAACTGACAGTAACCCAAGAAAACTGAAACTATCAGAACTAGGACATGCATCTCTCAACAAACATTGTGCTTAAGCACTTTCTACAATCAGGTCTTTTATTCAGGCGTTTAATTTTAGACATCCAAGTATAAAAATTCTGGCCCATACATTTAATGGAAGCGCACGATTGCCAAGCTGAGAATGTTAAATCTAATTTTAGTTTTTCTTTGCATACTTGTTTTTTTTCACACCATTTCTGCAACTGAATAGAAAAATATCTGTGGTATTTTCTGGACTGTATTCACAATACTCATTTCAGCCGTTGCACTTTGTGTAGTTATAAAGCCTACTTCAATGAATTGGAGCTTTTTCAGTATTGCCAGCGAGACTAAAATCTCATTCTCAGCAATCAAAGTACTTGCTGGTAAATTTTTTTAGTCCTGAAAATATTTCTATTAAAAGTAATGCTAATACACTGTGATCTGCACACATCCTAAATTAGAAACTAAAACTTCCCTGAAAGTCTCCCTTTCAGATCTTTTTATGCAATTATCATCCAGCTATTGTGCTACAGGCAAATTTTTGAATTTTCTTCCTCAAGTAGATGGTTTCATAACAGGCATATATTGATTTAAACTAGTTTCATTACTACTAATGCTCTGCTAAATTTTAAAGACAATGCAATATTGAACAGAATAATGTGTTCTATTAATAAGCATGCTATTGAAATACCGAGCAGATTTATTGCATTTGGAAGTTCAAATAAACACTAAGATAATTTTCTATAAATCATCTCCTGCCTAAAAAGATGACTAAAATGGGTTTTGATTTTTTTAAAAAAGTAACAAATGCAGTGGAAACTCGTTTGAAAAATTAACCGATGGGTTTTAATCAGAAAACGTATTGTCTAATCAGACACATTTGGCCTTGTTTAAAGCAGCGGTTATTCCCACAGGCAAAAAGGACCCCTGAAAGCACTGGCTGTAGCAACAGTTTGAGGAAAGAGGTTTAAAAGGAGACTCAAGCTCAGTTTTGTAAATGAAATAAAGCAGAGACAGCAAAACTCTAAGTCCACACTACACAGCGCTTGGCTCTTGCACGCATACTTAAGCTGGCTCGGGAACCAGGAGCTAAGTATCCATGTCAGCGCAGTATCTGCTTGAGCCTGCTAATTAAGCTTACTGAGAAGAACTAATTACTGATGCAGCTCCACTGCTTCTGGGAGCTGAGCTAATACCACTATGCGGTACAACATATCAGCCCATTTGGAGCAGGCTCAGGTACCTGACCAAAACAGGGCACAAGCATGCCCTTAAGTAATTCGCTTCTGATATCAAACAACAAATAAAGACTGTTTCTTCAGCAGTGACCCAGCCTGTGATCTCCCACAGGCCCCCTCCTCCCTGCTTCATCTGCCACATACGGAAAACGCTCTTGCAAGAGTGGATGAGCAGGGAAGGACTTATTGAAAGACAGAAAAATAAGCACCTTCTGATCACTAGTGTAACTGCGACCGAGGGTTTGCACACACTGAAATCTTCTTCATTAACTCCGCAACAAAGCATCCTCATTTTCTACATTTTTGATTGCCACAAATATCGCACTAAGTGCTCAGGTTAAAAGAGAAT
Organism: Pezoporus occidentalis; assembly: GCF_034315485.1. Classification (NCBI taxonomy): domain Eukaryota; kingdom Metazoa; phylum Chordata; class Aves; order Psittaciformes; family Psittacidae; genus Pezoporus; species Pezoporus occidentalis. Next base: position 82,648 of record NW_026914896.1, read on the forward strand.
GCTTTAAGCCATTTTCCAGCACGGATTCGAGCTGCCATAAAACATTCACTTCCTATCTTGCTCTAACAGTTCTCCATAAGAATACTGCTAAAATTACATGGGAATCCAAGCTGAGGGGAAAAAGCAAGATTGTAATCAGAATAGCAAGCCCTGCTAGGGCTAACAACAACTGCTGGTTACTACTGCTAGAAGATAACAGCGAGGCAGGCACAGAGCACCGCTGTGCGCTCAGCAAGCTCGTATGGCAATATGCGTCCATGGTCACCCTGCCTTTCCATCCCTGCTATCATCACTACATATTTTCTTTCCTTTCTCTGTTGCCTGTACCCCAGACTGTCAGCTTTACAGGACAGGAACTGTGTTTCATTTACATGTGCAGCATCTGCCTAAATGACTCCAAGATTAACGGTTGCTGTCCCTCCATCTCCCAGCTTCTCTGTAGTGACACAAATAAACTAAAAAATCTCAGAATTCAGTTTCTAGTTTACTACAGCAGTTCATGAAGCCTGGCAGCTCTCTCGGTAGTTTGCACGTATTTCCAGGCTCAGGATGCTGTCACCCAGAACGGCACCATGCTTAGCAGCAGAACACCAGCGGCTCCTTTGCCAAAGTGCTAGATGTCACTGCCTGACTGCCTAGCACAGAGCCGATGTGCTGGTGCAAGCATCAAGCTGTGCTTCTGCAAAATCGCAGCGTGGGCCAGAAGCCCCTATCTTCCTTTAATATTCATGCTAAACCTGAAAGAATGGAGCTTGGGCTTCTAAGCGCTATCACAATACAAACAGCGACAATGATTTTTTACAGCATGCCATTTCTGCTTGCACATGCTGCACGGCCTACTAAAGGTTATGCATATAAAATTGTTAGGTTACAGTTATTATCCTGTTAGAAAGAGCATTTTAAGAGTGTTTGAGGAATGAAAGGACTTTTTATTAATATTTTAGTAAAACTATGAGTGTGTAGTACTTGCTTCTGATGTCGGAAAAACTAATTTCAACTCAGTAATCCAGCATAACTACATCCTCAAATCCCAGCATGCCTTCAAAATCTTAAAGACATAAAACTGGGCCATGGTCAAACTCTAACCCAACCTTCGCTACTTCAGCAGAGATATTCCTCTGCCCAAACAAATTCTCTAATTACAGCTATGTGGAAATCTCTGCCTGTCAAGATATTAAATCTTTATAATCCCAATACTGATTAAGTGTATTTTAAAACCTTCCTAATAATTACTGTCATTACAGAGGAGCTCTCATTGACCTGTGCTGAAAACTTTCTAGTGTTCTTCCAACCATTTTACTCCCCACCCACATCCCCTCTCAAGCATACCACAAAAGCATAAAAGCTTTTTTTTTTAAATGCTCTCATCTTTGATGTGAAGCTGAACTTGGCAAACTTCATGACACCTATTGTGTAGGAAAAGCGCATACTTACCCTGACTTACAAAGCAAATGTCAGAGTTTCTTCAAGTTTAAGAGAAATACTAACTCTAGATATCCAAAAAGCCCTCTTACCAACATTACATGCACTTACAGATAATTTTCACAATGCTTATCAGAGAAGATTACCCTCTCAGGAAACAATAACCAGGATGAATTCTTCTCCTGGGAGTATCTACTGAGATAGCATTATCATAGTCTATAAATATCATCAACAGAGCATGGCTATGTCATCTCCCCATTCCTTTGCTTGAACACATCTACCTGTTTCAAACCCTTTTCTTTTTCTCATTCTAGTCTTACATTCCCATTTACTGTTAATCTCCAGGTAATAAGTTCGGTAACAAACAAGTTACAACGAGTGCTCTTGGTAAACATTATGTAAATATCAGAGGTCTCCTGCTTATCTTCAATCATTCTCTATCTATATTGGCTTACCGAGTAAATTATTTGTCAACTACTGTTAGCCCTCTTCTCACTGTGTACTAAAACAAGCTTTGAAAATTAAGTTAATAAAATAAATGAGTATTTAGTTTCTTTTCTAAATCAGGTTTCTTTAGCAAGTCACTCAAGATTATTCCATGCACTCTTCTTTAAGGGAAGCACTCTTTCCAGCCAGCATTCTCCAGGATTACTTCCTCAGCTCCTACCCTCTCTGAAAAAGCGACTGGCAATGATGGAGTGGACCTTGCTAAGCACTCACTGGTCATTAGCCCACTACCTAGCCGCCACCACCACTACGTGGTGCCTAATACTTTGACTTCCATGAACAGGCACAATTTAGGCACATTACTGCACAATGAATTTTCTGTGATGTGAAAACTTGGGTTCTCACCTGAGGTTCTTGGGCTTTTTTCTGACCAAAAGGAAAAGCAGCATTCAAAAGCAGCAGTGTGATGAGACTAACGACCCTGTTGGCATTTAAATGGTTTGCCATTTTGCGTGAGCCCTTCATATGGCTATTTTATATCTCAAAAGTAGAAAAAAAAATATTAACAGATTTGATTCACTACTCCAGCACAACTGTGCTTATTTCAATAGAGGGCTTGGGAGTAAAGGAGTAATGCCATTATGAATCATGACAATGCTTTGTACTTGTGGTTTTCATGCACTGAACTTGAAAAGCTTTACAAGCATTGGTGGGAAGCACTGTTAACCTCACTGTACAAATAGAGAACTTAGGCACAGAAGGATGAAGTAATTCTCCAAAGGTCACAGAGTGAGTCGGTAGCAGATGCAGGACAAGAACTCACATTCAGTCCCAAATTCTCTAATGGAGCATCCCCCTTGCCATACTGCAACGAAGTTTTAAGTGTAAATCAATAATTGAGGTAACTGAAAACTTTCTGCATGCAGATCATAGTGAAGTCATTCTCCAGGAAAGCACTGACAAAAAGGAAGGCACTTCATGAATTTTTCAGTGGTCCTTACATAAGGACACGGCATTTCAGAAGGAGGTGAAAGGAGAGGACACTTGCTCAGGAAGTCCTGCAACAGGGCTGCAGTGACAAATCATTATTCCCAGAACACTGCTCAAGGATATTCAACGCTGCCGTTTCCCAAATGCCGGGTTGTAAAACCTTTCACACATACAATATTTAAAACCATGAATTACCTTCCAGAATGTATCCAAACTTCTAACAGTATCAAGTCATGCTAATGGTTATCTGTTTATAGGTCAGAAGGGCAGTAAATTATTGCAATGGAAAGTAGTAAAGCCTGCAGTGTATCTAGTAGTGCTGTTTAACAGGTGATAGTGAAAAGCAGGTGATGCACGGAAATCTCAAGTTTTTATAGCTCCTGCCTCAATCTGTATTCACTTATATAAAGACACCACATTTTAAAACATTTAAAAGTCAAATTGTCTGGAGAATAGATTCATATAAAATTTATTTTCAGAAACTGGTCTTTAGCCTACTGCTATCAGAGTTGATTGCTCTTATGTATAAGCTTTATTCAAGTTTCTACAGGTTTGAAAATACAAAGACTGACATTTCAGATCCCATACTCCAGTGTGTCATTAACCAGAAATTGAAATGGGAACATTTCCACTTTCTCAGAAATACCCAGTTTGTTAGGGTGATAACTGCGCTAACTGCCTTAAAGTTTTTGTGAAGCGACTAAATATGTCTCTACATCAACGCAGACAGGAAGGAGGAGTCACAATGGCAAAAGAAAAACCCTGAATTGGTGCCTCACCCAGCACAACATACCCCGAGAATTCAATAGTTTCAAAGCTCTGCCAAAATAGCTATTTGTAAGTGGCTAATGGTAAAAATGTTTTATTCTGTTAATGTCAAAGACATGTTTGTCAGACAGTGGACAGCCAGACAAACCAGGGTCTAATTAGTTCAGTCAATTCCCTCAGTTTTATCTTTTCAGTCTACACTGAGTTATTAAAGCATCAGAAATAAAATGCTACTGAGACAGCAATAAGGGAAATAGGATGTCAGAACTCTTTTTTAACAATGGCATTTTCAGGAAGCAATGTAAATAGAAAATCAAATTCATGCAAGAAATATATCAGTAAGCAGCATTTAATATAATCATCCTACATCTATCTTTAAAGCAGCTTTCATCTCCAGCTGGTCTTGGAAAAAAAACGCTTCAACACTTCAACATCATGACTTCTCTGGATCAGTGGCCATCGTTCAGATTTAGATTCAGATGCCTACGTAGCACAGGATGGTATTGGTCCCTAACCCAAACACTCCAGTTGTACAAATAACAGTATCTGAGTAATGATTTATTCCACCCTCGACATTTAGGCAGCTCAGAGAGAACGTGTGACAGTTAAGCAGTAGCAAGATAAAAAGAACCGGAAAATGCCACATTCAACTGAAATGACAGGAAATACTTAGGTAGACAGAATGTATTAAATTTGGCAGACATGGGAGTTTAATTGCTCCTTTGTGAAAAAAGATAACTACATGTAAAAACTGTAACTGTGAAGACCAGTTTCTGGGAGGAACATCTTTCTTTTAGGGGTGTCTACATCTTCATTACTTGAATATGGCCATCACAGAAGGGGAATTTTGTCATCCCACAGAGGTGACAGTAGTGTTGGTGGCAGCAGCTCCCAACACAACTCTGTGGCAGGTTTCCTGCAGGCACCAAGAGCACAGTGGTCTCTGGCCCTAAAGGGGTTATCAAATGTACCAGCAACTTTCTAGTATTACACTGGCTCACATTTGCTAGCACAAATAGTGAGATGCTTCCTACTTTAGGCAGCATCTGCCACCCAAATAACATTTGCTGACAGAAGACAGTAAAACGCAGTTTTTTCTCCCCTTACCAGCGTGAAACCACTCATCTATCATGATGGCTGTATAGTCCCACTTTAGCTCTCACTTGTGTCTCAAGTCAAACCATGATATTGAAAGATACCTTCACTAACACAGAGAAAAAAAAAACCCTGGTGATTTCACTACCACCTTCATTAGACAAGGAGAGATTTTTCTCCTGGGCTTTTGTTGGTTTAAAAACAGCCAGCCCCACATTTTACAGTATTTCTGAGATTTTCAAAACATTTTTATAATATCCTTAAAACTCTTTCCTACTAATTTATTATAACAGAAGTATTTGTCTCTTACTTCAATCTACCTACTTTCTCCTATTAGGGAAAAAAAAAGTTAAAAGGGCATAATGAACATCCCTAGTTTTGCCAGGTCTGTCTGGCAGCCTGCCACATGGAATATGCTCCCACACACAAGTTTAGACTCATAGGTCCAAAGGTCTGACAACAAGTTAAAAGGAATACTTACAATATTTAGTAATTTTAGCACAAGGGATTAGTTCAGCATGTATGCAGCATTAACAATATGTATGAAAATCAACAAGCCACACAAAAAAAATCATGGTCTTATTACTTAGGATTGTACACTTTGTGTTGAGCATTAATCATCTTCGTGATGATGCCATCTAATCACTAACAAAAAAAAGTAAAAGGAGCATCTTGCTATTCAATGACATAATAAGGATTTCAGAAAGAAGATGCCCAGGTTCTTCTAAACTGAGTCATCTGCTGAAGGTGCCTTGTACTTTTCACTGCTACTTTCTACAGAGAGACCCAAGAGTGACTGAGGCTCCTGTCACACACGTTGTTAGGAAGAAACAATTAGGGAGTAACTTTCTAATATGCTAGCAATCACTGAGCTACACAGCCTCACTGACAACGTGCTAAAAAAAAAATCTACAAGTTTTGAAATACTTTTTTAAACGCAAATATGTAATCATCTACATTTACTTTTCTTAAAGTATGTTACAATTACAGTATTTTGAAAAACTTTTAGAATTAATGCTTAAAGAAAAAGACAATAAGAATGCATAGGGGTGTTTGCAGCTAACAGAGGACTCTAGTGTTTTCTTCCTGTGTTTTACTCACAGAAGTGCAGGCTCTTCATTTCAGACAATGTGATCCGTTTCACCTCTGATGCATAAACACAGCCATGAACTGAATCAAATAACTTGTGTATCTGACTTATGTCACACAACATCAAAAGGTTTTTTGCCACGTTGAGGACTTCTTTTAACCCAAAACAGACAAAAAGACTACCTTTTTACATGAATTAACTCATGTATGGAGAAGTCTCAGACCAACTGAGCTCTCCTTAGAGTATCTTATACTCTTAACTAGATGAACAATTAATCTTTACGTTTATACAGAGTTTCAAATTCACTGACTTTACATGCTCTAATAAACAGTGGGTATCATCCGCTATTTAAAGAGCAAAAAACTAAGCCAGAAAGCAATAAGATAATTTGATGCAAGACAGTAACAGAACAGAATTAGATCCCAATTAATCTGCTAGCCAGCCCTCACCTACCTGGTAAACCACAGCAATAGTCCCAGTAGCACACTTGTATGCAGAATTCTCAGGGTCAGCACAAGTAATGACAAATATTAACCAAAACGTCTCATGTCCCTTTAACAATATTCCCATGGATAAAATGAAAGACTAAGGCCTAAATATTTAAAGACCTTTCTGCATATGTGTCTGAACTCTTGTTTCCTCAAGTAAACAGGACTTCCTCCAGACATACTCTAATTTTACCTCAAGAACCCACACAAAGGACCTAAGATAATGTTTCAAGAGCCTGACATCTGTTGACTAACTAGTATGTTCAAGTTAAAAAATAAAACAATTTATAACAAAACCAAAACAAAAAACAACTGGCTCTTATTTCTGTGTTCAGATTTAGAAAAAGGAGAAAACAGCTTCACAACAAGAGACAGCATTATATTGAAAGCTTGTTTACAAGTGTATCAGGTTGAGTGAGAATCCTGAACTTGAGCTGCTACTCCAGCCATTGGTTTGCATCTTCACCAGGTGCAACATATTGGTATGAAAAACAAGAAGTTACTGACAAGTCAATCTGTTTATATATCCACAGGATGGTTGCACATGCATCCAGTCACACAGAACAGAAAGACTTTTGCATTAGCAGGGCTGCTCAGAAGCAAGACCCTCCACATACATGGACATGCATGCTGCTACCGGAGCATCCTGGATCCTCTGCCCTTCTTGGTCTCAAAATCTCTCAGGACTCCAAGGCAGCGTACCCACACCTCAACCAAAGGTTCCTGTTCTGTCTCCTTCAATCCCATGCCTAAACGTATACACTCATTACAAGGGACACTTAAATACCCCACAATCATGAATCACCAGGAGTCCAGGAATGCCTAACTGAATGAGCACTGAAGGATAAGAGTCCAAAAGGAAGACTTTGTGCCAAGAAGCTGCATTAACAGTGAAATGCTGTGCTTTATGTGATGAATGTACGCATCTCAGGAAAAGAAGTCATCTCCACAGCTGTCACTTGAAATCCAGAAGAGCGACCTCAGTTGCTCTCAGGTTGTTCAGTCTTTGCAGCCTTATGTGCTCATTTAATGAGACAAGTTCTCTATTAAAATTTTCACTCTTGTTTTCTGTAACCATGAACTTAAATGGCTCCTGACTCAAATGCCATTATTGATATGACTGTGAGCAAAAGCTTTCCTGCTGAGGCTTAAAAGTGGTATCAGCCTGCAAGAGTGGGTCCTTGACCTAGCCATAGAAGGTGCCAAAACCTTTACTTCTTTGTGAGAAGTCCTCTGTCTGAAATTCTACAGCTGAGGTATTCATCAGATGCACTGTAAACTGAGTCTTCAACTAAAGTACTTATGTTCATGACCTAGCTCCAGAAAATAAGAGTTTTTGAAGTTACACTCTGGACAACAGAAGAAATTTGTTTGGCCTGTTCCAGTCTGCAGGACTGCTGTCACTTATAGAGAATAGAACAGATGGGGAAAGATGTCACAAGGAACCAAATGCAACTATTACATTTCTGTCACTAGAAATTACTTTATTTCAAAGCAGAGACCAACCTCAAGGTAATCCAGACTTCCAAAACAGGTCAGGAGACATCACTTGCTTTCCCCTGCTCTAGATCTTGGGAAGTAGTTCAGCCAGCCTGAGAAACCATGTAACTGCATGGTTAGCTTTGACTACTTTGGCTTCAGATGGACAGTTTTCTTGCATAGACAAGAAAAACTCAGGTACCCCTGTTTGCGTTGATGGTATTATGAATCATTGTTGGCACATAAGGGTCCTGACTGTCTGCATGGCCTGTTTCTACCCAATCAGAAGAGTGTATTTCAAAAATGAAGTGACATATGTATTACTATACATGTGAAAGTGGGACATTACAAACATTTTCTAGCAGCTTCTGTGAATACATGGCAATCAAAAATTGTTAGGCAATGACATTTAATGCATTCAGTGGATCAGAGAGAAGTAACCAGGCTGTTCTAAACTATAATTACACGCAACATGTATGCAGTCTTGCAATAATTGCCATAGGTACACAGTCTGTGCTTACGCCACCCCACAAGATATAATCTGCTTATACAGGGAAATTAGTCCAGCTGTGTCTGTCCTATGGTGGATAAAAAACCCAGGAGGAGAGCCCTTATAAACTTCAAATGGCAAACTGTGCATCAGAAAAACTTTAACTTTTAACTTCTTGCAGATCAGAATGAAAAACTCAAGCTAAATATTAGGGTATTCAGAACTAACTGGAAGAGATATTTCTGCAGGCAATCATCCTGGTACAGACAGATAACAAATTCCCACCTTCACAGCTGAAAGAAAATTACAGCCCTGGCTCTCATGAAAAATCTTTCTGCCATACAAAGACCAACCTATAGTGCCCTGAACTGATAATCACCTGGCTTTCATAAATAAAAATACTTCTAATTAAACAACCTAATCAACACAAAAATGTATGCTTTGTAGGCAAGAGATGGTAACCAATTAATCTTTCAAAATAATAATCACGAATATCACACTACATGGAATTTAAACTGATAGATAAGATATGCAGGTTCTGAAGTCCTAGATTAGTCTACATCCCCTATTAGTTTCAATAGCAAGAAATAGCAACGCTAATCATTTCCATTTAAATAAATGGACTATTGCTACTGACTGAGAAGCGTTTTCACTTTTTACCAAAACAGGTTGTCACAAGATGACCACTCTCTTAAAGGGGTTGGCGAAAGAATACAAAACACAGTCACAGAAAAATTTAGGTTGAAAAGGGACTCTGCTAGTTATCTGGTCCAAAACTCACCAAGCCAAGGCCACCTTCCAAGTTACACTGGGTCACTTGTTCAGTTAAGCTTTAAAACACTGGTTTTCAACAAGTCAGGAACTTGAGGAATGTAATCGTGATCCCAACATACAGGACCTGTCCCACTTAAAGGAATTTAAGAGGTCCATTACCAGGAAGTGGTGAATTACGGAGGCTAGAAGTTCATAAGAAACTCATTTTCCAGAGTCTCAGCTTTTGAAAAAGGCCAAAGACAGCAGAAGCAAAGGGCATATGCACAAGTCAAATGGACTATACAAGCAAAAGCGCCAGTGTATGGGTAGGCAGCTGGGATGTTTGCACTCTTAACGGCTGTCAGGTAAACAGGTAATGCGACAAAGCAAAGGGTAAGACTGAACTTTTCTTTCTCAAGCATAATATAAAACCTTTGACTGCAATTGCAGTCTTATGAAGCCTTGCATTCACTGAAGAAGCCTTACTCTCCCTTCAAAGGGAGACTGAGAGAATGCTAGTGAGTGGTCACAATGCTCTGCGTTTCAAGGGCCACTACAAGGGTTATACTGAAGAAATTGCAATATCTGATCTGAGTTTGTAAAGTGCTTCTCAAGGACAGGCAGTCCTGCTACGAATTTCTTAAATTCTCATAAAAACCCATTTCACAATAGTAACAGTATCATCAAGTCTACAAAGCCACGACAATGTTTTGCAGGAAATGAGGCACTGCCTCTCCAGATTTATCCTCCAAAGGAAATTATATACCAGAGATGAGTGTCCATCTAAAGAAAAGATTTCCACAGGAGGGAAAGTTTTCAAAACTAAGTGGAATAAACCAAAAGAGGCATCTTCAGAGAAAAGAAAAAGAAAATCAAAAGATCCTAAAGAGACTAGAGACAAGGCTGATTAAAAACAACAGAACAAAGAGACGGTGAACCGGCACAGATCTCAGTTAAGCAGTGAACTGCTCAGACCTCGCTTAAGCAGTGAGCTGAGAGTGAAGTGCTTGTCACCACGAATACACAGCATCATCCACAGCGTGAAAGTAGAGGGGCTTCTATTCGGGTCTACTATGTCACACACTTCCAGGGGAGTGAGTGCAGGTGGAATTCTGCTGTGAATGCTAGCAATACGCAGATATTTCAGTACTGATGTTTCCTTTTCGTTTAAATATTTATGATCATCTGCACTGATGTTTGGTGTTAGCATTTTTTAGAAAAGACAGGTAAATTAACTATGACTTAGTAACCTTGAGGTGAAAGGAAAAAACAATATTTTTTTTTATCCTATTACAAGATAGTCTACTTCAGTCAACCCTAAGTTTGAAATATTATTGCTAATCAGCACCCAAAACTTGACATTCTCAGCAGAAAACAGGAAGAATAAGGACAAAAACATTATCTTCTTTTTACAGATAAGAGAAGCACAGAGAGAGATCAGAGGATTTGCTGAATGCAACACTGGTAAGGAAAGGCTATTCCCGGTATTTACGCATGCTAAAACTCTGTCTCTGTCTGGCCTTGTAAAATTATTCCAATACCCTTGGGTCCCCAGCCAAATTAGTTATTTATTATCCCACTTCTCAAGTATCTTTCAGATGGGCTCATCCATTGTTCCCCTACAGCTGGGTAAACAGACATAGTCAATTCTATCATGCAGGTTTACCTTACAGCATTCAAAACCCTTTGCATACATGGGATTTTCTCTTTCTTCTTTAAGCAAATAAGAATGTATTTAAAGGTGATCTGTGCAGAAAAAAAAAACAAAAGAGGACTAGGAAAGGTTGGGGACAATCAGAAGAGAAATATTTCTGAATATTGACTTGTTTCAATATCCTCATCAAAGAAACAAGAAAAAACAAAACAAATGACCAATGTTTGAAGACTTAGCATGTAATCACCCTTACAGCAACAAAAAAATTACAATGATATGGACAAGAATTTTAGTCACGGACATGGAAAGAAAGCAAGGCTTGATAGTCCTTGCAGGAGAAGGCTTCCTTTGGACTTTTCTTGTGAAATGACACCACAACTGTGTCAATGATTTTTAAGACAAACAAGAGATTCAAGAGAAATAGTAGAAGAAAAAGTAAACAAAAATAAAAAATAAAAATAGCCTCTCCCAAATGTTAATCTTCTTAAGATTTTACAATCTTCCCAAAGCAGACCATGTCTCTTGGTATGCTTGCACGGTGTTCAGTACACAACAGTACCTTGTTCCTGATGAGGGCCTCTGGCGTTACTGAAATATAAAACACCAAACAGGAGGCAGACAACATAATACTCAAGAAGAGGACAAATCAGATATCCTGCTGGAAATAAATTCTTGGTATTTCTTTATGTCTAAAATCCCACCCCATACCTGTGCCATTTTTACACAGGGAGGGAGAACCAAAGCTTAAAACACACACACACACACACACACACACAGAGACAAACAAGAATCTATGTAAATCAAGGGAATTAGCAGATGCATTGGTCATCTTCCACAAATAAGAAGCAAAAGCTACCATATGTACTTGTAAATTCAAAGATTAACGTAAATAGGCAATGCTGAGACTACAGGTATCATTGTTCTTTAGGTGAAGTAGCTCAGGAATCCCAGTCCTGAAGAAACTCAGCCACCCATCCAACTTCTGTGACTCAAGTCCCACCTTACGCTGCAGAACATCTATGGATTCATCAGCCAGAGACTTGCCAGCATAAACTGGATTCTTGCCGCTATTAGAGATGGCAGTGAAGTACTGACTCTGTAACTAGGTCGGACCTGATCACCTAAAACAAGGGCAATTTTCTTTATATCTCTGCATAAAGCGTCAAAATGGCAAAGACTGAAAATCTGGGAGCTGCAGACAGAACATCCAAGAATCATTTCTGATAGAAGAGGTTTAACTACATTTTAATACAGATGGTATTTTCTATTACTATCAGGGCAGGAGCCTATTGTTCAGCAGAGCTCTCCACTTCCTTTACACACGAGCTATCTCTCTGAATCTGTCTGAGTCAACTTTAGTGACCACTTTAATATTCACTTTACAATTAATGCTTCTTTTTATGGGTTGGTAGAAGGTAAACCAATTTCAGTTCGGCTTCTAGGTATTGAATTTATTATAAAAAGTTATGTACTTAAAACTCCTATAATGAAACTAGAAGCATCATGAGATATTAACCTAGAGTTAATGCTGAGAAGGCCAGTTTGAATAATTCAATTCATGTCACCTTAAGTATCTTTTCAAATGGAATTAACTTTATCTCACAAAAAAAGGAAGCTCCATGTTCCAGTTACTGATTATTGACTCCATGAGAGCTCAGTCTTAAATCATCTCAGCACCATTTTCCAGCAATTTTATTTCACTGCTACCAGAATGCTTCTTTAAATTTTGAGGGCTGACTTTTGTTTTAAAGAAGCAATATTAGGTAAGAAGAAAGCATGGTTTCAGAATATTGCTACCTTTAGGGGATGATAAAACAGGCCCCCCAAAAAGTTAATACCGGACCAGTGTTCGCATTGTTCAATTTAGCTGCAATATACCTACCTTTCAGCCACATGCATACAGCTACTGCAGTCTTTCGCCTCTCATACAACTCCACCTCTTTTTGCAACAATGCCAGAGATGTTTGCTGCAGTTCTCTTGACCTGTTAATTGTCATATTCTAACACAAAGCCCAACATTTAACCACTGAAAGGAGATGCTTTCAAATACTTATTGAAGCCCAAAGGAAAGTGGCAGCTCATGGTCAGCATTATTGTACAGTAACAATGGGAAGCCAGACAGGTGAAAAGCAGGGGATGTTAGGATATAGGTGTAGCAATAGAAATAAATCAAAACAATCAAGTAAGGAAATGAGGGGAAAGTGAAAAAAAACAAGCAAAAAAAACCAAACCCATCTCCTAACAGACAGAACAAAGAGGCATTTCAGTACAGTGTATAACTGTATAGCCCCACGTTTCTGCAAGACACAGGAAAATCAGACTGACATCGTACACTGAAGCACAGATGCCCTGGTAACATCGGCAGTTACTTGAAATAGGAAACACTGATTACCACTCCTAGACAGTTCAAAGAAGCGAAAACCAGGTAGCAAGCTAGCATCTATTGATTTAAAGCCTACCCAGGATTTTCTTAACCCAGCCAAAACAAACAATAGGAAAAAGACTCCCAAAGGACTGGGATTCAAACAAAACTCACGAAGACTTCCTTTAGCCTAGTATTTCAGCAAGGTGGCTTAAAACATGGGTTAAAACAAAAGGTGGGAGAATACCAGAACTTCCGCAGGGCAGAAAGACCTGGTGCGGGCAGTATTAGAGCAGGAGGAAAGTCTTCTGGATCTGTCCCCCCACACAGTTATTACCTCCCAAAAAACCTTCCCTGCTGCATTCCCCAGTGGCATTCCCCCATCAAGGCAGACACCAGAATGCAAGCCCTATGCCTGCCTCAACTACTGTGTTAAGACAACACGAAAACAGAACAAAAAGAGACTGATCACGACCCTAAGAGCTCACAGTTCAGTTATTAAGACAAGAGACAAAAAGACAACAACAAAAAAAGTGTGTTAAAATAACACAATAGCCCAACAAGAAGCAGCCCAGTGACTCTTGATAGCTATCACGTGAAGGAGCATGTTAGGGAAAGAACCAACACAATGAGACAGTCCTGTAAATCTTTCCATAGTTTCTGAGCTGTGAGGAAAAACATAGCAAGAACTGCTTGTTTGGGAAAAAAAAGGTAACAACTTATAAAGCCAAAAGCATTCAAGATATAAAGAGCTCATAAATACCAGGACTGCACTGAAAGAAAATTGAAGAGGAAGACTAAAAATACTTCAGAAATAGAAATACTTTGCAAGGTCTAAGGAAAAAAAACAATTGAAACATGCTTTGACATCTCTTTGTCTACAGCTAGAAAGCTCTGCACAGGGCAAGAGGGCTAGGGTAATTTCAGACCTGGTAGGCTGGAGCTGTAGACTAGGTAACCATAACTGAAATGTCAAGGCAAACCTCAATACAATATGAATTTGTGTTTGTGGACAAAAGTAGAAAAAAAGAAATAATGGGATGGATCAAAGACAAGCTTCATAGAAGTTTGCCCATGAAATCAGAAAACAAGTTCAGAGAATACATATATTGATGGAGTAATTCAGAAAACAGAAGAACAAGAGGAGATGAATGTGGATTGCTGTACTGTCAGCTGCTGATTTGACAGTTAATGTGCTGAAGGTTTCCTATTATCTGCTTCTATACTTTTGCATTGTAGATGTGATTACACCAGATAACTTTACACTAGGCGCTAACCTAGTACAAGATAGGTGTATTTAAAGCTGAAAGGCTAACAGTGCAGGTAAGCGCAGCAAAACCTGAGGGAAAACACAGCTCCTGTGGTGCTGCTGGACTGCATGGTCTCTTCTGGACTGTTTCCTATGGAGATAGCCTGCAAGTTGCATATCACAGACAAGAACACAGGAATCATCCATTCTCAGAGAAAGAGGTTCTTGTTTTGAACTCAACATCATCACAAAATGGATGGCAGACAAAAATACAATAGAGTGGAAATGAAATGTTTATAAAGGCTAAAGGCCTGACAAACAGCTCAATGTCCAACAACATATTTTACCAAAAAATACCATCAGCAGAATAAAAAGCACTTCCTGATGCTGATGAAGTCATAAGTATTGTAACCTGCTTCCTGAACAGAATTAAAGATTACTCATTCCTTCACAGGACTCCTGAGAAGTAGGATCTGTGTGTGTAATTCTGTCAGTAGGGAGGCCTAAATGAGGCCACCTTTTGGACACTGCGCTTCTAGCCATTTACAAGCCTTTAAGACTCTTCCAGCAAAACAAAGGATCAAGGACCCAGCCTATGAGAAAACGCATAGCCTTAAGTAGGATAGATTCTGGAGATCTGCAGATGGAAATTACTGGAAGAGAACAGCAAGTAAGAACATCAGGTACAGCACTTGCATAAGTAGCCTTCATTTCCAGGGTATAATCTGTTATCAGCAGGGATGCAAATCAAGTACCTAGCTATCAGGAAAAAAAAAAAACAAAAATCAATCTCAGGCAACCATGTTTTCAAGGCTTGGGGCGCATTCATCTGAGAAACATTTTACCACTTAATTTAACATACTGTAGCTCTAGTCAACATTTTCTGTTTTTAAACTGCATATATAATTATAGGTCTTCTATAAACAGCTCGAATCAGATGGGCTGCCTTACAGACTTGAGAAAGCTCTTACTGACCACATACATCATCTGTAATGTCCTTTTCAATCATCAAAAGCCACAGTGAAACTCTGAAAGGCTGTATCTATAGTGACTGCAATTATTTTACCATTTAAGAAACAGGACAGAAAACAGAACAGCATCTCAACTTTTTCCTTAGGAAAGGCATGGGTTCCTATGATTCCTACTGCACTACCACATGGACAGTTAACTTCATACACTTTATTGACCCAAAACGTGAGGGGTCTTTTTGTTCATTTCCCTGAAATCCATGTATTAAGGGAAGGAGCCCTGGGAAGCCAATCACAAAACAGTGCTCACTGCTGCATAATGCAAGACAACGCACCCAAAGTTCTAGCAAAGGACAAAAGATGTTTAAAAGATGTTGTTAAAAAAGGAGATGGGGAAAAAAGAGCTTACCTTCTGCTCCTTTTCCTTGGCAGCACTGAGTTCAGAAAGGGAGAGGGATAGTTTTTCCTGCTGCTCAGCTAGGTACTTCTGATAAAGGCTCAGAAGTTCCTGGCATTCTCTGTACTGCTGCTGCAGAGGTAAGACATCAGAAGTTAAGGGAAAAATACTCTTTAGCGAACAGTTAGAATCAAATATATACCAACTTACTCTGTGTAAATCCGATTTGGATCCATAACAGCTCAATTTAAAAACAGATAGTGTGTGTTTGAGTACTGCCTAATGATGATAAATCTGCCTAGAGATGAATGTTCAAGCACAACTTTCTTTCTACTCAGACAGTGGAAAAAGAAGAATTACACCAAATTCTTTTATCATTGGAAAAGGGACAGGCAGGAGGCAGGTGATGACACTGTTTCAGTTGGAACAATTACAGCCTCTGATTCGTATTCAGCAAAGCCAGCTACTACCAATGTTTATTTATAAATAAATAAAAAGCCAGCCAAATAAGTAAATTGTCCATTTTTAAGCACAGAAATGGATTCACAGGCCCATATACCCAAATCCAATCTCTTTGCTTGAGCACCAACGGCTCCAAACCCCACAGCCAAGACACAGTGCTACAGGCCTTTTAGAGACTAGCAGTGATTTTTGGACAGTGATGTGGAGAAGCAGTAACTGTGGTGTTTGCAAGGATATTAACAAGCAACAGTGTCCTGCCTTGCTTGCAGCATTGAAATTCCAATAGGAGACAAATCTGCTCTTCACCTGTCATTGTGTAATTCCCTCCCTTGCTCATGTAGCATGGTAAACCATTTATGCTCCCCTCTCTCCCCCCTCACTTTTAATTATGCATGCAGATGGGATAAGGGCTCGCTGTCCAAAGAGATTACTCTGAATAAATACTTTAATAACAAGTCACTGCAATTAAGGTAGGGAACAAAAACTTCTTCAATCTATAAAATGGTGTTGAGTTACAGATTTCCTTAACATTTTTATGATCTAATCATTGCTTCTGGGCAAAATAATGTTGCAATCCTTTTTGCCAATCATGGCTGCATAAATAACTTACTGCTTTGTTATTCCCCATTATGACCCTGATTTTTTTTCTTTTCCTTCTATTTCTTGTTCTTTGGGGGGGGGGGGGGGCTTGCCAGGTTTTCTTGTTTGTTTTTTTTTCCATGAAAAAAAAATAAAAAAAGGCTACACAGAGAATAAGCAAACATTTCAGGACAGAATGGGAGGTTATTAAGCCCCAATGTTTAAATCGATCAGGAGAGCTCCTAGAACACTTTTGCTCAGCACCTGGAAACACAGGATGGCACAAACAATGGTCTAAACAAGCTAATTGCTTTCCAGAGCCAGCCTGCCTGAAGCCTGAGCTGTTTTACATTTCAGTTCATTTCGTCAGAGAGCACACCAAAAGGCTGAAGTGATTTGTGGTGGTCTCAGGAGTCTCTGCCAGCTATGATGTATATAAAAAGAATTTTTTATTCCGGTTGTAACCATAGGCAGTAATGTTGATAGTAGGTGAACATATTAGCCTGGACGCAGGGCATGAATTTTACTCTAGAAAAAGCCAGTTCATTTATACAGTCTAAGAGTTAAATGTCGGTATTTGAAGACAAATTATAGGGAAATTCATTTAAACCCATGTTATGTGGCAGAATATAAAAACAGACAGCCCTATCTTTATCAATTTTTTACAGCTCTCTTATTTCACTCTGCTTCCAGCAGCCCCTTCCCCACAAAACAGATTTTACCCTCTTCTCCCACCAGCTAGCACTGCTGGCACAAGGAACGAGTACCCTAAACAGCCTTATGGCACATTACAGATGGCCATGCACCTACCCTCACTCCTGCACAGTGTTAGTGTAAGTCCCGCTGGAAAGCTAGGCAAGACTGCCCTCGCTCCCAAGCTTAGCACATACATGGTGCAAATGTACCATAAAAAAGATGCCCAAATTGTGTTTTACAGACTGCAGAACCCTTGCTGTGCACCTGAGGTCACCACCTCTTGCTTGCAGCTGCCAGATTTGAAATACAGCTTAAAACTTGACATGCAAAATTAACATAAGGAAAGCATGGAAGCAAATCCTGGTTGTCCAAGGGTCAGTTACGTGATCATGAGTGGGAAGGGCAATAGTTAACATGAGCCTAAACGGCAGCTGAGCTGTCCCTGAAGTTGTAAGATTCGGTCAGCACTGTAGCTGTTAAAGCTTCCTGTATTAGAAGATTAAAACCTTGTTCATTCACGCAATCACACTACATTAAGCAAAGGATTGTTACAACCACCATAGTCTGAGAGTCCAAAGCCCTGCTTTGCTTACCAAGTCAGTAAACATGAAGCTTCAAATAGGAGAGGGAAAAGAAATGTTCATTTGTTTAAGATACATGCAGAATAGCTGTAAGTATGGCAATTCTCCATAATGTGCTGGTACATTTACTGCTGAATATGTTCTTAGGAAAAAAAAAAAAAGTGCTTAATATTAGATCTTACTCTTCCATTCTATTGAATTTTTGCTAAAAGCAGCAAGATGATTTCTTTTTTTCCCCCTACAAATTAGCCAGGCAATATACAACACTGCCACAAAAATATTTATGTCACTCAGATATAACAAGGGTGCACACATACTGTGGCACTACATTCTCTAGACAAATACATGGGTAATGCTAAATATTTTTATAATCTGCTTAAAAAAAAAATAAGGTAAAGATGAAAAAAAAAAAAAACCACAAACCTACATGACAACAAGTCCTGCAGAATCGCGTTCCACAGAAAAAGTAATGTGCCTAAATGCTCACATCAGATATTTCTTCATGTGCTCAGGAGCACAAATAATGGATTTACAAGATGTTAGTTACCTGAGAGAAGTGGTACTTGGCATTTCACTGAACGGTAGTTTTATGTCCAAGAAATATGCATTTGAATGTATCCAAGTAATGCATTTCATGTCATTTATTAGTAAAGCATTAAGAGGGGGGACAAAAAAAATAAATTCAGAAATGCAAATGTTAAGATTTCAACAGCTACATTTACATGTCATACTTACAAGTACTATATACTTTATAGAATAAATTAGTTAATTTCATCACTGAATGAAAGTCAAAGAATTAAGAGTTCATTTATGGCTCTTAAGAGATAATAACCTCAGCGGAGATAGAGTTGGCTTTGAGAAGAGGGACTGCTAGCATGTAGCAGTGGCATGCTTATGGAAACCAGGAACAGATTTCCAGGAAGAAGGACGTTAAGCAGGGAACAAAGCTTGTTCTTAAGGGTGAAGCTTCATGAGAAGGCACAGTCAACCTAATGTTCAGCTGCTGCTAAAAACATACCCCTGCTCAGCCCCTCAGTCTCACTCACTCCAGCTGCACCAGCTCTCCCAGACTCCTCACTCCAAGGGCTCAGCAAACTGGCCCAGCAAGGCAAAGGGTCCACCAAGCACAAGCCCTGGTAAAAAGCAAGCAGAGGGAACACGCAGCTGGGAGAGGAGGACACCTCCTGAACAGCAGCAACCTGCCTGGTAGTGTCCATCCACCTTAGCAAAGTCTCTTTCTCCAGTTCCACTCTTCAGCCTTAGGCTATCAGGTCTGCTCTATGACTACAGCAACTACTCACAGCTTACTCCTTGCTGAAATGGTTTTAACCCTCTCACAAACAACTACAGTTCCTTGCTTCTCCAGAAACAAGGGGGGTGAAGCCAAGTGCCAATCTCTAGCACACCCACTGACCTCCTGCATTGTTCCCATTGTCTCTTGACTATAAGCTTAAAATCTGAAGTGTTTTGGTTTAGAGCATTCAGCAACTTCCTAGAAAGCTTTTCCACATCCTTCTGTGAGCAATGCTCATGCTAAAGCGGTTCAAACACCACCGGTCTCTTCAACTATAGTCAAGGTTTTCAAATTAAGCCAATACCAGGTTTCAGCAAATAACCCATGAGGGTTATTTACTGAAATTCTGCCTTTCTTAAATCACTTTTTCTAAGAGGAAAAGAAAATAAATAAGGCAGAGGACCTTATCTTTAGAAAAAGGGAGTTTTAGCCTGTGTCATTCAAGATAAATGTTTAGTTTTACTTCACTTTATTTTAAAGAAAATTAGAGCACCCTCCAATCATGGATATCTGGGGCTGGAAAAAAGTTTTCTAGAACCTATCAGTACAGAAAAAGAACTCTACTAATGAGATTTTTTGCAATCAACCTAATAACAAAGGCCCTTCCAAATTTTCAGAGTGTTTGTAAGAACCCCTCACCTAGAGATGCCCTTCCTCCACGGCTCATCACAAGCATTTGTGGGGACAGGCATAAGCTCTAATGTTTTGTTTTTACACATGGAAAAACTGCAGCACAGGGAGTCTTCACGCATGTCTGTGCAGTCTGGTGCAACCCAGCAACCCTATGCTCCACAAGCCAGCTCCAGGACACAAGCCTTGCAGCTGTAGGGTAAGTTATCACAGCTCAAACACAGCACTAACAGATCAGATTCACCTTACTCCCAATGCACTCAGAGTGCAAGCTTGCCTGTATTCACATCCATGCAGACAAGCCCTAATAGACTTCTCAAGCACCACACAAGATGCCCAAGGATGACTGATTACTACAGTCCCTGACTGTAAGTCCAACTTGAACTCTCCTTTCATTCAAGGCTGCATACCCCGATCCATACCCAGAAGGGAACACAAGAGCTAAATCTCCATCTTCAGCAGCAAGATTCTCCAGTCCCATCAGCCCCTATGTCCAATGGAGGATTCACTAGAGAATCACAGCTGTTACAGAAATATGCAAAAATGAATAGAGCAAGCAAAGGAAGTAAAAAGTCAAACAGGCAGAAGTCAGATTTAAAATTAAGATAGCAATAACTTACTCTTCATGGTAGAGATACGAGAAACCTCCAGTGATATTATTTCAGCGCCTAATGAAGAGGGCTTTTTGACATCTGCAATCATGATCTATTAACCACAAAACACTACCTTTTAATCCCTGCTTAAGGACAAGCATCTAGAAAGACGACTAGTTATAATCATATTTGCAATTTCATCAAAGACCAAACTCCCTTCACTGCTTCAGGTAGTTCCTTCAAGACAAAGGCTGTGAAAAAGATAGACTGACACGAAGATGCTGAGGAGGTGCCACTCACACTAGGCTGATTAAGCTAGGCTGAGCACTGAAAGAGAGGTCTTTCATCTCTAAAGAGAAATCTACTCGGATAAGTTGCAGGCAGACCTGAGCTTGCCTGTCTGCTCTCCAACCAGGTATATATGAACCAGACCTATTCAAGGAGCCATGCACAGCCACAGTAGCACAGCATCAAGCCTGATCTAACACCAGCACACCACCATTTCCAGTATGTGGCTGGATTGTGTCTGGCAGCTTGAGTGATGTCAAAGCAAGCTCGCATCTGTTTAACAGACATACTGCATCTATAACTTTGGCACTGCAGTGTTACTCAGTAGCCTAAAAATGCCTTAAAATGCTGGAAGAGTAAGAAAGCATTTCACTAAACTCAAGAAAAGCCTAAGACCAACATAGCTGGGTCTCCGAGGACTGCTATCCCTGTACCTACAACTAAGACTCCAGCTATATTTAAATGCTCATAATACAAGTGAACAGAATTTGCAGAGTCTGCAGGGCCCCAAAGGCCCGCAACAGCCTCATGGCAAATTCCACTTCAAGTGCGCTCAGTTTTAAGAGGGACCATATTTTTCCATGCATCACCCAGCATATATTTCTCAGTATTTTGACGCATGAGGCAATGAGGCTTATTTTCTACCTTAATATTTAGCATATCCACAGCAGAAAGATACCATGTCTTTTGGGAAAGAAGCAATATGTATGTCATTCTGATTTCCACCTGCAGGCTCTTTTCTTCCTAACCAAAGAAAGGATTAAAATAATGCAGCTTCAACTACTTACATATGAAAAGTCATATGAATAAAAATAAACTGCTGGCATTAATGAATTAACATCTAAAAGGAACACTTTAAAATATAAACTAAGATATTCTAAGCTCTTTCCTTTAGCATTTAACAATTACATACTCCACTGGAAGCTGACCCACATTTACTTTTATACTACAACTTGTGTTTAATACCTATACAGTCCTGCACTTTGACAATCTCATCTCAGAGATGAGCAACAACAGGACTGCATTTAGGAAATCAGACTCTCCAAGCACAGATCACAAAGCCAACACTTTCTTCTGCCTTTAAAATTAAGAGAAATAAAATAAGTGGCTTGAACCTATGTGAATCATTGTTCTGTGAAAGGGTAAAGACTAGTAACTTCTATGAAGGTTTATTATCTAAACTCTGAAGATGCTGCAAAGACTGAAGGTAATAAAATGTTTTATGAACAACTTCACTTTGCTCGTTCTTATATAACTGAGTTTATGTGGGCTCCTTGGCACAGTGATGCTAAGAACCTGTAGGGAACTTTCTGCACATCCACTTTTCAATGTATTAAATAAATCATCTGGTGTGGGCCTGTACCTTATGAGCCTTCAATTCAAAACACAATCTCCTTATGATCCAAAATCCTCGGGAAGCACATTTCTGAAAACACCATAAAGAAGCAAGTAACATACAGTAAGATAGAGTGATCTCCAATCTGAAGCCCAACAGTTACATTTCAATTTACACTTGAATATTTTAATGTTGTTATCCAGTCAGTAAATTAACTCAAGATGCAGGAATAAGAAGGGGAGATGCATAGGGGAAAAGGTCACAAGGTCCACAGAAGTTAAGAACTTCACTTCTGTTTGAAGCATCAGCATTTGTTGTTGAATGCCACAGCTCTCATATAAAGGAATGGCTTAATACATTCCCATTCTGTTTGAAGGGAAATTAAATTTACATTCTTTGGGAATATGGTATTGTAATTAGTTCATGACTTGATTACACTTTGAAGTGAGCGAGGACTGCATACGGTGCATATAAATTAGTTAAGTTACGGTTGCCTACCTGAAGAAAAGCTACCGAGTTAAAAAAGAAAGTTACGGACAAAGCCAGGGCAGCCCTTCAGAGCTTTCAGGAAGCATATGTAAAACATCAAATTCAAATCCAAGTCTCTGGACTCACTGATGTCAGGTGGGAGCAGAAATAAAAACCGCAGTTTCCTAAACAGCTGGATGGGTTGTTTTCAAAAAACAATCTTTCCATCTCCACCCATACCACCTGTAGGGCAATTGTTAAAATTGATCCTAAAAACAGCAATAAAAGATGTGAGATTTCCTACCCTGTTTAAATGCACCAGTATGATTTATTCCTAGTACTTGTAATTTCTCTTTTATTTCTTTTATAGACAGCCTGAGTTTTATAACATCTACCAACATGTTCTGTTCCACTCAGAGGATGAAATTCCCAAGTTTGCTTTAAAGATACTGAAAAACATTGGGATGCACAATATAAATATAGTGCATCTAAAATTGGCCAAACAAAAAGATAGCCAGTATGATTTGAAGAGAGCAAGGAAAGCATTTAAAGCTAAAACCAATTCTCAACTCATAAACTCATGACGTGAACTCAGAGAAGCCTCTATCATACTTCCAAAATGCCCAGGCAGTTTAGGGTACCAGATTTGATCCTATATATTGAACATCTTTTCCACAGGATATGCCAATCAAACTGGGCAGCTTATCTGCCATGTGCTCCAGTTCAAAGGTGGGTAAGGACAAAAATACCACACACCATCATGTGCCAGCAGATGTGCCTGGATCAATAAATGCAAATACCATCTCAGAGCTTGCATTTTCCATTCCAAATGGAAAACACATCTCCAGCCTTATCTTCATTAATACAAACAAAAGGATACTTACAAGCAAATTAAAAAAGAAAATTAAGGTTTATTCTGCAGCTTGGATGGGCTAACAACTTTCTTCTAGTGAAAAGGAAGGAAGAATTTAACACACAAAAGGAAAGTTATGCTGCTACACACACTGCCAAACCCATGTGTTTTCATAATAATGAACATAAGAAATCTGATGACAGAGAAACTGCGAACCTGAATAAACAAAACACAGTCCCCTGATCATTGTAACAAGCTACCCGTCCTGCTGGGCCATAAAAATTCTTACTTTTGGCTTAAGAACTTCAGTCGCAAGAGATTTTCCTCCCTGGCAAGAAAGAGTTTGTTCAGAACACA
Source organism: Pezoporus occidentalis (assembly GCF_034315485.1). Lineage (NCBI taxonomy): Eukaryota > Metazoa > Chordata > Aves > Psittaciformes > Psittacidae > Pezoporus > Pezoporus occidentalis. Next base: position 106,437 of record NW_026914896.1, read on the forward strand.
CCCGCTCCCTTCGGGGGAGCTCTGCCAACGTCTGTAGCAACTTTTAAGATTTAAAGATTTCCTTTGGCATTTGTTTAGATGGCACAGCTACCCAGCCTCTTCCACTGGAAACTGTTAAGGAACTTGTTACTTATTTATTTGTCTATCAGACACCAAATGTACGATCCTTTTTTTATGGAAAAAGGGAGCCTGGAGATTCAACCATCTACAATTTCTGTGCAAAACAGTCCCAGCATCAAAGAACACCACAACACATTTCATCACATACAAAAGAAAATGATCTCAACCTGTGCTGTGTGAAAATATGAAGCCAAAAAAAGGTATTGCACCTATCACCATCCACACAAAAAAAGAGTGCTATTTTTTTCCTTTTACATATTTAGAGTGCAAAATTAAACAAATAAAAGGAACACTGCATAATTTAGCTTTCATTTTCTATCAAATTGCTCATAATTGTAACCATAAAATGATAATATTCTACCATATGTGCATCTGCAAAGCCGACAAAAGCACTGGTCAGCCCCTGCGGCACGAAAAATGGACCTGTTGCTCCACCTAGTGACCGTGATGGATATTACACCTCTCCTAACTTGCACGGAGCGCTTGTCACATTCTGAGGTTAATTTTGTTAGAGAGGGGGATATAACGCATCACTTTGAGACACGAAAACCCGCCGTGCGATCCTCCTGCTACCGTTCTTCCTCAAATTACACTCCCCTCCATCCACACAGGTAGTCACAGCTTTACATAAAATACACATCACTGGAAGTACTTGCCGTATCAGTTGCAGACCTTTGTGAGAAATTAAAACATCTTTCATAGTAGTCACCATTACTGTTTACACAAAGCCATTTGTCATATCAGTACTACTCGATATTAAAACAGTCGTGTTCTTTAATTTGACAATGGTGCTCCTGGCAGAAGCCCGAGGAGAGATAAAGTGCTTTTAGCCTATATGGGAATTGAGGTATCTGAGAAAGGATGATCAGCCTGTTATGTTTAGGCACAGTAAGAGGAGTTACTTAACAGGATAAATGTGACCTCAGAGTCAGATGCAAGGAGGAAAGGGGATGAAGAAGCAAAAGAGAAATAGAATGCAAAACCTGAATGTACTGAGAGCAGAGCTACAGCACCTCCATCTCAATTAAAGAACGTACATAGTAAATCAGAAAGGTGCCTGCTTTGCAGGGAATGAGAATGTAAGATCACAAAACATCAACTCATTTTGTAACAAAGCTAATCAGGTTTGGTCTACATTAGTATCAGAATGCGGATCACCTGAGAATACACAGTGGTGTCTGCCTTGTTGTTTCCTCGCAGGAAACAATCAATCATCATTTTTAATTTTATATACTTGATGTCTCAAACTGAACCTTTTTCTTACAGCCCTCAAATGGGAATAATGCTGCCAGAGAAAAGCAAACTCTCCTTCAGCTAAGCTTCCACCACTCTTGGAAAGAAAGAATCCTTGCTTGGGTCCATACTGGAAAGGAAACCTGGCCATTACAGGGAATTCTTTTGTTTGCTGCTTCCTCACGTGGGTGCCTCTCTGTATTTTGCACAGTCAGCATCAGGCTTGGGCATTTCAACTTACTTTTCTCCCCTCCTTTACACGAGAACATACTCAGAAAGGAGCACAAAGATTTTAATCTATTGGCAAATGGTGCAAGTGGCAAGATGAAAATCTGTAAATGCTGCTGGACCAAAATAGTAAAAAAAATAAACAGCAGTGAGCCAAGAAATCTTGCCCTTCTTAAGGAACTGCCTTCAGTGTTATAGTTGGAACAGCACAGAATGTATAAATTGCAGATCATTCTAGATAATTTATTTTTTTCTTTTAAAACTATTGCTATTTTGACAGTCTTTCTAACCTTGTTAGAACACAATCTGTTTGCACGCTGCTGATGAGAGAAAAGCAACACTCCTTTTCCTAAAAGGCAGCTGAGGTCAAACCAAACTCCATACAAGCACACCAATACTAATTTTAAAGGCGGCGTCCCCAAACCCAAAAAGGAAAGTATTCCATGTCAGAGTGCTCAAAGATTTTCGTTTCCATCACGTGCTGAACACAGATCTAATTAGATAAGTATTTCAGAATGACTTCAAAGGCCCAGAAAGTTAGTCCTTGTACAAAACTGGTCTTAAACGTGCCAAACTGTGAGGCACTGGTTTCACTGAAGCCACTGAAGAAAAGATTTACTAACAGCCTCATTATAAGGTTCATTGTTGTAAGACTACCTAATATAAAAGATTAACACATCTTATCTCCCACTTTCACTGAAAACTATTATACCCCTCATTAATACATGCACATTTCTACATCGTTTACAGCACTAAGGTCTCACATAGCATTACATAAAACAGGGTGTGTCCTGCTGCTCTTCCCAGTGGTAGCCTCTTTTTGCAGTAACAGTAGTCAAAAATAAACCGCACAGCTCAAAACAGGCAAAATTAACAGGACTACTTAAAACTGAGACAAATTACAAATAAAAATCATTGGTTTGCAACCAAATGGATGGTTTCATTGGATTTCCATCTGGATTTCATTTCTTGACTTCGGTTCCCTCATACCCAGACCGAAAGGTGAAACATCCACAGATTGTAAGACAGGAAACGTCTACCTTTTGAAACTAATGAGTCATTATATGCTTTCCTCCTGACAATTTGAGGTGTAGAAGCAGGTAAGAGAACCACAGCTCCTGGAATTAACAGGGACTTTAAAATTCTTCAGATCTGGATCACTAGAGAAGAAAAGGAAGCCGTATGGGACAAACAGTACAACAGCGTCCCAGATGATATACTTTTGTGTCCATAGGCATATCAGGACTGACCAGAACAATGTACCTTAATATCATATGAAGGGGAGGATATCAGATAAGGAAAAATACACATTTTTAGAGTCTCAGTAAACCAAAATGACCAGGACAGCCCTTATTCTTTCTCAAACAGGAGAACTGTTATGAGCCAGGTAAATACAGGATTTAGCAAACAGAAAAAATTCCTAATCAAATCGCTAATATTTAACAAAGAGGAGGAAAACAAATGACCTGGAATGATTCTAATGAGGAGTACTGATAGCAAAGACTTGAATTCCAGGAGCCAAACATACAGCTCCTGGGATTTTTTTTACTGTTTTTGAAGATAAAGGTGCTCACTTTGGTCACTTAGTTTTTAGAAAAAGGGTCTCATCAGGACAGGCCTATTCCCAAAGTGACAATGACTCACACTTTTGTCTTTTTGGAAGTTTTCATGCCTTCAGGTAAAAACAAGTTTCATGAGACTGGAAGTGCTATCTGCTGCAAGAAAAACACTCATCCCTACATTCTCACATTTATTACCAAAGAAGAATAGACAGCATTCTGGAGGTCTTCTTAGCTTCCTACATGGAGCATACCAAGACATCTGGCTGGATATACAAAATCTAAGGAAGTGTAATGCATTGGTGAAGAAGAAAGGGAATCTCTTCTCCATAGCTATGATGCTTTTTTCCCCTTTATAGTTCTATATTCCTTTCAGAGAAAAACTGGTAGGTGTTAGCCTTGAGGATATCAGCACTGGAGGGCCGTTACTCCAGAAGACAGGAATTCCAAAATCTAATCTCAGAAGTGCTCATCAGAAGAAAAAAACAGCAGAAAAGAGTTTGCAGAAAGACAGTTACTGGCAGCAAGAAAATGATACTTTCGGATATCCTTCTCTCACAGGATTAATATTTGAGTAAGTAAACAGTTCTTCAGCAAATTCTTTACTTATAGCAATACAGTCAGAACTGCAGTCAGACGCCTCCATGCATACAGCCACTCTGTAAAAACAGAACCAGAAAAATCTGTGATCCAGGGGGTATGCAGATAATGCAGGGCTTACCACGCATGCTTAGAAGAGCTTAGCCAAGTCAGGTACTGAAAAGGCCGTCTTGTAAAATACATTCCTGTGATTATAATAAATTTTCAAGCCATCAAACCAAAGACCCTCAAAGGAAATAAGGAGAAAATATTCAACCCTAAAAGCTTTTCAACAACAGGGACCTACAAAAATCATGGAAATTAGGGTTATTTTCCAGACCGACACAACATGAAGGTAACCTGCACACCAGGCTATATGGGAATGCCTGTTTCATGCCAAGGTGCAGGAAAGTAAAATTAGTGTATGTGAACCCCTTGCAAAGACCCTAAGCTAGAAGTGACTGGCTTTCAAAAAAAGGACTACATACAAAAATAGAGAAAGGAATCTAGAGAGCTACTTTCCTTACAGAAGTTCAAAACACAAGACAGGAGACTGTTCAGTGAACAGTTCAGTGAACCGGAATACAAAATCCTACAGGTCTCAAGTGATACTTCTGCCAAGCCCAAGGCACAAAAGCATGAACGTTCAGTGAGGTGTTCTCACTGCTAAACATTGTGGAGACCATGGAGGAGTTATAGTCCTCAAAGAATTAACTTTTGAAGTGCAGGATTAATTTAGAAGCAGAGACTGGAGCACAGCTGCTCTGCACCTCTGCTTAATTTCAACAGATTAAGGTAACACACATATTTCTTCTAATTCAAATGGAAACTTACTCCTGTGCTAACAGCTAGGAGGCTTCATCACTGCAGTATCTCAACAGCTTACAGGCATCAATGGACTTTATTGTCATCACCCTTGTATGTTCAATCTACAGAGAAGGTCACATTTCATAAAGGGGGAGGCGAGCTACAGAGAAGGTATGTGATTTACATAACTTCACAGAAGTCTGGGCAGCACAAGTAACAGAATTCATGCGGTCTTCGATCTCAGATTGCTTCCACAACAGCTTGCAATGCTGTTATTTCAGGACCATTTTCTGAATTGCTGTGCCCTGTATTGGCAATGCAGCTTTGTGGTCAGTCTCCTTAACAGTCTGATCTCCAGCTAAACCAGAAAAAAAGGAACCTGTACTCTCCTCTTTTTTTTTGACAGTTTTCACCAGTAAGACATTTCATATATTCTTGCCTTTCCCTTCCAAGGATTAAGGTGAGAGAGAACTGAAGCAAGATAGGGGCAAAAATTAAAGCAGTAACTGTACCATAACACATCTGCTTCTGAAGTGAAAAGGAACAGACAACACCAAAACATCTTCAGATCTGACAGGTTGCTCTGCTACCAATCTGCACTAGCAGGTGAGACATGTCACTCCATGACAAGTATCAGAAGTAAAGGAGCTTAATGCAACTGCAAGTGTTTTAAATGATTTCTATCATGCTACAGGATACGACAAGCAGTTCTAGCAAAAATGTGGAGATTTTTCTCCCCTGAGCTCAAAGCTTTAAAATTAGCACTTTGTGTGTGCTTGTTCTTTTAATGTCTGCATTTATTAAAAAGCAAAACAACTATGCATCCGAAATGCCAGAGAAATATGGATCCATAAATAATGCCACATTCTTATTCCCACCTAATCTAAATATTTATGTAGTAATTTACCAGCAAAAGATGCAAACTATTCTTTAAATGTTACGTTGTATTAAAGGTTAACCACATGACATGTTTTATTATGAGGCCCTGAATTATGTTTAAAATTTCATTTTCAGTGGAAGTTCTGATGTTGAAATGGATGGACAGAGGCAAGGAAGTCTAGTCGCCTCTTAAAGATGAAGGCTGAAGTTTAGACTTCTTCAATATTTTTGCAGTCTGCACAGCCATAGGCCATGCAGCTTAGCAGCATACTGATTGAGAGAGGAAGGGCCACCTTCTTCACGACTAGAAGAGCCAGAAATAGATGTATTAGAGAGGCTTGGTTCTTACAGCAAGACTGATGATGCCGACTTTCTCTTAGAAAAGCAGCTTTGACTGAAATCAGCAGCAAATCACACACACACCCCTATAAGAAATGTTAAATGTAAAAGCAGAACTGCCCCCAGTGTAAACACATGCCCTCAGATTTCATAAGTGCCTCATCTAGTCACTGATGTAATGCTTCTCATCCCAGTACCTTACACAGAAATTCACGATCCACTCCTCACTCAGTCCTACAAAATTCAGCTTCTTTTTTTACTTCATATCCTGCTACTGTCATCATCACATATTTATGGTCTTAACTGCTCCTTTTGGTTCCTCCTTGAGCTTTCACCTTCATGCCTTCTGTTTCTAAAACCTTAATATTAGACATAGCTTCCAACTTATCTTCTATTTTCTCTTATACAAGTTTTTCCTTAGAAACGTTACTTTGCTGAGTTCGTTTTCAATTCTCTTGATCTCTACATGATCTTCCACACTGAATACTTTCCTCATGTCATCACGTTCCTCAGGTGCAAGACCTTTGAAGCTCACTACAGACTCAGCCACATAGGAACCAATACAAAGATTTTCTTGTGTTTTCTTTTTCACTACCAGAGTCACTACTGTTTACACTACACTGAATAAGGTGCAACTGTTTTGAGCCCATCAGTCTGACAGAGTTTCCAAGGCTGTAAACTGAAGCAGGAGAAACACAATCAAGTTTAAGTAGTGTTCTAGGAAGTAAGTGTTTTCCAGCTCGAAGCATAAGAACAAATGTAGCTCTACTGCCAGTATTACCACTTCCTACCCTTGAACCCTTGTGAGAAGAGAAATCCCCAGCTCTAAAAACAAGGTACTCACAAATAAACATTACAACCGTTTTTAAATGTACTCAGATAAGGATATAAACAACTGGAATGGCTAGAAAGCACTTCCCAACTTCTTCACATTTCCTTTGTCACTGTCAAAGCACATACCTCTAACACATCAGCAGAAAAGACTCATTTTTCCCAGATACAGCTAATCAGACAGAGCAACATGAGGAGATCTATTAATGTTCCCTGCTTCAGTGAGACATGAAGTGCAGACTTACTGATAGAATCTGCATTTTCGGTTCTCATTTGTTCTGCTTGAATAAATTTACCAATCTGAGGCAACATTTTCAGACAGGGGTATTTTGAATACCATTTGTCTCTGGGACTATCTTGTTTCTCCACCTCACCATATCTACATCAAGGAAACCTTGGGAAAGAAAAAAAATACGTAAGAAGCTGGAAGCATAAACATTCATTCTTAAAATGCAGTACAGTCTTTCATTTCAATGATATACAGAAGTACTCAGAATGTATTACAGCTGATCAATGCAGAAAAGAGGTATGGAATGCTACTGAAAATAGAACTTATTTGTATGCACGCCATACAAATATGTTAAAATATGTAGTTAAATATGCTGTTGGAGTTAAGTAGCTTTCATAGAAGAGAATCATTGCAATTATCAGTGGCAACAGCAAATCTTGTCTGATACAGATGTTTACTTCCTGTTCCAAGAACTGCAGCAGGAAACAGCCCTGTTAAAAATATTTGTCTGGCACCAGCCACATAGTTCCTATTTGTTACCCTTAAGTGTACAACTTGTAACAAAAATAGGTAGCTTTTTCCTCCCTCCCAGCATAAATTAATGTATTTAAAACATTTAGTCAACAACCAAATGCCTGCTACCGTATTTTGTTACAAGGTTCCTCCGACTACAGTCCTATCTCCTCAGTTTACAACTGGAACACAGAATTAGTCATCTCTAGGAAACAGATAGCGTTAGCTTTTCATCATGAAAAGCTCAATTAAAACCCATTTGAGAGAAGCTGAGCCACTACTTCATGTATGTTTTTTTCCTTTCCCTGCCTCTGAACCTAAGTATCATTAACTGCTGTGAACACTAATACGCAAAGCCTGTGTTCAGACCTTTCCATAGCAAGAGCATCTATCAGTTTTGCTGCATAGGGGAAAAAAAAAGAAAAACAGAAAGGAAACAGAAGAGTCAGAGGGAAGACATAGGCATACAGACACAGTTTCTTCCATGTGTTTACTTCTTGCCAATTTCTTCTGGAAAATGGTAGAGGTGGAACTGTCTATTCAATTTCTTAGATTTCTGTGCACCTTCTATTTCTTAGAACATGGCAAATACTGTCTCTACACAATATCCCTAGTACTTATAATGCAAAACACTTTATGACACTTCTAGCTCTGGGAGAAGAGAAAATGAAGCATGAAATAAGAAATATACTAGCAGAACAATATTCATTGACACTGGTAAGTCTGTATACCACTGCACTGGGAAAGTATTAGTATTTAGGGTTTTAGGGTTTTTTTTAACATGTTTGCCCAGCTTTTCTGATGTCAATAGTATGTCAGTCCTTGCAGCTTTTCTCGTGTAACATGCAACCCAGAAGCCAAATTCATCAAATCACACTCAAATCCAAGAAATCTGTATGTTCTTATTTAAACGAGAAATGCTTTTCTGGATATCTGAAGTAATTCTCCTTACAGTTCTCCATAAATCCCCCATCCTCATAAAAAGATGATCCCATTTTTTGAAAGTCAGAGCCCAAACACAGACCTAGCAATAATCTTTTCTTCCCTAGCCAGAGTCAAGAACTAGTAATAATATTTTCTTTCCTAGCAGGAGTCAAGATAACAGATTCACAAACAATAAAGCCATAAACACAGAACAAAACCCATAAAAGAATATCCTGACTGACCAAAGATTGACCTTGGTTGAGAAAGTTTTTTAAAGATTATTCTTTGCTTCTTGTAGCCTGTAATAAAACAGAAAGAAAATGCCACCAAAAAAATATGCTATTCTTAAAATCCAGTGTATACCAGCAATATACAATTTAACCTGTGCCAATTTGCTCAACCAGACACTGATATCGGATAGTTCTCTCTCTCATACTGTTTTTAATGTGCAAATGCTAAAAACCTTGTGTGCAGAAACACAGACAGGCAATGACAGAGCTAAGAGTGGTCCTATCCAACAAGTAAGAGCTGGGCAACCTGCAACTAAAAGAAAATGCATTGCAGACACAAAATAAGTGCTTTTCAGGGCAGATTTCTCAACCTTGGCCCCAAAAAGGGAGTGATCCAAACTAGCTATTTAGAGCACATCTTCATCTGGCTTTTGACAGGAAAGTCTGGGGCGACTGCACACTACTGCACCACAGAAAACGAAAGTAAAAAAGTGCCATCCTCCATACATCAGCTAATGAAGACTAGAATGCATCACAAATTGCCACCTAGTGCCTCATACCACAAATTCAAAGTTTGAAAACCACAACTTCCTTTTCTTTTGGACAATAACAACCAGTACAAACCCCTCCAGATTACTGCTGCCACCTTCCTAACAGTTCAGAGAACACATTCCTCTCATTTTCTTTTTCATGGGAAAACCCTTCCATAAATTAGAGGAAGGGACAAGACAGATTCAGCACATCACTGGGTGAACTGCAGTTCGAAATTTGGCTGGAAGTCATTACAGCTAACCGACAAAGGCTTAAATCTTTTATTACTGATTTGCTTGAATAATACATCAGACTTGAACTAATGAAATAGGCAACTTGGAACACGCAGCCCTGATTTACCAAGGATGCTATCATCAGAAATTATTTAAAGTAAAAAAGATATAAAATGACAAAAAAAAAAAGCAAAGATGTTACAACATTCATTAGCACCAGGCCCAGTAGAATACTGACAGTGTCACAGCTACAGCATTGGGAATTTATATTGTGAACAAGTACTAAACATTTAAAAATCACTCTGTTTAGCTCCAATTTCTTGTTTTCTTCCACTGGCTTGGGGCAGGATCACTCACACTTGCAGTATTAACCCCCCTTCAAATCTACCTGTACTTTTTTGAAGGGAGAAATTGATCTTTCACATCTTCTAAGCCATTTTTAAAGCCTACCAGTTTGGTCCTGATATACATATCCAAAGTACAAAAGGAACTATGCCAACCACTCTAAAAAAAATAGCATTAACTACACAATTTAGGACATCAACAGATTTTTCTCATACTTCGCAGCAACCTTATTTAGATTGCCACAAATGGACAATAGCATTTTATTCAGCTTCCGTAAGGCAGGAGGGATGGGTTAGTGCCAGGGAAGGCTGCAAAACTAAAAGACAGCTTTCAACATCCAGTGAGGGTAATGCTACATAGGTTCATTTTTCATCTTGCTCTCAAAAAATAATGATGGGTCTTACTCGTAAGAAGCAGTACTGGAAGAAAAAAAAAAGGTGCTTAATGCATTCCTTGCACTGAGGGTAGTTTACGTTTGGTAAAAGTGTCCTGCATTTCTTGCTACATTAATGACAACACTGACTAACCATCCTAAAATAATCTCATGCCACAAACACCACACACCGCTCATCACAGCCGAGACGCTGACATTTGCTGCAGGGGTAGTACGGCCGCACTGAACTTAGGCGCATAATCCACCTCTTCTAATTTAACTAGAATCTATTCTAGTCTGTAGAAGAACTGCAATCTTAACTGCACAATATGTATATTTCTCTCTTGATTGCGCCTACTTGTTCTTTCAAGGGCATTCCCATTAGGAACAAACACTTCTCCATCCTCTCTCCCCCTTAAAGCAGAGTGAAAATAATCCTATCAAGGGAAACTTATTACTGTTTCCAAATTGCGTCTGGCTCTCAGCAGGCACACTCTCCAGGCAACAGTTTTGCCGCTACATTATGACTAATTCTTTTTTTTTTTCCAGATGACATTTTGTACTGTAAGTAGGTAGAGGAAGGACAGATATATGTGATTTGGGATAAGCCAGAACCGCCTGAGTCAAGTGAAATAGCAGCGTCTCCCCTCACTCTGCACCCTTCTGCAAAGTAATTTCATTTTCACTCTAGAGAATGATTTCATAGCACACCACACCATGCATGAATTACAGATCCTCTCACAAATTAATTTTTTAAGAGAAGGATGAAACCGGTAGTTTGTAGAAATTTGGAGCTCCCAGTTACTTTGTATAACAAAGAAATAAAAGAAAAAAGGGAAAAGGGGAGAACAAAAGAAACCCCAAAAGCAACCATTCGATTTCTGGTACCTGGACAAAGCACACGTTGTCCAATGCTGCCATCTGCTGTCTACACAGACTAGCAATGCAGCTCTAGCTGTAAAAAACAATTTTCAGGAGTATTATCCAAGCTGTTCCCTTCCACAACCAGTATCTCCTGGATCACGTTTTGAAAAAAACAAAACAAAACCTCTCCGGTTCCTTTTCAATTTATATTTATGGCTTTCCACAATCCCTACAAATAGATGTACCAGAGTGTTTTAAATGAACTGTTTCTACTAAGGAAAAAAAAAACGAACCAACAAATAAACAAACCAACCAAGCCACGTTCAACAGAATAAAAGGCTGCACACGTGATTTTTAGGGAGTAGATAGAAAGCGATTTTAAAATTAATTCAAACTAAAGCCACTGAGCCTGCTTCAAGACCAATTAACAGAAATGCCTCCAAGTCACAGGCAATACCACTGAACAAAGAGAAGCTTATCCAAGTACCTACCAAGGAATTTTGGTATAATTTCTAGCTATTTAAGGAGAACATACACAAACACACAAGCCTTTACCTACCAAGTCACATGAAATTTAACAAGATGAAACAACCATTCAAATTAACAGAAAGGGCTTCATACCTTAAGAAATTCTTCTGTGTAAAATAAGCAGGGGAAATAGATACTTCTTTGGGGATAGGACAGATCGTACCCAAGAAGAATTGTACATTGAGAACAGAGAGCTGTGTACATCTGAGTGCCACCTCAGAACAAAGAGAAGCCAGGAGCCAGGTTCCAACCTTTAATCTGTAAATCTAAGAATAGCAACACTCAACCGACCTGTAAGAAAGGTTAGATATAGCCATTCTGTTGACTGGTCAGCCCTATAGCCCAGCTCCTACCTGGAAGTCTTAGCTTAAGTGCAGGCTCAGAGGTATTAGCCACATCACACTTAACTGAACATTACACTATTTTGCATTTCATCAGCCTCCCAAAGGAATTTCACTAGCCACATCAATGTGCTTTCCTACCTCATGCTCCTGTGCTCCTAACCTGAATAACATACTCGCTCTTCACCACATCTCCCCAAACACCAGTAGGATCCCCTTCCCCAAGCAGAGGCATTTCTGAAAAGCTGGAGCACTCCTCTTGATTCCACAGCTCTGGCATGCTACCCTCCCAGATTCACAGCATCCATACTCCTGCTCACAGAAATGAAAAACAAAAGGCCCACAAAACCCACAGCTTGTTAACTTTTAGGAAAGTGTACTACAGGCTTGCTGTGAAATAAGGACTTATCTAAAAGACAGCCAAGTAGCATCCCGGGCCTATTCTCTAGACGATGCTTAGATCCAGCTTCCCACTTACCACACAACACCTTTTCATGTCAAATATAACAGTTATAAAGCCTGTTGCTTAAAAATCCTTTTGGCCAACAGCGTAACACTTTAGAACAAAAGTCAGAAGAAGAAAGTAGTAATAACAATACCATACCTGAAGTATCAAATTAAAAAAATTACTGGTGCAGTCAGTTTCACAGCCACAAAGATTGTCAGGAATGACAAAGCTTTGAAGCCACAAAATCCTCTTCGAAGCTTGGCTCCAAGCAACTATCGCTTTTAAGTTTCTACTCCTCTGTATTGCAATTTTAAGTGAAAAGGCCTAGCAAGCCTGAAGCACTTTAAATAAAAAAATAAATAAAAAATAATAAAAATGGAGACCGTGTGATTTAGCTCCAGCTTCAAAAAATACAAGATCACTTACTCCAGGCTTACTTCTATAACTGTATAAAGGGAATGACTTTGTAAAGCACATGAAGATTTTTCTATGTAATTTAAATACCACAGATATGAAAGGCCATACTGGTGCAATACAGGCCTTTCTAATTTTGATTTCTGTTTCTTATGACTAGTAAATATCACTGAGCAGATTCAGTTATTTCTTTTTCTAAGTCTCCAAAAATAGGCTGACCTTGGTCACCAAAATCCTTGCTTCAGTTAAGTGAAACAGAACACTTTTTCCTCACGAACTCACTGCATCCTTCAACACAGCACACAGTCCCTGTACCCTCCTCCTGATGCCCATTTGTTTCCAAAAATGTCACAAGTCAGGAGGACAATCAAAATCAAATCACTTCTCCCTCAGCAGGTCTCTGTAGCACATTGAGCTTGCTGTGTTTTCCATTGTTTTAAATCTGTAATGTCCTCTTCAATTTGTAAGTTTTTAATTGGAACCGCAAGACAAGCAATTGTTCTCCCATTTCTGTAACTCTTGGAGACCCTGTACCACTACAGTCTTGTTATTGAGCGCTTTACTCCATAGGGTCTGCCAGCTTGACGCAACTGTTTTCAACCCTGTGGGGTTTTTTTGTCACAATCACTAAGCTCATATTTCTACCATCCTATCCACTCTTCTACTACAGTCAGACTCAAGTAAACTTTCATCACTGTTCACTGCATGTACCACTGCCTAAGCACCTTAGAAATTCAGACACTAAATGGAAAGATCATACTTGCAGCAAATAACCTACAGTTGAATGTAAGCTTTGCCGTAAACTCTCCACCTTGTTCCTCTCATCATGAAGACAACTACTCAAGTTTGTATTTTTTCTGAAGAAGATTCAATCGTATCCCAAATTAAGTCATGTAAATGAATCCACTCTCTTAGTTCAGTCTGATGTTCAACCTTGATTGTGTCTGTCTCGGCTGTCACTTCTTGGCTTCTCCACCCCTTCCTATTCCTTCAGTGCTTTGCTACCCACATTGTTTCCAGCCTTTACTGCCATTGATCTTTGGACCTTAAAGAGAACCTACATCTGCTGTCAAAGACATTCTGCATAGGGATTAACATCAGCTTGCCCTCTTCATTAATGCTTACTCTACTATCTCATCTATTAAGTTGCCATTTTTAATTATCTTGATTTGCAAGATCTTTGGACAGCAAATGTACTTGTAAAACACTGTAAGCACGCACAACACAAAAACAGGAATATAATTCCAAGCAAGTCACATTTGAACCAGAAAATATAAAGCTGCAAAAGTAAAGCACCAGTACTTCGAACTGTATTTCAGATGAAAAAAGGCAGTAGATCAGAGATCTCCAGTGTGCCATGCTCAATATAGCTCACATTGCTACAATAAGCAGCAAGCAGTGCTCTAGCAGAATATTCCAATTGGCTTTCAAAATAAATCTCAAGTAGGGGGTGTAATAATCAAGTTGGTAAACTCAATTTGAACATGAAACGTATTGATTTCTTCTGTGGCTAATCACCATCATGATTCTAAATTATAAAGATCAGAAATTCTCTTCTCCCTCAATGCATACAGTAAATTGCAAACCAACAACAGCCCATAGAGCTGTAATTGCTATCCTGACAGGATAAAAACGCCTACTTGTCCTGCTGTGTTTGTCAGTCCATCTCCTCTCTATCCTGTTCCTTGCTTGTTTTATATGTTTGCTACCAACAAGCGCAAACTTTGGGGCTAAAAATAATGTAATCTTTTCCAGATTTTGCCATAAACCAACAGACAGGACCACGTTCTCAAACCATAAACAGAGTACTTCCTTGAAGCCCCAAAAATCTGCTCTTACTTGCAGTAACACATTCTCAGCTTAGTCAATTACCAAGATTAATGACTAATGTATCCCACATACTCCAGCATTACTCCTTTATAGCTTGCAGTCCATTTCAAATGAGTATCTTCATGCACTTTGTTAAGCACATCTCCCTTTTTTTAAAGGACAGCCATCCCATTTCAAGTTGCTCTTAAAATACAGATTTCCCCTGAGAGTTCTGCAACACTTATGTTAGCCAGGAAGATAAACATCACCAAAAGTATTCATTCAAACACAGAATTAACAAGATCTATCATAAAACTTATTACCCAGCTTGGGCTTTTTTGTCACATTTCAGCCCCTAGATTTCACCTCCAGTATTCATTTGATGCTTATTCTCAGTATGTACCACAAGACAGCTTACATCTTCTGTATTAGCCTCAAAACTAGTATTTCAGCATAACTACTTTAAAGAAAACAAAACCAGCCCCTTTGAACAGAACATCCAGGCCCTAGAATATAATATGACATTCTTCTCCTCCCCTCCTCCCCCTGCAGAAATCTCTTACTTCTGGCGTTTTATGGTTTCTATAGGAAAGGCTGAGGACACAGTGACTACCTACTCTGCTGCATCTCTCACTGTTCCCTTTCATTCTCATCATTATCACCCTGTGCATATTTATGGGTCTCTCCCCCTTCCAAAACAGGAGGTTGGGACTTTAGCAACTCCAAAGTCTTCAGTAGCTAGATACAGCATTAAAAAACAGAGGGATGCCTTTACATGAAAGGAGTCTGTTGGATGTCACTGTCCTCAGCATTTGAACAGATGAACTGCTAGAAAAAGAATTAAAGCATGTTTTCATTTGAAACATCCCCAAAAGCTCCAATTCTGTGCCAGAAATTTCACCCTCATGGATTTAAGCAAACACAAAGAGGAATTTATTTGCATTCTCCACATAAACAAGCTTTAATAACCAGAAGAAAAGAAAGCCCTTCCCTGATGTCTAGGAAAGAGGACTACTTTTCAGATTACTTTTTATCCACAACTGGCACCTTGCTCACATGAGGGCCAGGCCAACTTAATAATTCCTAAGTTTTGATATTGTGAAGAAATGCTGCTGAGAGGGTTTTTTCCAATTTTAAAAGAGAATTCACATTTTCCATACCTTTCACTGCCTACGTACCCCAAAATATATCTCTCCACCTAACAAACTGGGACTTTTGCATTTTAGAAGTGCTCCATTAGACCCCTACAATTCAGGTCTTCTGTTAGGTCTGGATCTCACCCAAATCTGCCTGCCAGTGGTAGCTCCCCTCTGAGACACCAGTAAGGAAAAGTGCCCTAGCATTATCCACTTGGTCAATTTTCCCACTACATAATTACAGCTCCAACAGAAAATCATGCACCTCTCACCAAACTAGTAGGTTGGGGTCATAAAGAGCTCTGCTGGCACTCAAGTCTTTGCTTCCTTCCCTTCTGCCAAGGGAAGGAAGTAATGCTTCTTAATCACTGCAAGGATACAAGGAAAAATTACAAAAACATAGTGAAAATATTTGGAAGACGGAAGGTAGAGGGGCTACTCAACAGAGCAGCTGTCATCACTGGTAACACGCCAACCATTCTCCCAACAGCAAAAGTAGGGGTTTTCTGAATTGACAGGAATTTTAAGAACAGATACACCGTTTCACAAGAGTCCTGGGCACAGCTTGCATGTAAGCTTCATAATACAGAGTGCAAGCAGTCAAAAACAAAAAAACAACACCTTACCAAAGGGAACAAAAAAGTGTAATTATTAAAGCAAAACGAAGGCTGATTCTTGTAAACATGGTCCTGAACACTCTGAAGTAACTTCCTTTAAGGAAAGTTACAAAGGATGGCTAGACAGAAACCAGAAAAGACGTCCCTCAGCTTCCTCCACAATTTAAAATAACTCTCTTCCTGGGAAAGGAAAGTTTCAACATACAGGTATGAAGACATTTTCTCTGATGTAAATTCCTACACCTACTCAGACAGGCCATGTTGCCAAAGGTGACAGATAGCATATTGCACTTACTGTATCTCAGCTAGATAACAAATCAAGTTTGCAATATAAAGTTGTTCAAGAACAAGATAAATTATCAACATCCACACATCCAAACAGATACTTAACATGGAAATGGCAAAAGACACTGCTTCACTTTTCACCATTTGATTTTGTAGGAACCCTAAAGCTGTCTAAAGAATTAATGCCTATGTGCAGACAAACAGAAATGCCTAAATGTTCCACAAGGAGATTAAGGCCAAGCCTGAAATGAAAATATAGGAAGACAAAAACAGTAGCAACTTGCAAGAACCTTTCTCAGATAGGTTCTTGCAAGTAGCAAAAAGATATGGTTTGACACAAGCAGGTTTAATACAACCAAAGCATTTTTAGATCTTAGGGACTTGGAAAAAAAAAAAAAAATACTGGGGAATCTGAAGTTCACTCTTTCTGTGAACAAAACATTTTTTTTTGTGTGTCTACTGCAGGTTGCCCTAATTGGCAATAAAACTCATCTTCCGATGTTTTTCAATTAAGTCTTGGTCCTTTCGCCTTCGGTAAAGGCAGTTTTCACCCACAGTCCTTATTGAGCAAGCTTAGAAAATAGGCAAAAAGCAAATGAAAACACAAGTGCCAGAACAAAGATATCAGAGTTTTAAACACAGCTCTGCTATGGCCTTCCTTTATGTTGAACAAATTCTTTAATTTCTACTTCATTTTCTTCATTTTTAATGAAGATGAGATGACAGCAATACATTTTAACCTACAGAATGAGGACAGAATCATGAGCATTTGCAAACCACTCTGATCTCCTTGAACGGAAGGACCTAAATTAGCACAACACATTATATTAGCCCTTAGAATGATCTGATTTTAAGTGAGCAGCAGCATTACGTAAACTAGTTATAAGAAAGTAGAAATTAGGAGATGATTCAAATAAAGTCAAAAGGTTGAATAAAGCAGTATACAAAGTTTTGTACAGATACAGACCCATTGGCTCCATACACACATTTTCTGTTGGCACACAGAAGACAGAAATTACTGCATTCCTAATTGTATTCCAAAAGAAGCTTACCATCCAATGAAGATTCAACTACATTATTTTAATTCAGTAATCCTGTATGTTGTTATAAAGCATGAAGCATTTATATAGAGATACACACATCACCACTCTGATTTTATAATCACTGAGAGGAAAAACCACAATGTGCACAAAATTTCATACTTTTTTCATCAACTGCAGACTACAAAAAAAAAAAAAAACAGAGATTTCCCATCTCCTTAACAACACTACCCCTCTTCCACAGAAAACTAGGTGTAATTTTGCACTTTACAACACACACGGTAATTTCCCAGTTCATGGAAAGTTCTACAGAACACTATTACAAGCTGAACAATTCTGAGAATTACCAAAGTTTCTGTACTCACAAGCTAAATTGCATAGTGCTGACTATGTCCAGAAAGTAAAATTACGCATCAGGTTGATTTTATGGTTCGTCCTCTAAAAAAGGAGGAAGTTGCATGGGAAAGAACATAAAATGCTAGGTACGGTTTAATATCCACAATTTCATGTTTATGTATGCTTATCCAGATCACAAAAAAAGGGATAGCAAAAAATAAATCAATTTGACCTGCATAACCAGGATATAACTGAGAAAAGGTCTATTTTCAGGATGGTCCCAGGGAAATTATTAAAACTAGTTACAGAAATTAAAGATGTGTGAAGGTGCCTTTCTATGATGACAAGCCTAGAATTATTGCCTAGACAAGCAATAATGACAAGCTTAGAATTATAGTTTTAGAATATAAATTCTTGGATATTCTCAAGCATTTCAGTGAGATACACTAAAGTGGTCTCTTTCAAGACACTGAATACTTTTTCTGTGGCTCTTACGGCAATAATGTAAAGGTTGTCAACTTCACTGAAATACATAAAAACCTAAGGCAAAATAAATGCAAAAAAAAAAAAAATTGCAGTTAAGATTAACTATTAGAAAGTAACAAGGAGTGGGGAACACAAAAATACAGATTTCAGGGCAAATATTACTCCAGTCATGCCATATATTCTGTATGTTTTACAACATATAATTCACTAAAAACAATAGATTAATGTATAACTGAAAAAGGAAACACATCCAAAAAAATACAATAAATGTATTAACACTACTAGCAAAAAAAAAGTTGGC
This sequence comes from Pezoporus occidentalis, assembly GCF_034315485.1. Classification (NCBI taxonomy): domain Eukaryota; kingdom Metazoa; phylum Chordata; class Aves; order Psittaciformes; family Psittacidae; genus Pezoporus; species Pezoporus occidentalis. The sequence goes on from NW_026914896.1 coordinate 124,995, forward strand.
CATAAACAGGCATAAAATTCCTGGAATGGTTCCACTAACATTCACACACACACACGCACTTGGGGCATTTCACTTCATGTTACTCCAGAATGAGATACACAACCAACTACTCATGCTCCACTGCACATCTATTATTAGCTGTAGCTAACATCTCCCTAAGTCATGTACCCTGTCCCAAGCTTTCAAAAGTTCCCTGAAAAGGAACTGAGCATCCCAACTCCTATGGCTTCCAACAAAAGTCATGGCAATCTGGGAAACCTTAGCCACAATTTTTTCTGCCACCCTGTGTGCGTTTATATTCAGGAGATTGGCTGAATTCTTAAATTGGGTACCTTGACTCAAGCAAGGAGACACATGCAGCGAAGCAGTATAGATGAAGGCATTCTCCATTGCTGTACATATGCCACAGCCACAAACAAATGCAGCACACTTTCAGAATGAAATCTTTCGAATGCCATTGAAAGCAATATAAGTCAAACCCTTGCACTATTCAACAGAAACAGTTGCAAATATGTTTCAGACCAGCATTTAAGGGCAAATTTAAAACGACAAGTTGAAATGTGGCTTTGCTTTTTCCCCAACCAGTTTTCTGAGAAAAATTCTAGCAAGTTTATCTTTTAAGACAGAACATGTGTGCCTATCCTCACATATTTGCTACCACTTAACTAACATCCACAGTTCCTCTCCTTCTCCCTGAAAACTCAACCTCACATTTGTGATCAGGAGAAGTTCAGGCTTGGAATTCATGAGGCTGAGTACCAGCCTAGAGCCTTTCAAGAAAGATAAAGTTATGCTTGGCATAAGAGATCCTCAACCCAAGACTGTTGGCTTCACCTTGCTATCACAAATTGCTAATACAATGCAAATAACAATACTCACACTGCTGCAACCCGACTGTATTTGGTTCACACATGCACACAATTAAACAGAAACAGCAGTTACTACAGCATGAGCTTCTGTCGTAAGACTGATGTTACTATTTTAGAAGACAATCCCCAATTTTTATTACAGTGGTAGTCCTGCAACATGACTTAAAACAGATCCTTGTATGCCTATTCACAAGCGAATGGAAGTTTTTTCTGTGCCCACAATGTTTATTACAGGATCTCGGTTCTGTTCAAACAAAGGCCTTAGGCTCTGATTTTCCTTTTTTGCCTAATTAGTAAAAGATAAAGCTACTTTGCTTTGAAGGATAGGTTTGCCATTTGGATAAATTTCTGTAAGACAGGAATGGAAGCTAGAGAAATATAAAATAGTGTAAGAACTGTATTACATTCACATAAAGGGTAGTTTAATAATTCAAGGTTTATTTGCAGGCTTGCTTGCAACTGTAGAAAAGGTCACGCCTTATATGAATAAGGTATTAAAGTTTGCACATAAAGTCTAAGGTAAAGATAAGTAACAAGGCTTGTTTACCCTCCAGTTGCTCAGGGTGCAGAAAAGAGTGTGCAGAGAGTTAAGATTTTTAAATCAATGCAGTGATAACAATATGGATTACTAAGAAGATTCTGCATAGAGGTCAGCACACATGCATCAAGAGTTCAACTGGAAATCACAAAATCCAGTAACACACAGGTTGTGCAAGGGAAGTTTTATTGTTTTAAGAGATATGTGGCTTTGAATTACACTCAGCATCCTTATCTTAAAATTTCTCATTACTCTTCCTTGCACTTCTTGGATTTAATATTTTACCAGGCAGAATCCCATGCTTTTGCATTAAACATTTCCCACACTGTTTAGTGGCAGTCAGATAGAAGAAATTGGTAAGTTTGGACCTGGACTGTGCTGTCCAGAAACATCTCATTACACCAATATGCATCTACTTTGGGCATCCATAACTGCATGCAGATACAGATTTATCCAAGAGGATGCAGAAATATATATATCCCACTGCTCTGGGACTGCTAGCTAAGTATTTTAATGTGTTCTTGTGCATATTCAGATATGTGCACATTTTCAAGTTTAGCTAGGCTCGGACTGATTAAAACAAGCAAGGCGGTAGAACGCTAAAAATAAAGAGAGTCTAGTACGAGCAGGAACCCAGACATTTCTTATTAGTAGCCAACAGAACACAAAAATATTCCACAGCTGCAGAAAACACAGTAAGCGTGTTCCAGGAAAAGCAACGGGGCTCATTCAGAAATGCTTCTACATCATCTACTCTATCCTGGAAGGAAAGCAAACACAGACATTTCTAAGGTTTAAGGTAGAATTTTTTCTGTTCTAACCCGAGCTCCACTTACCAAATTCACAGAAGTCTTAGTAACATAAATTCAATTTCATTAAACCCTTTTTGTGTTTTGACGTAACAAACAGAAGTCACTGCTTCTTGTGCAAACCCCTAAACCTATCTGTAACATCTTCTCAAGTGTCTTCTGGTACAGACAGCAGCAAAGGAGACCATACACTACCAGAAGGGGTGTCCTGGTTTCAGCAGCACTAAACTGCATCTAGAGAGTTCATCTCCTGGTAGAAATAATTTGACTATTTGCAAGACCTCTACTTCTCTTTCAGGTCTGAAGCAAGAGCAAAAGACCCTAACAATGCTGGTTCAGCTACCTGCCAAGCTGTCAACCAGAACATGGAGTCACCAAGCCTAGCTTCACTTGATCAATGCAGTCAAATACAAAATAGGTACCTTTAACATATGGTAGTCATCATCTGCACAAGCCTTACATTCATCATGAAAGATTTAACTAGTCTAACCTACTTTAAGAATCAGCAATTCTTTTATTCCACGGTTTCCTCTACTTCATTGCACTTTCACATCAACATGAGTTTGTTCTGTGCTTTAAACATGATTTATACCCTCAATTTAACTTTGATTCATAGTTTGTAATAACATCAGTCCATTGTCCAAACACTACAAGGGGATATTAAACAAGTTTATATGGTCTGGGGAATTTACCCACTTAAACACAGAATAAGTGGTTGCCATAACCTTGGTTTAGATAACTGTTTCAGATAAGCAAAGTACAATTGTAATGTGCCTGCTCTGAACAAAAAAAAAAATAAAAAATTTCAAAAACTTTAAGACAATACTGAAAAACCTTGTATTATTAAAGCACATAACAGGTTATAGGTTATCCCAAAGAACTTTTACCAATTTCAAGTTATATAAGAGCAGAAAAACAATCACAAATAAAAATTGTAAGTTTTATGAGTGGTTACTGTCCACAGCTCAATATGAAGCTCTATTGTCTTTGTCTAGACTCTGCTTCTGCAAAATGTCACCCTTAGGACCTTACGTTAAATTGCCCGTATTTTGAAAATCCAGGCAGCTGGTAATACACAGACACAGACACACACATACACACATATAGGAAATTAACACCTTGCCTAATAGGTACAATAAACAGGTTGGTTTTGAACCCTCCTTATTAATGGGTACATTCTCTGTAGAATAAAGAATGCCCTAAAACGAAGTGCTTAACAGATGGCTTTTATAAAGTGCGATTTAAATACGTGGCACATGCATGACATTCGCCTTTCCTTGATGTTCCAGCAGCTAATGTTAAATAAGACTTCTGATATACTCATAAATGAATAGAATTCAATAATCAGTCAAGTATTTAGACACAAAAGAGAAGTCAGCAGAATTTTATGGAAAGTCAAAAATGAAGTTACCAAAACTAGAATATCTTCTGTATTAAAAACATCATCAGCACTATGAAAAAAATATTTGAACAATGTTAAGTGCTTGTGCAAATACACAGAAGCACAAAGGAAACTGTTTCCATTTCACACCTAAAAGCATAAATATACTTTGGAATTGCACTACTCCCTATAATATCTAAATTTGTCCCAGCATTACGGTACTTGTTTTTAACCTTCCGTATTGAATATTCAGTCACCTTTCATCCACCATCCAGCATAGTGTCATCAATATTTTGTGAATATACATTCATCACACACTGATTCCAAATACAGCAAGCAGACATACTCCATACTTGCACATACATCATTAGGAGACTTTTAGGACCTTATCACGTCAAACCATATTAAAGTGACATTTTTAAGGCTGACATTCCATTTTCTCTAAGCTTGTTTTGAGTAGACATTTAGTAGAAACCTCACCCCATTCAGGATTTTAATCAAGAGAGAAAATTAAGAAAAAGTTAAGTCTGCTATCTAGGAAAAAGATCTATTAGGTCTTGTCTAGACTAGAGAAATGTATTCTACTAAGAATCAATTTAGTCTTTACAATGCACTTGTAAAATGTCACACGTTCACACACAGAAAGCATTGCAGATACTGTTAAAAGTAGTTTCATTAACTCTAAATGATATTTCAGTCAGGCTGCATTAATGCCAGCTAAGCTAAAGGTTTACTGGCATTGTAGCTCAAGCTGATCAAACAGCCTACACACCACTTTTCCCATAATATACTCATGGCCCTTTGAAATCTGACCAACTTCACCATTTCTGAGAACTCTGCCAGGAATCTGTGGGATGGATACCCAAACTGCCACACCTTTCACAAAGCGCGAGTGAGGACAGAGCAAATCAGTGACAGGTTGGAAGGCTTATCAGCAGTGGACACTGCAGAGCTTAATCTGTTGAGTGAGAAAGAATTTAAACTCCTAGGCTTGTGAAAGGCTTACAGCTATGGCAAAGCCTCCAAATTGGAGTGAAAATCTAAACTTCAAATTCATGTTATCTGGGCAAAGAACTAGAAGCCAGAGAGAAAGGCAGGCTGTGATTCATTCTCTGTTAGGAAAGAAAAGATTGCCTAGGATCTCTTTCAGGTCTGTTTTTCAACACTTCTGCTTCTAACATGATACTGACCTTTTGCCAAAACTACTTTTCCACCAGAAAAAGGTGGGCGGAAACAAAACAAAGCAGAAAAACACTGCTGAAATGTAAGAAAATCCTCCCTATTTTAAAGAAGAGGTTATTTTCACTTTGCATCAGATGTTCAGTTGCTTGCTGAGATTTTGTATCACCACATATAAAAATTGTCATGTTTTGCTCATTATAAAAAAGTCATAATGATATGGCAGTAGCTGGAAGACTAAAAGGATGACTGACGTTCAGTATTGATATACCATGTATGTTGTAATGAAAGACTGACACACTTTTTATAAACATAAATAGATCACTTCCATTATGTTAAAGCACGATTATCAGGATAGCAGGATCACAACACACATCTCTCACTGTCATGAAAGAACATAAAACCAAAACATGGCATCACAGTCTTTGAATTTGTTTGAAATACATTTTAGTCAAACAAAAATGAATTTTAAAGTATTAACAATCCCCGAAAAATAGAAACTTAAAACTTTTGATCAGCTCTAAATGAAAAAATAGTTGCTTGCCTTGATTTGATTTTCATTGGCTGCTCAAGAAGCACCACATAATCAAAAAGGCTACAGATTTCTAGTCCTGATCTATGAAATAACTGAAAGTCAAAGAATACAATCTATAAGAAGTTCCTTTCTTTGACTGCTCAAGATGCATCATAACACAATGTCAGAATCAATTAACAGCAATTTCCTAGCACTGTACCAGAACTGCCTAACCATTATAAATTTTGTTGTAATTTCTACATATTAGTTTATTTCACCAAAACATTGTTGGTTAAAGACCATAAAAACTGTAGGAAACTCCTACTGTAAATGAACCTCAATCAAAATTTGGGGGTTTAGCATTGCTGAGTTTTCCAAGACTTCTACTGCATCCTTTTCACAGAAGGAGAGCACTGCAGAGCACTCATGATAAAACTCTAGCAGAACTGACATTGTGGCAATGGAGACTACATCTCTATTAAACTTACAGAACAAGAAGCCAACTGAGTTTTAAATAAAAGATAAAGCACCACATGGTTATACTAGGAGTCTCATGTCTGTCAGCAAGCCTGTTCCCAGCTGACCAGGGTTCTGACAGATGATTTGGTATGCAAGTTCATTACAGAGCCTGTCCAAACTCTGTACCTTTCATACTGCAGCTCTGTCAGGCCAATGAAAACACCCAGACAAACATCTTCCAGTGTAACGCCACCCTCTCTGTGTTAATAATGTACATCTAGTGCAGCTTAATGTATGAAAATGTTAGATTGAATTACTCTGCTGTTATAATAGACTTATCTGCACACTAGTCTTGATATTGTAATTGATTCTCAAATTGGCTTCGTACACATGAAACTCACGTACTCTTTAAAAAAAAAAAAAAAGAAAGTTTTAGACTCAGAATCACAGAATAGTTAGGGTTGTAAAGGACCTTAAGATCATCTAGTTCCAACCCCCCTGCCATGGGCAGGGACACCTCACACTAAACCATGTCACCCAAGGCTCTGTCCAACCTGGCCTTGAACACTGCCAGCGATGGAACATTCATAACTTCCTCGGGCAACCCATTCCAGTGCCTCACCACCCTTACAGTAAAGAACTTCTTTCTTATATCCAATCTAAACTTCCCTTGTCTAAGTTTTAACCAACTACCCCTTGTCCTGTCCCTACAGTCCCTAATGAATAGTCCATCCCCAGCATCCTTATAGGCCCCCTTCAGATACTGGAAGGCTGCTATGAGGTCTCCACGCAGCCTTCTCTTCTCCAGGATGAACAGCCCCAACTCCCTCAGCCTGTCTTCATACAGGAGGTGCTCCAGTCCCCTGATCATCCTCGTGGCCCTCCTCTGGATTTGTTCCAACAGTTTCATGTCCTTTTTATGTTGAGGACACCAGAACTGCACACAATACTCCAGGTGAGGCCTCACGAGAGCAGAGTAGAGGGGCAGGATCACCTCCTTCAACCTGCTGGTCACGCTCCTTTTGATGCAGCCCAGGATACGGTTGGCTTTCTGGGCTGCAAGCGCACACTGAAGCCGGCTCATGTTCATTTTCTCATCAACCAACACCCCCAGATCCTTCTCCGCAGGACTGCTCTGAATCTCTTCTCTGCCCAACCTGTAGCTGTGCCTGGGATTGCTCTGACTCAGGTGTAGGACCTTGCACTTGGCATGGTTAAACTCCATAAGGTTGGCATCAGCCCACCTCGCAAGCATGTCAAGGTCCCTCTGGATGGCATTCCTTCCCTCCAGGGTATCAACTGAAGCACACAGCTTGGTGTCATCGGCAAACTTGCTGAGGGCGCACTCAATCCCACTGTCCATGTCAGTGACAAAGGTGTTGAACAAGACCGGTCCCAACACCGATCCCTGAGGGACACCACTCGTTACTGATCTCCAGCCAGACATTGAGCCATTGACCACAACTCTTTGTGTGCAGCCATCCAGCCAGTCCTTTATCCACTGAATGCTCCACCTATCAAATTGATGTCTCTCCAATTTAGAGACAAGGATGTCATGTGGGACAGTGTCGAACACTTTGCACAAGTCCAGGTAGATGACATCAACTGCTTTACCCCTGTCCATCAGTTCTGTAGCCCCATCACAGAAGGCCACCAAATTGGTCAGGCAGGATTTCCCCTTAGTGAAGCCATGCTGGCTGTCACCAAGCACCTTGTTGTTTTTCATGTGCCATACCATGATTTCCAGGACAATCTGCTCCAAGATTTTGCCAGGCACGGAGGTGAGACTGACTGGTCTGTTTTGGTGATGAACTACTTTAGTGATGGAAGAAAAACTTTAGAAGCCTCACTCTGCTTCGGATAAAACTGAGATGCAAAAACCCAAATCCTAAAGGGGAACAAAAACTTTAATAAATTCTGTGGGACATACAACTATTCTCTACACTAGTCCTAGTTTCTCAATTCTTTGCATATTCAACACTATGTAATTGACAAAAAGTGGGAAATAATCAGGAAAGAAGTAATATCGTGTATATTCACATTGATTCATAGATGAGTCTCCTCAATAAAGAAGAATGATTCCATGTGCTGCATTCATGATTTGTACTGTGATTGGTTACTGCACTGCTTTCTGGACATCTCTACATTAGAGGCACAGAAGGCATTCTCTGAACACATCAGCAAAGACAGTCCCTCCATAGCACAGCATCACAGACATGGCTGGGATCAAGCTGGCCAAGGCAAGCAGCGCAAAGGGGAAGAATGAGTGAATGAGGCCCCATCTCATCTCTCCAATGACTTCAGCACAGCTTAGACAGCAGAGACAGTAGACAGATCATGGCTTCTCTGTACTATTAAACAGGGATAGCAGAAAGTCCCAAAGATGTATGTCCAGAGAAATAATGTTGACAGAATGTCTAAAGTAGAAACTCTTAAGAGGTCACCTCTAGTTCTCTTCCTGTGACATAACAGCATAATTGCAGCCTGCAAAGGAGAGGACATCTTATCCTCATCCATGCAGTTACTCAAAGAAACTCTAGGAAGTCTTGCAAAGAACTCCTCCTGCAGGCTTCAGAGATGACAGGAAAAGCCATTAAGTGGCTTCAAAAAAGTGTCTTGAAACCTTGTACACCCTCCTACACCCATATTTCTTCTGACTAAAAAACTTCTTCACCCCAATGACAAGCACTCAACTTTAATAAACCAGATAATAAGTTCCAAAATACAGGTGACACAACTATAGGGATTTACACATTCACCTTGCTGAAACAACCTATAGCAAATACACAAACAAACATCTAGTATGGAAATATAGAGTCACATTAGGCAATACAGTTCTAAGATGGTTAGACTATCTTCCAGGAAAAATCACAGAATATGCCTACCATGTCATCTTCCTGAACAGAATACCCCTTTCCTAGAGAATAAAATTTCATATTACATAGCAAACATATCCAAAGAGTTAAGAGTTTAACTTTATGCATAATCTCATATATTCTTCATGAGTCTTATAAACTTCTGCCAGATTTACTAATCTTCCATAAGTCTCCAAAATCCACAAGTCCTATTAAAACAAAATTCTTGACATTGAAAGAAAGTAGAATACCTTAAGCAATGCAATATTATAAAAAGAGGAGGAGAGACTTAACTATCCTTTATAACAGCTCACAAACCCATTCTGGGTTGCTCTCGAGGGCAAAACATTTACTAGAAACAAAATATCACTGATTCAGCATGCCTGCAATAATTTTATGTCAAAATTGTACACTATAAAGCAAAGCTCCCGCAATACAAGAGTTACTCATAGCTCATCTATTTTCACGCAGCAGCAGCAAATAGTGACTCTTTCAATGAGATATAAATTGCAGAACTTTCATATGTTTTTAATTAAATATTAGCTAAGAATCTATTTCAGTGGCTACAAAGAGAAAAAAGCATGCCAATGGAAAAGGATTGCAAATCATCCCCAAGAGAGACAGATGTAGACAGAGTCCAACACCCAAGGAGAGCATTTACCAACTTTGAATTAATAGCCAATTTTCCTGTATTTTCTTTCAGAATGGTTTCAGCCACATTCATTTCCTCATGCACACTGCAGAAAACTCAAAATATGAAAAGCAAATATATGACTCACTTGATGTTTTAGATGAAATACAAATCTGTTGCAGATCAAGATCCCAGACTTTCGACTACTTTATTATTAGTATTTAAAAGCAAAAAAACATGATGATGGGTAATAAATCCTGATTTTGCTGTAGGCAGCACCATTAATAGATTTGAGAAGCCAGTAGCTACATAGCTAATGCAGATCCAGCTACATGCTGCTTTTTCTCTCCAAATTCAAACCCTTCACAACAGCTTGATGTCCTTGAACAACTATGAAAAGAAAGCCTGCAGTGGTGCCCCATATCCTCCCTGGATGAGAAAGAAGGACTGAACATGATTCCTAACAGGAAGAACTGACTAGACACCTTTGTTATGGTAGAAGTTGAGAGGCCCATCTGAAGTCACGCCACAATTTGCATGCTCAGTAACTTAAATGGACCAATCTCTAGAATTGTAACATATACACGCATTTATGCTTGACCTTTGGCAACTTCTCATAATATCAACACGAAGTTTTCCTATGTAGCTTTGCAAAGATGAACTTGATTGAGACAACTTCCATATGCAAGAAATAAACAAAATGCAATTAGTACACGTTATTGTTCTGACCTTTCAGTCATACAATTCCTTTCAATTTTGTACCACTTCACCAGGATTTCTAGCCTGTTCTAATCTAGAAGTCAAGTAGCTCCCATCATTCATACAACATGCATCCAAGCAAAAAGAGAAATTTCTCTCACCTGGTCCTCTCTTCTCCCTTTGAGATGGGGAACGTCTATTGCTCTAATCCTTTCCGTGTAAACATTAAGTAGAAGGAAGATCTATTTAAGCAAAATGCTGGCACAAGAACAAGCATGTTTAAGCTAGCTGTGACTGTGCCTAGCTTGAAAATTAAAAGGTGTCAAAAAAACATTAGACGATCTTGTAAAACACCAATCCTTCAAAAAATGTCACAGTGAACAGAAATAATAAGTGAACCAAGGCAGAGTTAAAGCTTCATGAACAGAAATATGTTATGAGGATTGTTTGAGACAGACACAACATTCTTGATGGGCATCTGCCTCCTGCAGCTAGGCCAGGAGAATCTCTGATGCATTCACCATTCAGTCAGAACAATACAATTATAGTGTTGTTAAATTCTTTGGACTATCTTTGGCAGTTTCCAGAAAGAGGAGTGTAATATACAACATGAACTTTGCCAACATGAGAAGTTCAATATAAACAGTTCATTAAAATCAGCTAGGGTTCATGAGCTGTGCGCAGATTCCCAGACATCACAACATATGTACCTAAAAGTGCACCACGGTGGCTTTCTAGGGAAACCAAGATGTTTTTCAGGGTAACTACATCTAGTCTGACACTACCAGAACGTGCAACCCCTTCCACAATCAAACTCTGCCATGAAGCTTAAATTACTTGCTTCCATAACTTCTCTCTGATGAAAATCAGAAGTATTTAAGATTTTTAATTTTGCTCTATTCATAGGACAATTTTTATTCAGAAGATCTATTAAGAGGTTAAAGCATTAGAAAGTTAAATATGGTTATTTGCATTAAAACAAAGGAGTAAGGCCTCAAAGGACTTGTCCAGTTACCTGAAGAGATAGTTGGATGTTAAGAGCTGTACTCACTTTAGCCTTATTTTGCACTGATGATGAGTAACATCTTGAAAAGCATCTAAGGATCTTTCATCAATGTGGCTAACTATTCATAAACCAAAAACTCCCCCCTGAAGATAATGAAATACAAAGAAATCCACACAAGCATGTGAGGAGCATAACTGGAAGAGTTCATGGACTACAAAGGCTGTTGAGTGCTTTGCTCGCATTTTGACATAATTACTAAAGTTCTACTCTCTGAAGAAACTACATGAAAGCAACACCCTCTTACTTCAGTATCCTGTTCCTGGATGTAAACAAAATTAGACCTGCCAATTATTATGACTACAGTACATTTTATTTACCACTTCTTTTATTTTTGCATTTTGGAACATCAGCCATATTCCACTCCTCCTCTTGATGCTTCATAAACAATTTCAGGGTGTCATAGCTTAATGTGCACAAAGCTGCTTAAAACAATGTTTTACGAGGATTATTAAATGCCCAAATTGCACTCAAAAAGTTCATTTACAGGACTTCAGAAGACAGCAAGGTGCCATTTTACTGTCAAATTCCAAGCAGAGTTTATAGAAATAAAAGGTGGGGGGGAAAAAAAATAATTTTTACTCAAAAGGACTTAAAATATGCAGAAGTTAAATGACAAACCTTTCACAATGGCATTTGCAGATTTCCAAAATGTAACACTAAGTAGTTCAGATGGTAAATATGTGGTTTCATGTATCAAAACGTGCCAATCTACCAGAAATGAAACTGTACAGGGATATTAAGAAGCCTGGCTGACTCCAAACTGCTGAAAGACACATTGCTATATCAATCATACTTGAACCTTTGCTGGAGGTTGATGAATCCACAAGCAATGCATTTGGCCTGGAAACTAAATTTAAACATAATCATTATCTGGCAGGCTTAAAATCATAGTTTAGGATGCCACCACAGCATGATGACTACTCCCTTGCTGCACCTGCACTGGCACCAGGCAAGATGCAGCCACTGTAAACAACGTTACTTTTTGATTTCCTGGTGCCTTCAGCCAGGATACTTTGAGAAAGTTTTGACAGACAGGATTGTTTTATTCCATTTTATTCTCGATATTTGGGATATACATCCTTCAGCTGGCTCATTTTTAAATCACTTCAGTACTTAAACTGTCACACTTGATGCATAATCTGACACTGCAGAGTCATAGTTTGAATATTTCAGTTCTATTACTTTTAATTCTGTACCAGTTAATCATATTTTATTTAAAGGTAAAATGTTAATCTTCTGATGTTGAAAATCATCATACTTTACCCTTTTATGGCTGCATATTAAAATAGGGATACTTGCCCATTACCTAGAGCCTTCTTTTCAGGAGTTAAATGAGAATTTGACAAGAGGTCAGCTCAGAATCTCTTCAGTACAACAGTCTGATCTGTACACCAGAGGTGCTCTTTAAATTTCCCAGTTCTTCACTGATGAAATTAGCACTACCACTAATTGCTACCCCACTTCGGTGCATCCTATTTTAATCCTGAGTAAAACGTTTACCAAAAAGCACCTTGCTCCAAATTGTTTCCTATAAAGCAATTGCATGCACTATTGTAACCTCAAAACTATAATAGAAACACTTTAAAAAGCCAATGGTTCTCTCCGAGATAACGAAAGCAATTTTTTTGTTGTTGTTTTAATATTGCTACTCCTCATGACTTAAAATATAGCTCCACACACACCACCAGAATGAGGTCTTAGACTGCAAGCATTTCCCAGCAGGGATTTTTGTCTCTATACTTGTCTGCAAACCAACCAGCAAATTGTTAATCATCTATAATTAAAGACACCATAAGCCCAGAACCCATCAGAGTATATCTCCAGTTTGCTCACATGGCCCTTTATGCATAAAATATGCTTTTTCATTTCAGACCAAGTACCCTTTTCCATTTGGGTGCCTCCTTCAAACCTTCTTCAAAGACATGCCCAAGAAGAGAGGCATTTTTAAACATTTATTTTTATGTATAAAACACAATGAAAATGACAAATCTGTGTGACATACTTCTTTCAGCCTTTTGCTTGACCCTAACATTTTTGGTTTTATTTAAGACTTTCAGGATATACCATGTTTGCAATGCTCGAGGATGAGGGTGCCTGTGAAATGCCATAACTAAGCAAAATGCATACATTTAACCTTTCATGTCACACAAAGGCCCACAAGCAGTACCCCAAAATTTTATATAGGCAAGTTGGAGAGAAGACAGCAGTTGTCCTATGCCACATACATTAAGTCAGTAAAATCACAGAACTGAGCTGGAGATTCTCTGGGCTTCCACGCTCATTCACGTGGGTGATGTGTGGCTAGTAAACAACATATTATATGCCTTGATATTGACTTGTTCCTGTGGCCACCACTGTATACCACAGATTGCACCCCTCAGCTCTGCCTTTGGCACTCCGCTTACACCTGTAAGCAAGTCATCCTAAGATAAAGTTCATACAGAACAAGATGTGACATACTCATTTTGAAATAAAAGAAAAGCAGTGTGGTTTTGGTCGCGGCGCTGGTTTTACTTATTTATTTTGTTATTTCCACACTCGAAACTGCAATTACTGGCACTATCTCTCAGGTTTTTGATGCTCTGCTTCCACTGTTAACTTCAGTACAAGTATCAAAGCTCTTACATACACATAAAGAATCAAAGCAACACTGATCATAACAACAACCACCATCCCCACTTAGCAAGAGCTCACATACTTCTGCTTGCAGAACTACAAAACAAAAAAATTCCACTTTAAACGTGAAACTTAAAACCTGACAACGTACAATTCCAAATGCACTTCTGCTGACAAGCAGTGAGTCTAGCAGCTGAAACTGCTCCCGTCCTGAGCCTTCTCCACAGCAATGATCCGCTGCCAGGAAAGCCAGCCCATGAACCACTCACTAGATCTGCAACTTGCTGTATAAGGCACCATGCCTCACATATGAGGCAAACTCAAGGTTACAATCTTTATTTTAACACATAATTACCTTGAACTTTAGAAGACACTTTCTATTCCATGCCAAGGATAGTCCCCCACCCTTCATAAAGAAGGTATCTGTTACGACATTTGGAAGCAACTAATAGGGGTGAAAGCCAAGTTTCATTTCTTACAGATTCTTCAGAATGAAAGAAACTATATCTAAAAAGTGCAGATATGCTTTTTTATTTCTTTTGCAGTTCAGAGGAGGGGGGGAGGGAAAAGCATCTCTGATTTGTATATTAAAGTGCAAGCATCTGTCCTACTGATGACATTCTAGGGAAGCACATTAGCATAAAATTTAACGATGTCAAATAAGTGGATGTGAAATAGGGACTGCGTAAAGACACTATTTCCAAGCCTGACAGAAACATCACTGTTTAGAAATGCAAATGAAACCATTATGTTCAATAATTATATGAAAATATGAACAGTTCAGCATGTTTTCCAGCCCTGATGGCGGTTAATGGGATGTACGCTTATGTAAATAACTACTATTAAAGCTAATGCTGAAAAAAACTAATAAATTCATACTAAAGCAACTGATTTAGTACGCTTTTAAACCCCAGCAGTGCTCACTTATTAGAAAGGAGTGCATTCTTATGTTTAGAACTCATTACTGTTACAAGTCACTGCAACTCCATCAATTACCATGCATTAATGAAAATGGGACACATACAAAAAAAAAAAAAATTATTGCCTCTCAGCAGTTTTCTTTAAAGACAAAATATAGGGGTATTACCATCATGGGGCCTTGAGGGGAACTTATCAGCAACATAATCTTTATTACTACAACTGCACTCCCTGTGCTATAACCCCAGGATATTTTTTGTCCAAAGAAGGGGCTAGCCTGTACATAAAGCTCTTGACACATACTTGACGGAAGTGACCATAATAAAGTGCCATCAATAAAAACTTCGCTTTTTCACAATTAAAAATGCATTTAAATAAACATATTAGGACATGAACTGAATAATACAGATGTGAAATGAAAAGCTACAATTCCTGAAACTAGAGCAGGGAGGTGTAATGCACATAGAACTAAGGATAAAAGGTACAGGTGGAAGTCTTCTATGATGATGTTGTATCTGGATAAATTCCATCCAATCTCACGCTTACATTTTTAATGACCTCCTAGAAAGCCGTAGAATTAAGACTTCAAGGATGCTATTCATTCCCCTTTGGATGTTTTCTCCAATTCCTAAGCATTACTTGAAAAATTCTTAGCCCCGGTTAAACATCACAATTGATAGAAGAAGCAAAACCAACACAGCACTGTTATAGCAATGAATCCCTTAAGAAATTAAAAGATGAGATTTATTGAATGTCTATAGCTCTACAAGTTACCCACTTTCATTTTCTAAGAAGTCTCTGAAATAAGATATGTAACATCTACTAGATCCTAGGAAGTTTAGCAAGGCTGAAAATACTTTTTTATTAGTTTGTGTTTGACTGGCAGTTTAAAATTAAGGGTAGGTTTGAACTGCCTTACGAGAAACTACAGACAAAGAACTGATGCCAAATGGAGAAGATTCACATAGGATAGTTATCTGTTCAGCCTCAGCTGCTGTAAAACTTCAGTTCAGGATGGTATTCTGCTACTAGAAGTCACAGCATAGACTTGGAACTCATCTGGCAACAAAAGCATTGTCAATAAAAACTATGAAACCTTGTAACAATAGAAAGGAATAAATAGTTTAAAATTTTCAACATGCATGAACAGTGACATAGTTCAAATAGACCAATTACCAGCGTAATAGCCAGTATTAAATTAATGCTATGTTTAAGCACCATGTACTTTCCACAGCATAATGCAAAAATAAAGGCTATCCCAATGTGAAAAAAAATTACAGTCTAAAAGCAGGTAGTAAAGCTAGCCTTTCAGAGGGCCAGTGGCTGACAGCATACAACAGCAAACACATGATGGCAGTCACCATGACAAACGTTTGATGGAGAGAGGGGTGGTAGAAGAGGAAGAACACAAAACTATCTGATTGCTTTCACTAATCTCTGCTGAAAGAGAGGTATGAAGTGTTTTGCTATCTAAACCATTAAAATTATTTCATGAGCGAAGGCCACTCTAAGGTTAAAAACAGTAAGACAAATTTGCTACTGATTAATAATAAAGCCATTCATTTTATTCCTCAAATCTAAAGTAATTACAAGCCAGAGCATGGCAAATGGATTTAGCAGAAGCCATTACGTCAGAAGAATCCTTTAAAGAAGAACAGTAATTTAAAAGACTAAACTGAATAATGAACTCTCCTGAACAACAATTATTATGAGATTGATTTATTGAAAGTGTATTTAATCATACGAGAAATGTTTAAACTTTCCAAAATAGTTCAGGAAGACAGAAAAACCAATAGCATAGTCAGCCCAACGTCCTCATTACAGTTGAGAAGCTGAAGCAGATGGAGAATTCATTTATTTTGGAAGGATAAAGTACATCAATTTCTCTGAATCCACATTTCTAGTCAATTTGTTACAGTACCAGCTTCAACAATTAATGATCTCATTTTCCCATTTGTGCCTCCTTTTAAGAGACCTCAGTCTTTGTTTCCAAATGAGCCAAATGTCATAAAGGAAAATTTAACTCAAAACATCACTTTGAAAGCTCACATGTCTAAAGCCAAATGCTTCAGCAATTGCCAGAAAACCACAGGCTAGATTCAGTCAGGTACCTAGCCTGGTCAGTCTAAGTGCCTGAAAAAAGATCTGCCTTTCACATGTGAGACATTTCCTTTTCACCAGCCTGATTTCTACAGAGAAATACCTTTCACCTGACCTGCTTCAGTTTTTCCCCCCCCAGTGTCAATATATAAGATTGTCATGGCTGAAGCTGCGTTTCTAATGATAGGTCTCTCCCATTAGATTCAGAGAGGGGCAGCTCATCATCATATCTGGTTCTGAGATCAACACCAGTTAGTATAGAGAATATCATGTCTGTGATTAAGATACCATTCCTCCTCCAGAGACAGAAGAGAGGCTGTCTGTAAAGCACATACCTATCAACAGCTATCAATAACCTGGCAAATCATAGCTCTTTAGCTAGACTGCAGCTCAGAAACATGAAGTCATTAGTACCATGAAGAGATGACTGCAGCACAACAATTTCATGAAACAGAGAGGAGAATTCTACTAGCCCTCAACATGCAACTCAATGAGCCTCCAAAATTCTACACCAGAGATGCTGGGTGGGAAAGCCTTCTCCTCTTCAGTCAGCCACATGCAGAACAACTTCATTCTACACTTTACAGTATAAATTACAAAGCAGCTCTGCTTCTCTGACCCCACAGCTATACTTCTGTATTGACAGTACCATCTCATAGACAATCCTGCACCACTTAATGTGAACCTGTAGGGCAAAAAGCCTACCTAGATCACATTCTATAGAGGCTGGTTGACTGTTCAGATGCTGCCTGTTGATTCTGGATAATTTCATAACATGGACAAAAATGCTAGCTTGTGCTCTAAAGGCACAAGCTAGGAAAAAACACAGAAAGCTGAGCTTTAAATGAATCTCCAGTCATTGATCCATTTGAACACTCAACACTACGATATGTTTCACCTTGTTTTAGTTTAAAAGTTCATAAAAAATTCAAAATATCTTATTTAACCAATAGTCCTTGACTGATTCTTCTACATTTAAGAAGTTCTTAAATACATACATTATTTAGCCAATACTGCCATTACAGAATAGCATATAAATATTCAGAGACTTTTTAATAAGTTCAGCTTTTATTCAATCAGCCATAATGGTTGCTTAGAAACATTTACCAGTAGGATACCTATAAAAACAGTAAGGGAAACACCTTCAAAGAGTAAAGCAGTTGGATAAATTGGAAAAAAAAAGAGCCAAATACTCATTTTTTATTCTCCTCACATGCATTCAAGCAAATTATGATGCAGAGAAAGATATATAGTATGCATTTACATACGAAAAAGGGGAAGGGAAAATATTAAAACAATAAGCTGAGGGAGCCAAGTTGAGAAAGAAAAAGAAAAACAATTATGGTCATTCCAGTCCCTCAGTTTGTAACTTCTCAGAAACTATACTACCAGGAACCACACTTCAGAAACCGAAAGAAAAGCAGAAATCACCCTCAGACTTAGCCCAAGTTAGACCTAAAATTGATACTGAGTTTTAAATAAATAGCCTGATCTTCAAAAGTACTAGGCATGAGTTTGCTGCAAATGGCAATTTCTGTCCCTCTACAGGAATTTTTTTCTTGCCTTTTATTAATTTCAGGGACAGGGACAACAAGGCAGGGATCCAACTTTCATACATACATGATTATCTATACTGTTAATTTCCATACTCCATTTTCCTAAGACACTCCATGTTGTCATTCTGAGTTCAGGCTAACTGCCCTTTTGCAAAGGGCAGCCCTGGGGGGTACACACACACCCCTATCTTAAGCAGGACACAAAGACCACACATTGAACTAAGTACATTGCCAAAGGCTTTCTATGCAGCCTTTTGGTTTGTGTCTTCACGTATATCAACAACTCGGGGGTGAGTCAGATTAAAAAAAGAGAGGAAATGGATGAAGTGCCTATTTCTCTCCCCAGTTTCAGAAAAGAAAATTCAACACTATAGAGAAAAGTATGACAGAACAAAAAGGTATATTCTGTACTCCAATACCTGCTTTGTATCAGTTTGTTCTTTAGTATTAAGCAAGTCAACAACTATTTTACTTCTGAAAAATACTAATTCTACATTCTACCAACACAGAAAGATAGGAAAAGGAGAAAATACATAAATAGCACTAATTTATGAGTATATGCAAGTGTAATGTAATGAACAGTACTATGGCAAAACTAAAAGCATTTTATTAAAGACTCTAGATACTGCTTATAAAAAGCCCATTATTCTTCCAGCAAATTAATACTCTTACTATCAGCAAATGAACTGTTTTAGTTAAATTAATATTCATGTTAACTGCATGCAAAATCAACTAATTGACTAGTCCTAAGTTACAATATTAGAAGCATATGTAAACAGAGTCTGTGATCAATTTTAAGACTAGCCAAGTAAATCAGATGGGATTTGTTGTATGAACATGACAGGGTCTTCAAATCAACAGATTGCGTACAGTCAGAAAATAATTCCAACAAAAAAATAAGTAATGCAGGTACATTGTTAACACAAACAAAAACAGCTCTTTAGTAGGGCTGATGAGTTTAAATTTAAAGACAAAAAAGTTTGCAATGAACAGAATCTCTTCTTCCCTTTACCTCCCCATTCTCCGTGTTCAAAATTACAATTTCAGCATAGCTTAGAATTCAGTAACCACCTTTTATAATTTTTTTCACAAGAAATTTCCTCTCCCTCACTTAATAAATCTTCACAGAAATGTTAAGGCTGCTTTTGCCTCTTCATTTACGCAACATCATCAAACTTACATTAAAAAAAAATCCCTAATGGTGATAACAAGAAAAGCTAAAGACCATAACATAGTTTCTTTGGGCTCTGAAATAACAGTAGTATTTGTTTCTTAATAATCTCATTATTATCATTTTTTTTTCCTAAGACATTTATCATAACAGTACTGGGGCATCTTACAAAAGCTATTTTCCTGTTTCTTAAATTAAATCATATTTGGGACCTAAATTAATAATAGGTGGTTGAAACTATGCCAGGGAAAAAGGAAAGCCAGAAGCTTTTCTCTTAACAGCTCCCAGCAGAAGTGGAGGAAGGGGCAGCGCATGCAGCCTATGAGCATAATGTGGTACACGCTGCTCATTCCTTATTCTGAAAACGCAAATGGAACAACAAAACTAAGAACATTGAAGTTGCAAGTCAAACACTCCAAAGGCACTGCCAGAATTCAGATTGCTGCTAGAAGCATAGCTCCATCACCCAGTGTGTATCCATCATGATCTGGGAATACAGAAGCAAAGAGAAGGCAAATACTAAGAGTGGATGCTGAGGAAGACACAGAGGTAGGTTACATATAGCGAGCCTTCTCTGGAGACACTGAGCATAGCTCCACATTCTGCTTCAAGGTTTGGAGGGTGCTTGAATACACTGAGCAGACACATCCCTGCTTTCATCAGGTGTCTCACAATCATCTGACTGATCACAGTCCACCTGCCTTTATCCTGGATCTTCCTTAACCTTGTCTGCTTAACTCGTGAAAGGAGTAAAGCCTGTGACTGACATCAGCCATGCCCAGCCCAACCTCCTTTTCCAAGTCTCTCCTTCTGGCCAGGTTCTAGTTCTCACTTCCCCAGTATAGCTTCCATATGTTTTCCCCTCTACTTCATGTTTAATCTTCCCTTTCAGAAGATTAAATCTACCCCCCATATTCTCATACTTACAGCTAAGATGCTTTCATTGTGGAGAGTACCAAAAGAATGGGAGCACCTGTTACTGGATTTTCCTGTTCTGACCAATTGGGTAAATTTTAATAAGAACAGCCAAGGATGTCATCACAGCATGCACACCTTAAACCACTAAGCATCACATCTCCAACAAACAGCAGCACTAGAATTTTTTTGGAGAAAAGGCTACAAGAGTTTTATATAAGCAAAATAAAGATTTGATCTTCTTTGGGTTTGGAACTGTTTGAAACACTTCAGATCATGTTTCTTTTGAAAGAAGTTCAAACAGGCTTCAAACAGGAAGGCCCTATAAAAAGCTAAGCCAACTAAGGCTGGCTTTCATAAGCCAACCAAGCTCCATCAAAATATTTACCTCTGGCCAAATTATAAGAGAATGACAGATGTAACTGAGTCAAGGAAAAGGCCAGACAACTCCTTTAAATCCCTAATTTTCTTTAATTCTCTGATACCAAATATTGGGCAACCCTGACAACAAGCTGGCCTATTTATGAGTCGCAGTGTGCTCATCAGGGTTGTCTTCCATTAACTGCACACCCTAGTAAGAACTACTCAAATGCAATGGAAAGATAGAACTGATTTTCAAGTTTGCATGAAATTTGAGTTTTTCTATATCCAGACAGCACTGATCAATCCCAAAGCAAATGCAAGCTTAGGCTGCAGACAGTTTTATCAATATTATTAAGTTATTACAGTGAGATCACCTTACCAACCCCCTTACTCCCCAGTGCTTTTGTCATAGTCCATCAGCAATTAATTCAAATAGATGGGTCCACATAGCTTCTTAAAAGGAAAAAAAAAAAAAAAACCAAAAACCACCAAACACAACAAAATGAAGGAAATCTGTCGTTAAAGCAGGGAATTCAAGTACACGAAGCGTATCTTCACTGCAAGATTCTCAATACAAAGAAAATCAAACAACAAAACTCACGTTGCTGAGGGAAAAAAAACAACCCCCATTCCCTGTGCTATTCAATTTAAACCTTTGCCAAGCTGAAACTACACTTCACCAGATAGCTGCTGTTATATCAGAAGCACCAATTTATTATTGTAGGATAATTTTAAACACGGGTCTAGATAAAGTAATTTTACAGAGAATAAATTAGCTTTGGGAAAGGGGCGGGGGGAGGGGAGGAAGTAGGTAAAATCAATTTTACCATTCTTGTGGCATTATATTCCTGCTATCTTATTTGTAAGTGAACTCTACATTTCAGAAGAACTTGAAGAACTTCAAGTTGCTGTACTTGAAAATAACCAGAATCTGTATTCAACTTTGGCAAGTCATTTTTACCATTTCTTATCTCTGCAACAAGCTCTAAGATAAAAAATTAACTGATCGGAGGTCCACTGAGGATCTTGAATCACCCATGTATGATAGGCAAGTATTGCAGTAGTTAAAATTATATTGTTTAAAATTATAACCTTGTTTTATATTTCTAGGTTTGCAGTTTTATGAAGTGTAAAATTGCATGCATTAACCTTCTGCCATGTCTACGAGACTTCTGAAAAAGTACTCATGCTTATGCAATCTATTTCTAGTAAAATGGGGAAAAAGGGGGGGGGGGACGACAAAAAAAAACATGCAAAAAACCAAGCAAGCATGCCTACTTTCCACTAGCCAAATAAACCTCAGATGAATTACTGAAAGCTTTATGTGCATATATTAAAAAATATTAATCTGGAACATACATCCCACCCACATTCATGAGCTGACCGAATGCACAAGATGTAATATACGACAAAACACTGGCTTTAGTGAAATCAGTGTAAAAGAGCTGTAGCCACATTTAATGGCTCTTAAATACATCAGATTTAGTATTTTCCAGGAACTGTTCCATGGCTGGCTAAGCTTGCTGATGTGTATATTATTTAGTACAAACAGACCAAATTCTTTCCATCAATGTAAGTGCCACTGTGCTATAAGAGATCTTCTGGGTCATCAAGGGCAAGACAAAATATCACTGAATTCCTTTCATAAGCCAACCAAGTTCCATCATAAAAGCTGTTTCTGTGTTAAGTCTTCATGTGTTGACTGTGAAATATGATTGCCCAAATTTTCAAGAACCCTCCTCTAACTTCATGGTTTGTGGACCATTTATCTCCATATATATTTCTGTTTTAAGCCAGGCCTATACCTTGAACAGTCCCTGTTTGTCTCAGTGTTGTCTCTCCCCCTATTCACCTTGCCACAATCTCAACTTACTTCTATATGGCCAGTCACTACTCATAAGCACACATACAAACACACTTAAGTGTCTTCTCATAAAATAGCTTCGCCAGGCTTTCACCATCTTATGTACCCTTCTCCACAACTGTTCTCACTAACTTCATTTTTTACTTGAACAAGGAATTACTCAGGACTGAAAATGTTATTAACACTAGGTTTCATCAATGCTTTTTAAAATGGCATTAGTATCTTCCTTACTTGAAACACAATTACTGATGAACCACATACTATTTGCAGCACTGGCTCTTCCACATCGCACTGTAGTCAACCATTAGCCTTATGAGGGATTAAGCAAAGAAGCATCAACATCAAAGATGTAGAAGAAAAGTGAACAGGAGGATTTTCCAAAGGTCTATCACACCACACTGAGGGAAAATTGCAGTTCCTGCCACACTGACTTCATGTGATATTCCAGGATTGGGACTAAGCGTATGCAGCTTAATAAAAATGGAAGTCACAGCCTGCAAGAAACTATACTTGCCTAACTTTATATAAAAAAAAAAAACACCAAACAAAAACTACACCAAAAAAAGTCTGAACTGGCTAAATTCCTTAGTATATGTATACAGTTTATAAGTTTTCATGTAAGTTATCTTTCTGTGGACATGGAGAACACTAGAATACCATGCAAGTTTTAGAACTCAATCACAACAACTTAACAGGATTAATTAATAAATAAATCTATAACCACATTTTAATGCACAAATTACTTATTGTCAGTTTTAGTTGAAAAATATCTATTTCATAGCAAAACAACATCACAGGAACAGCTGGATGGCAGTTTTAAGCTCAAATGAACCAGCATCACAGGCTGACAAGTCATCTCTCTGATTGCTTTTGAATGGCAGCACATGCAGATTTATTCTCTGCCGTAAATTAGAACAATTATTTCTCTGCAGTTCACTTTTTATTTCAGACAGTGAGCCCCCGCACATATTTTTAAAGGATATCTTCCCTTTCCTTGATGATAAGTTCATTCTGTTCCTCTAGCTGTCTGATCTTCTTCTCGAATGACTCCTGTTCAGCTTTCAGCCGTTCTTCTGTCACCTCCTTTTCTTCACTTACCCTGAAAAGAATATGAGAAAAATAAAATATATGCCCATAACCACAGTGCCTGAGTTACAACTCCTCTGCTTCCCAGGTAAATGGATATCACCCTCTCCACCTTTAAACAGGTGAGCTCCTCATAATGTTTATTTTATTGTATGACATTGGAAGATGCATATGACTTTATACAATGCATTATTTTCCCAAAGACACTGGTCTCACTAGAGTACATGCACATTAATGGGCTGCATGGAACAGCAAAGTAAGGACCTAAACCCACAATAAGATTTGTGCAATTTGGTTCGCTGCAGCATAATGAATAAACACTGGGATCTTTGCAAGCCTAGGGCACGTAGGTAGGCAAGCCAAATGGGAGAGTTCAGCTACCAAGACAGGAAGAAAACTGGAAAACTCTTCCATTTCTTAGTGCATAAACTAATTCTTTCATATTTACTGGTCAAATATAAGTCCAGAAAAAGAATAATTATTTTTTTTAGCTTTCTACAAAAGAAAAAGTCTGTCCTCTTCTGAGAATTTTAAAATATCAGGCTGCAAGAGTAAATTTTTCCTTCTCTCTGGGCCATGGCACCCTGTATCTTGCTGCTCAGTGTAAGTAATTGGATCAAGATTAAAAGATGACAATGTGAGAAAGGTTTACAATGATCATTTATTCTGCACCTCAAGAGCAGGCTGCAAAAATAATTATTCTGGTATCACATAGGCAACGACCATTATGCACAAATGATCCTGTAACTATGCTAAAAAACAAGGCTTAGAAATCACGGTTCTATAAAACCTCTACAAAAACATTAAGTAATGAGCTTAGACTAATAAATATTATTGCTCTGCACTTAGCCAATTTCTGTTGCTGAAGGCTCTTAAAGTTCAGTCTCTTATGATGATGAAACAGCTTGCTACAACACAGGTGACATGAGACCAAACTAGTACAACTTTTAGCAAACTTCAACTTTAACTTTAAGTGGAATAATCCTATAGGAAGAGTAAGGGAGGGGAAGTATAATACATATCTATATAATACATATATACTAAGCCTTCCACTCACTCATTAGATTCATTAACATTCTTAACAGAGAACTTCCATTCAAAGAGTGAGCCATCCATTTGACATCATGACATTTCCCTTAGGAGGGCACAGATTTGTTTTGATAATCCAGTAGAAAAGCCATAAATACCACGATTGAGTCACCCCTCTGGGGGTGAACTACAGACAGGCAGTATTCCCCAGCTCTAAGATCAACTCACAGCCCTTCCCACAACAGTTGAAGCAGACTGCATGAAGTTGCAAATAATTAATAATGCTAAAACTCACACCTTTTCTCTACAACCCTGGAGGCAGAAAAGTAACATAGAGCATATAATCAAATTCTGTAAATTAGGGCAGTTTGAAAGTTTGGAACAAACTATTAATTGGAAAGTTTCTAAATTACATAAAAAGAGACACGGATTTAACATAAAAACATTACACTGTTCATGTGCCCGTGGTCTCATTTACAATCCTGCCCCTGGAAGTATAAATCAACTCATTCTTAAGCCCCTTTCCCTTTACTCAAAGGTTGTCAAAAGTGATGTGGACACACCAGAAAAACAACAAAAAGGGAACCAGATGTATTAACTCTGGATCCATCCTAACACCTATGTACTCCTTAGTTAAGCAGGCAATAAACTTCTGAAGACTATCTATTATCCATCCGTGCTCCCTGATGCATTTACAACAGTACATATGCCACATGCTGCAGGCTCAGGCTTTTGCATCTAACCACAACCAGTTTGTTTTCTCTGAATCTACAGCAATCATATAAGTGGCTATAGCATATATGACTTTCTTTCATGTAACCAGTGAAAGATGAAAGAATGTCTTCTGTTTCTTAGGGTAAAAAAAAAATAAAAAAAATAAAAAAATAAAGAAAAAAAGTAGAGAACAGAGAATAAACCACACCAATTGGAGAAGACAATGAAGACAGCAATGACCATGTAAGATGAGACAGGAAGGAAACAAGAACAGTGGAAAATAAAATCAGAAAGGAAAGGCAGAACAAGCACCACCTCGAGGACACTACATAAGGAAGGAAACTCGCTTCCTAACTGCTGGAGTGATGCTGCACTATAAAAAGAGACAACTGAAACACCAGGCATCAAAGAATATTAAAATCCAACAACAGTACAAGAAAATCACAGAATAGTTTGAATGTGAAGGGACCTTAAAGCTCATATAGTTCCAATACCCCTGCCATGGGCAGCGACACCTTCCACTAGACCAGTTTGCTCAAAGCCCCATCTAGCCTGGTCTAAAATAAGGTAAGAAAGAACAGAGCACTAGAGAAATTAGACTAAACCTAGCAGATTTTACCCATCTCCACATTCTCCGATGCGCCTTGTATCAGTCTGCATCACATGCACGTGCTGTGTTTGTATTTAACACAGATCACAGCAAGCTGTCATACTCCCAGACACATGAATATATTGTGCCACATATCTTATGCAGTAAATGACTGAGAACAGTAAGTGATCTTAGGAGAAATGTGGCAGTATGTGTTTATGTATCACAAAGCAGGAGACAGCCCATAAAGGGCAGGCAAGATACAGAAGACAGTTACTCACAGGAGGTGGCAAAAGGAAGTTAGAGAAAAGGAATACAAGAATGTCATCAGATTATGTTGGATTTATGACACATCCTATACATAGCTCAGTGAGACTTTTTTTATATACTTATTTCTTTGCCTTCTGGCAGAAAAAAAAAAAAAGATTTTTAGCAGAATTAGGAAAAACTTCACTGATGCCAAACAGAAATATTACAAGGCTCCTTAAAAGGATTTTTACTTGCTTTTCATCTGCCCGTGGTCAGCAAACAGCAGTGAAAGAATAAAGACACTACAATTACAAAGGGCACAGCTGCTCCCCTGGGCAACACACTGGTGTCTAGCTCCATTACCGTTGTTTGCAGGAACAAATAGAGGACCAATAGCAGAAGCAAAGATGACAAATCAGTAGAATTATTCCAGCTGTTCAGAATTATTCTAGCACCATTTTCTTACTTGCAATTTACATGCACCTATCTTATGTCATAGGATACACACCAAATTTGTTTGAGATTTGTTCTAAACTCAACACTTCAAAGCTTACATAATTCTAGACATTAAAATAAAGATATTATTTTTATTTTACAGAAAAAAAAACTCCTCTGTAGGAAATAAAAAATCATAATGCAGGGATTTTGACAAAAAAAAATCCTGCTAGGGCATCAGCTTTAGGTTTCAAATTAATTCCTAATTCACCAGTTCCAACTATTACGGTGTGCTCCCAAGTCCACTCCTGATACTAGTAGTTCTGTGTTATCTGAAGAAGGAATTGATCAACAACCTTGCTGATGACACTGATTCATTCCACTGAGTAAGGCAGGATTGATGCTATCAGGGTGGAATTTTTAAGTACTGCACAGGTCAACAACGATTAAAGTTTCACTTGTCTATTGAATAACTGGCATGCACAAGAAAGAGCCATAACACATCAACACTACGCTAGGGACAAAACTCAAGAGAACTCTTCCTGACTGAAGGCTCTTACAATCTTTACAAAAGGAGCTGAAAAGACAAATTAAAAATAGTGTTTCCTATTTTTTAAAAGTGTTAGAAAAAATTGAGCTTCTACAAAGAGAAGTCTAAATGCATTAAGAGCTGCAAAAGAGCAAATCAAGAGAGAAGACAGTATAAATAAAAAGCAGACACACTACACTGGGAAGTTCACTATCAGTCCTAGAGTTGTTGGGAACATTTACTTTTTAGGCAATATTCACCTGGTATTAGTCTGCCAACTAGCTAGCAAAGATGGAAAACTTTTGGTGACCATTCTCAAAAAACAGAAATTTTAAATTCCAAGCAAAGAATGGCAACTGGAACAGGCAAGGCCACAGGGGAAGGAAAGATGGAGCAAGGACTAAGATAAGAGCATCATCCAAAGCCCAGCACACACGGAAATCATGGAATGAAATCAGGTATTCCAAGGGGAAGATGCACTCCAGAAAGATGAAACAAGAAGTTTCATGCCAGAGTTGATCACAACGTGCCTCTGGGAGAAGTGAGCACCAAGTGACTTTTAATACAAGCACTGCAGGAAGAAATAATGGCAGAACTTTTCTCTAAGGACACTTCACAAATCTGATATATTTCACCCAAGTATCATGGGCACTTTGTATAAATTAAAAAAATAAAATAACAAAACCCCTAACGATTCAAAGACATAATTAAAATTGCTACAGAATGGATAAATCTTAGGATATGCAACTTGCAAAATACAAAACTAGATCTCACAGCATGAATTTATAGCCACAAATGACTTTTTAAGCACAAAAGGTAAGTGTGATTGGTGATACAATAATCCAAGGCATGCTTTCCCTACCAACAAGAAGCAATTTCCAGACAAGCTTAGGGATATCTCATTTGCAGTCTCACTGCCTGACCAATTATTGCACAATATTGCTCCTAAAGTAGCACAGACAAAGCAAAAAAGAATA
This sequence comes from Pezoporus occidentalis, assembly GCF_034315485.1. NCBI lineage: Eukaryota > Metazoa > Chordata > Aves > Psittaciformes > Psittacidae > Pezoporus > Pezoporus occidentalis. Next base: position 153,106 of record NW_026914896.1, read on the forward strand.
AAAGATCTTGACATTGAAGTTAAAGCCAGGTTAAATACAAGGTAGTGTAACCCAGGAGAGAAGGTAACTCAAGAGGCTACACACAGCAGATCTGTAATACGGGCTTCCAGAGGCAAGTTGTCCTTCAAAGATCCTAACTGCTGAAAGAAAAACACTTAAACAGCAGATATACGCTACAGTAGTTTTACTGTCCTCCTTTGTAATGCTTTCCAGTTCTGTAACCAAATTAACCTTCTGTTTTGATTCCTATTTTCACCTTTTGCTGAAAAAAATTCAATTGCAGTTGGTCAATTTCATCTTCATATCAGGAAGAAAAGCAATGCTGGTAAAAAAAGGCTAGCATCCCAGACTGCCAGCACCCTACAAAGGGTTTAGGAATCCAAGGACTTGGGAAGGAGGAAGCATTTTCTCTGCAAGGGACACAGGGCTATCTGAAGGCTGTTTAACAACTGCTGGGGGTGCAAGTCATTCTGGGCATGCCAGTGGTCTTTGCCAGAAAGACACTAATCTGACAGCAAAAACCACCTTGTATCTCATTTGAAAAGGGCAATCACTCCCTCCCTTGGGTGGATAAGGGCATTATGATACCTTTCTACCTAAACTGCTTTCAAAGATTTGTTTGCAAAGACAACAGGGAGCCAGCTTTCTCTGTGTTTATCTTATCTGAAGAAAGAAAGAATACAAAGTAGATAGATACCAATCCTCACCACTAAAAACAAAAATTAAAATTTCATGAACCATTCTACCTCACCTAGTCAATGCCTCTGTTCATTCAAAAGCAAACTGAAGATGTGAGCAGTACAGGCACATGTGAACTGTGCAGCAGGGAAGAAGTATTTATGATGTACATGTCATAGTGGGAGCTAGAAAATCAGAGTACTATGGCTGTATATCAGTCAGGAGTGAAGTGAATGCTTGCAAGCATGCACACATTCACTCTCTCTGCAAAGGAAGTTATGACCCTCTCCATTCAGCCAAATGCTATGATAGAGAGCGCTCTCAACATCTGCATATCACTTCAAATATTTCATTCCACAATACTTCGTACCCATTCCTGGTATGGTGTCTAGCAAGTCCTTAATGCTTAAGAGCCAAATGGCTGGGTCTCAGAGGACCTTGTGCCGCTCCCTCTTGGAAGAGGCTAATGTGTGCTGACACTGGTGCAGACTACAAGGGCAGAATTCCTTCAGCGTCTTCACCATGTCACTGCTCATTTCATTAAATAAGCTAATGACTGCTTCAGGAGTAGCCTGCAGTAATAAAAGCTCAGAGAAAGTATTTTTTTGCCTCTTAAAAGGATTCTGCTTGTAGGAAGAGCTAAAATTTGGCCTTACCATGCCTGCCACTTTCACCACCATGCCAGCAGCACCTTGCTGAAAACACAAAGGTGCCATGCCAGTTGTTTTTGACAGTAACAGCTTATCACACTAGAGAATTTCCCATTTACCACAAAGCACTTTGGCACTCATAGGCCTGGCTCGTTCTACTCAGAAATTCATCTAAAAAAACAATTCAGAAGGAATCTGCTAACACAAAGTTCAAATTTACAACATTCAAGTCTTTTACAGTTCGGACCCAGTCTGTCTCTCTTTTCACATAAAGGAAGATAAACTGTATATAGAATCATAGAATACTTTGGGTTGTAAGGGACCACCACAGGTCATCTAGTCCAACCCCCCTGCAATCAGCAGTGACACCTTCAATTAGATCAGGTTACCCAGAACCACATCCAACTTGGCTTGAATGTCTTCAGGGATGGAGCATCCACTACCTCTCTGGGCAGCCTGTGCCAGGATTTTACCACCCTCATTGTAAAAAATCTCTTCCACACATGCAGCCTGAATCTCCCCTCTTCTAGTGTAAAACCACCACCCCTCCTCCTGTTCAAAGAAAGGCAAAATAATAGTTACATTTACAGGTGGCAGCATAGAGCAAAAACTAAGATTATTTAGCCTAGACAGGAGGATTAGAAAGGATCAGTTGAGTTCATTCTTTCAACCCTGTCTCAAAACTGAATTTCATGAAGTCCCTAACGGCTAACATTGATGTCAGCTACCAGAAGCCACACCAGAGCATTACGGAGCATTAACGGATTTTTTTTTCCCAAGGGAAAGGTTAATAATATAGCCAGTATTGTAATTCACTCACATCAAGACAAAATCTAACACAGCAGCATATTAGGTAATGCACAGGCACACACCTTCCCAATGTTCAAAAGTATAACAGGAATGAGAGTTGGAAGAAGAGAAGAAGAAAAAGGGAGAGAAATTACATTAGGTCTCCTTCAGCAGTCACAGAAGGCAGAAGGAAGACCAATATCCTGAGCTGCTCAAGCAAGGGGTTAATCGTATTTTGCTACTGGTTTCCACAGAATTTTACAACTGTCTTCAAGCAGGCAGTTACTGACCAATCTATTTCTGTCCAGCATCCCACAACAAACATGCTGGAATTAGTCAGAACTACCCTCATTTTCATCATAAAAGTTAACAACTTCAGGAAGAGTGAAGTATAGCTCTGGTCAAGAGAGGTCTTTATTATTCCAAGTATTTACTGCAGGACAGTCTTCCTGGAAAACTTTCAGCAGCCTGCTGGTTCCTTTTCTTCTCCAAAACAGCAAAGAATGTTTTACTGCATGTAAAAACCCTCCATCATTGCACAACTAGGGATGAAAATTATGGAGAGTTTTAAAAAAGTGACGAGGTGAGCGGAATTAAAGTTCAACTTCCCTATTACTCTGCAAAGGACTTTTAATAACATCCAATAAAAATAAGATTAAGTTTAAAAATAAAAGAGAACTAAGTATAAAATAATAGTGTTCCACTAATTTTACTTTTCAAAATTAATGTTGCTGCACTTTCTATTTTTCTTCGAAGAAATGTCAGGCAGAAATATCAAACTGTCCTCGGGGAAAAATCACAGCATCTGAGATTTAAGAAGAATCCCATGCTCAAATGAGTTAGTGTACTACTATTCACCAGGGAGCAGTGTATTATGAGGAACAATGTAATAAAAGGCTTTTTTTAATATTAGAATATACCTCTATATATCAACAGTGGCAACAGTGTCCGAATAGCTCCAACATCTGACAATTTGTAACCAGCCTTCCCAGCAATCTACTCTTTATGACAGCCTTAACTAGACATTTTCTAACACATAAGGTAGGATAAAATAGCGTTGCAAGCATGAAGAACTTCAGAAATTACTAAAATACTGTATAGCAAGAAATCCTATATTGGTAAAAATTATTAGCAGGCAAAATGGTCCACTGGATGAGGATAATCAGAGAGAAAATATTCCTAGCTGCACCCAAGACTTATTGCATGACCTTGAGCAAGTAACTTAATTTCACTGCCCAAATTTTCCAATATAAAAAGGACAGTAATGCTTGCCAATTATTGCAGACATGAAATCTATGGCAAAATGCATTTCATTAATATCTGAGAACCTACATTTTGTTCTAGAAAAACTGTGCCTTTATAAGTTTGCAGCATTCTTTATAAATTCTTAGTATGGACACTAACTTTAAGACCAAAGGACCCAAGATCATCTCACAAGACACTGCCCCCTAATGTGTGAGGGCCTGCTAAAGTCCCTGCTAAAAACTGAGAAGCGCTCCTTACGGCCCCTACGTAAAAAGCAGATTTCCACAAATTCTTAAGTGTTAGGGGCACAGAAGGAGAGGCAAAAATCTCCTCTCTCAAATTCAATCTGTCTTTCACATCATTTATTTTCATGAATGCAACTAGCACTGGAATAAAACGTCAAAAAAATGTTTGCTAAAGCCGTGAAATTTGCACTGTTTCAGACTCTCACGTTATACAGAGAACTTTAATAAATTAATCAAAGCAAAAGAAAATTTGGCTAGATGAATTAAAATTATACTTCACTCTTTATTGCTCTACACGTGCAAGCACTTCAAATACTGATCAACATGTCTCACCCACAAGATCACCAATCCACCTTTAACATGGCATGCCATGTAAGAGGTTACCCTGATAAATAAGCACTACAAATTTTCATATCAACAAAGCCTGTCATTTCCAAAAGACAATATGTGTTTATTTAAAGCACATGATACAGCAGCAAACAAAACCCTAGCCCTGTGACATGTTTTTTATGGATGAACTACTGCAGGTCATAAAACTTTGGCTTTTGTACTCCATGCATTTAGAGGGGGGCTGAGTCAAGAAGCAAAGAAAAACGGATCAGGCTGCTTCATTACTCATATCTCTTCCAGCGAGAAAAATTACCTTATGCAAATATTCAGTTCCATAAAGCAGTTCTACATTGCTTGATGTTAATTAGAGGAATGACTCTCCTTAAACATAATGCATTTTCAGGTGATGCTTATTCTTACCTGGCAAGTTCTCTAATTAAGTTCGCAATGCGCCTCTTGTCCTCAGGACACAAATCCTTTAAAGAAGCACTCTTCATTCCTCCTTCATTAGTGACCTGAAAATTTAAAGTGACATTTTAGAAAGTATTCTTTAAAAGAGAACAAATATTTCATAAGATATTAAAGCATTTCAAAACCTAGTAACTAGAAGCAGACAAATTCCAACTGGAAATAAACCATGATTTTTTTAAATGTAAGTACAGTTCAGTAAAACAAATAACCAAATTGTGAAGACTTCTTTTAATAAACTTGTAATTCAAATGCAAGCTGCTAACTTTACTATTAAACATTTGGGTAAAGTTTTAAGACATACACTACCCACTGGTTCATACTAGAAAAAGGGCAGTAAGTTCTCATGACTTGGAAATCTAGTGCAGCGATATCCAGATCTGAGTTCACACTTTATTAGGAGCCTAAAAAAATTTAAAAAGTTTTTTTTTTAATTAAAAAAAAAAAATCTGCCTTAGCATTTACAACCAAAACATTAAAAACAGCAAAAAAGATATACAATGTATCATTAGTAGATTGTATAAGTCCTTATTTGGAAAGATTTTTTAATACATGCTTTTTTACATCCTTTTTTTTTTTTAATCACTTATTTGCTACCTTCGTACCCACTACTTCTCAAACAGAACCTTTAACAGATTCCAGTACTTCAGCTCTTTTAATACATTCCTTTATCACACTGGTATTTGCTATCAATGTCCACCAGAGGGCAAACTACTGTTCGTGTTTGCAGCAGCTCCTCGCATTACCGAGGTTACCGACGTTATCTACTTCGCGTTTCCAAACAGAAACAGTTCTAAACTCTAAACTGTTTTTCTTTATCAAACACTTTAGACATCAGTGACACGGTTCTCCAGCGCTAGTGCTAACAAAAATCCCAACGTGAAAGCTGCAGTAAAAACTGCTATTCTGTCCAAAAGTATTTCCACTTAATCTGATTTACTTATTCTCAGTTTAGATTTTTACAAATCTTCAAATAGTACAAACCTTCCCGAAGGCATACTGCACTTAACATGAGATCCAAGAATGCTACCAAATGCCTTGTAGGTTATTGCCCAGGTTATTCACGACTGTGAAACATGCTGCAATTAGGGAAGCATACTGCTCTGGCTGGTATTCTTCGGTGTCTACTCAGTCACCTGGCCCACAATTTCTTTAATAGTCAGTCATCAAAATGCTGATTTATTGGCTCTCAAAGTTGTTGCTCTTGATCTCACAGTTTCAGCATGTCCTACCTTACTTACAGGCAGTATTTGCTGGTTTAGTGTTTATCGGCTGGGGGTCGGACCTGGGCTAAGGATCTTGTTTCACTGTACTTCATAGCAATGACTTGTAATACAATAGACTCACTGATCATGAATCTGGGCTAGTATTTGTTCCCAGTGTGGTCATCACCTCTATACTTTGGGAGGTATATAATGGAAGTGTTTAGCAATTACATATCTTTTCTTCCCTCCTCAAGTGGTCAGCCTATGAAGAAGACATTCCTTCACACCCTCCTCGCGGTGGGGCTGCCAGCATAGCGCTCTGCCTCTGCAGGCATGGACAGGATTCAAACCCGCGATCTTTGCTTTACGAGACAGATGCTTTACCACTTGGCCACCGCGCCTGACCCTGCACAGCTTCCCAGATCAGACGAGATCGGGCGTTTTCAGGGTGGTGTGGCCATAGGCCGAGTACGTGCGCAACTAAGCAAAGCAAAACAGAGATGTCCAGGCTCCAAAAACAAGATCTCACCAATGCGCTGGCCACACGCACTGGGAGTCTTGGGAACCTGGAGATAGGTGCTGCAAAGGTCCATGTGGATTCAGCTCCTTTAAATCCAAGGTGATTACATTCTGCTCATCTTTTACCATCTTTGCAAGTTTTTGAGGCTGGTAACACCCTGCCATTTTCAGTGAGTGGTTTTCAAGCTCTGGCATGATGTTCCCTTCTCTTTACTTCCAAAGACACAGTCCAGTAACTAAGGTATAACACAAACCCACCACTGCTACCACCAATAATAATAATGATATGGGAAATAACAAGAGAAGAGAATAGCTAACACAAGTTAACACAATACACCACTGAACCACCTCTGAGCATACAAAGCAAACACTGGGTTGCTCTCCCCTCATTAGCAGTAATGGCAGCTGATCTACACACATCAGGAAGGAAGTACCCCCTTCCATTCTTTGCTAATTGCTTCCTGAACAATAGTTTGAAATAATGGAAGAACCACATCACTTCTGAAAGAGATTTTGATTTTATACAGATTCATGTTACACCCACCTGACTCTTCAGTACACTCTTATTTTAACTTAAGTGGATTTCCCAAAGGGATGGGGAGTGGTAAAGTAAAAGACTGGATTTTATTAAGTCAAATTATATTTCAGGGCTTTTCTTGAGGACATTTGATTTCACAGTTTCCTTCCAAAACACATGCTATTTACAGTCATACAAATGAAGAGATAATATTTTAAAGTTAACTGAATTCAACTAAACATAAGGTTGAAGAATCTGCATTTCCCATGCTAAAAATATCTGATTTATTTTTATTTTTAGCAGCCTGATAATGGAACTTCTTTAAGAAAAATCAGAAGTAACAGGACATTTTTCACTCACAAAATAGGCACAAGCTTGATCACATTAGTGAAGGAGTTTTAAACAGAAGGTACTCAAAGCTATTACTCAAACCTATGTACATACTGTCAGACAAACATCAGTGGTATGAAAATTAAAATCTAAAAAGGCAGGCTTGTACCATAACACATGTCAAAATGAAGCTGTGGAATTACACACAGCAACAACTCCACCATCAAAATAAGATGAAAAATGATAGAGACCAAGACTATTGTCTCCTTCCGGATTTCTGTCCTTTCTACACAGCTCAGGGTAGAACTTAGTTTCATAAATGGGAGATTCTCTCACTTTATAAACCATGCCTTGGAAGATCACAATTTGCATGAAAGAAGCAGACAACTTCTGTCAAAAGGAAGTAGAAAGATGGGAAATTTTGGTCAAGACCAGTACAGCAAGCCACTAATTCATTAAAATCACCAGAGAAGCTCCATAGCTAACAAGACTTTTTTGAAATCTTCTCCAAAATTCTAATTCACCTTTCTGGTACTCAAGTCCACCTGAATGAAGAAACGGTAAATCAGTTCTGCCAAGATTCATACTAAAGTAAAACTCAATCCATTCTCTTCAAAAGAGGATTCTGGTAAACCATTAACACTGAGCTACCTACCAGTACAACAGTGTAAAGTGTGTTAAAAGTAAAGCAATCAGCTCTCCCTAGACACAAACACACAACACCTTTAAGAGAATTAGTTCTGTGCTAATGAGAACTCCTTGCAAAAAGAATTTTGTGAAACATTCTTCTTCCACAATAGGTAAAATGTACTTGCTTTGTTTGTTTCAAGTAATTCAGAGCTTATCTTCAAAGTCAGAACACAAAGGTTCCTGGAGGATTTGGCAAGATAAACAAAAAAAAAAAAAAAACAACAGAAGGTTAAAAGAAATGGAAAAGAGAAAGCTTCAAACACATTTTATTATCAAAAATATAAAAACATGTTTGAATCTCCAATCAAGATTTCACATATGAGGCATTCTATTAAAAAAAAAAATTAATAAAAAAGAAAGAAAACACAAAGACCATTTCTGTCCTAACAGCTCTCAGAGAAAGGGGAGTAAAATTCTCTAAACAATGCAATCAACACACCATACAACAAAACAGATTTTAACGTGACATATGAAGGCATCTGACTTGTAGATACCTAGTAGGAAGAGATACTTCTACAGAAAGATACTGCATAATGGGGGCTATTTGTGAAATTCCTCTGCATGTTACTTAACAGCCTAATTTGCAAAGTGGGTCTATATACCAGTCTACTAAAAGCAAGTACTGATAAACACAGAAATGAAAACAGGTAAGTCCAAGAATGACCCTAAAAATGAGTAACAGTTATAAGGATGTCATGCTAAAGGATGCGAAGGGCAGTGACACTGTCAAAGCAATGACAGCTGAATGATCTGTCTTCACATCAGAGTTTTGAACGCACATGTAAGGCACATAGCATTTACTCAAGCACACATAGGACACAAACAAGGACATCTTAGCCCAAAAATCAAGATTTAACTGCATGATAATACAACAGTGATTCAGAAGCAGTCAGAAGTTTTACATCCAGCCTGTTAAGTGAAAGCATACCAAACCCTAGTGAGTAACAGACTTGCCCAAGATGACTACAATGCAAGGGAATTAACAGTGCTCAAATGACTTACATAGGCCCTGTACTATACAAATCAGGTTAGAAAAATGGCACCTCTCCACAGATTTATGAGTATCACAATACAGAACAGCCTTCCAAAGGAAACCCACTGCTCTGAAACTTCTAATGCAATAAACAGTAGAAAAAGCATCACCTACTGCAGGAGTATACCAGAAAATTCAAAGCTATTTCTACTACTCAGAGTTATTTTTAAATTTTACTATCAAAAACAGAAAGTGATTTTATACGCCTAACATGAGCAGACACACCAAAATGGTCTCTAAAAGGAATCTTGCAAGTCTTGTTTCTAAGCAATATGATTAGTGCAATGAAACTGAATAGACTGAAACAACCTCGTTTGTTTGGCCAGTAACATATAGATAGATATGGGGCTACTCAAAGCTACACTCTCTGTACATATGCACACATAGAGAGATATATATTATCTGCCTTACATAGCCCCAGTTATGTACCACTTACATAAATTTGCGCATTCAGCTTTTGTTCTCTTTAGGTGGGCAAGCGATTTCAGTGGAAAAGTAATTTTTGCCAGCAAGCCACCATGTAGGTAGGCGAAAAGTGTGAGAGATTCTAAAAATAATAGCACATGAAAACTGTTTTTCAATCTAAAGATTTTCTGCCATTTTTCTACTATGCACACTCTTAAGAGGCAGAAAAATTTGCCTTTACTGACCTGCTGCCCTGTCAGATCTCCTGTGCTTCTAACAGGATCCATGGGAATGGAAGCAGGAGCTGCAGGCACCTTTAGTTCAGTTTCACTTTTCTGATTTTTTGGCAAACACCTTGTTCTTAAATTTCCTTCCGTAGCCGCTCCTGAAGATGAAAGACAAGCAGAACACAGAAATTAGAAAGTCAAAAGGGTCTTGCCTCTAACAACAGGACTTCCACAAAGGCATCTGTGCTTTTAGCAGCATTTTTTCAAAAGAATAAGCATTTCAGGTGTATGTTTGCAATACTCCCCAGCCCTTCACTCCACACAAAATTTCATTAAGATGAATATATGAGCACAGCACTGAAGTGCACTCAGCCACATGAATAGCAAAGTAAATTCTGAAACACACATGTTGTCTCTGACTGACCTTCAGTGCTAAAACCTGTGTTTAAGATGCAAAAGCATAAATTTGAGCTTCTGCTTATAGGCTTTAACATCCCCATGTTCATACACAAGGGAGAATAACATTTCTGAAAGCCTCTTCCATGAAAGTGGAAGAATATCTCCCAGAATGAATTTTCATTTCCATCATTTAGTATCACTGCTTTCTTTACAGGACACAGCATAACGATCTGACATTGCCTGGCTTGAACTATGCTACCTACAAAACACAGGCAGAGATTTTTTTAATAGAACTGTTTGGCCAGTAATTTTGAAGAGTAAACATGCTACTCCAAACCTAGAGCGCTGAATTCCTTAAAATTATAATTGCTAGACATAGTGAGGACACATACACCATTTTACTAATCATCCCACATTATGTTTCAGGACCTGGTATCACTGCAAAAGCTGTGTTTGAAAACAATTAGGAAATTCTTAAAGGGGACTAGTAACACCCATCTTTTCCCCAGAGATGTGCGTAAGCATGCACTCAGTAAATCAAGGTCAAGAGAACGAATTAAAAAAAATAAAATTCTTTCTTTATACAATAAATCTTCATTTTAATTGACCTCTTCAAAAATCTCCAAAAGACCTGAACATCTACAATGCTTCAACATTCTTTAGAGACCACATTAAAAATTCAGCTTACCTTGTAGACTGGATAAAACTATGCTGTACCTGCAATAGAAACAACTCCCCTGAAACTGTTCATCTTATACTGTATGCTTATCTAAGCAGCAGAGTATAAATCTTCTACTGTAGTCCTGTATGTCCCGTTACAAGTTGTGATGACTCTAAGGTACTCTCTGTACTTTAAATACTTAGGTACACAAACCAGGTACCTGAAAAGACTTTGCAAAGTTTAGCATTCACAGGAAAAACCTTTTGTTTATGATTAGCAGGTCATACCTGAAACAGACACCATTGGCTGTTTTCCATCAGAAACTGCATGTGGCTTTGTTAAAGGTAATAAACAAAGACAGCAAGCTTGGCCCATAAAAGGGAACTACAAAAGTAAGTATTTTGTCTTAATTTTAAAAGGCTGTTGATAAGAAAACAAACTGGCAACACACTGGGAGCACCAAAAGCAAACAAAACTTGACAGGAGAAAACAACAGAGATGGCTAAAACAAAAAGCATTATTCTTTCTTCACTGTGCATTAACTTTCAGTCTGTAATCTTAGAGGTCACCTTCACAAAAGATCCCAGGGACCAGGCCCAGTTACAAGTGCAACTAATAAGATAATGAAGTAATACTATTTATTTAAATTAAGCAGGAACTTCTTGATATGTAGGGAAGACAAATTCTGAAATAGTGTATATTCATACTGCAATGAAATACACTTTGTACTATATATACTAAGAAACATAAACAAGGAAAAATACAAAAGGTTTCAAAGGAAGTTGGTCATTCTCATCTGACCATCACATGGTGAGTAACAGATGAAAGCTTTAGGACTGTTTGTCTTTATGAAGTTTCAGGAACTTTCAAATAACCCAGAGCTTTAACTGTTACATTACTTGACTGCAGAAAGCACTAAAAAAAAAAATAATAAATAAATCACAAAGGACTGGGCACCATATTATTTGTGCTGTTAACAGTTACTGAACTTGAATCCTCGCCTCCTAGAAGTCACTAAAAGTAGGACTTGACACAATTCAGGGAAGAGTGTAAACTACAGCATTTTCCTTCAAGCAACAGTTTCATTTAGCTGAACATAAAGATTTTTATTCCCACATAAGTAATTAACATTATACTAAAGTGGAAAACAAAAAGACAGGGCACAAAATATCTTTAAACCCCTTCACTTTCCTCAACCTGCTAAGATTGGCAAGTTAACTCAATTACCTGATTCCAGTACATTTACCCTTAAATGTATTTAAGTTGCAGCTGTCTTCATACAAGAAAGTCAAATTGTGGAAATATTTTAATTAACCTAAACAAATTATAACCATAACTAAAATTTGATTTTGATAGTACAATTTCAAAAACTTGATTTAATAAATTACCGCATGGTGCAGAAAATTAGCAACAGCCTAGATATTTCCTTCTGTGGACAGCAACTTCGAAATCAATAGCCACTGTCTTGGCACTGATCACAGGCTCCCTTGTGATCTTGTTGATCCACTTTATCACTTGTAAACAATTATCACTCATCAGTCTCACACCAGTTTGAGAATATGTTCACTTAGTACCACTGGCAGTCATCTCTCTCTCTCTCTACAAATGCTGAAAGCACTTTTGTTTTTATCATGCGATGAACCAGGTGAAGAGCTAAATAAATTTTGAAAGTAAAGCACTACTTTCCCTCTTTCCAAAAATACCAAGGTAAATCAAAAGTCCAAGTCTGGATCACAGCCCAGTCCAAACAGCTGTTAAGAGCACAACTGCAACAGCAATCTCCAGGACACTGAGGAGACTATCTTCAACTCATCCTACAGATAACAAACTTCAGCACACGCGATTGCATTGTCAACTGACGTACGGTTAACCTGTGTGCCAACACAATGTTATGTAGGAAATAAAACAGATTTGCCTAAATAACTGTATTAAGTTTGCATGCCAATGTTTTGATAGCAGGGGAGCCATAGGGGTGGTTTCTGTGAGAAGCTGCTAGAAGCTTCCCTTTTGTCCAGTGGAACCAAGGTCAGCCAGCTCCAAGACAGACACAATACTGGCTAAAGCCAAGCCTATCAGCAATGGTGGTGGCACCTCTGGATAACATGGTCTAAGACAGCTAAAAAGTTGCTGTGCAACAGCAACTGCAGCTGAACAGAGTGAGAATATGTGAGAGCAACATCCCTTCATACACCAAGATCAGTGATGAAGGAACAGAAGAGAGGCTCCAGGCACTGGAGCAGAGATTCCTCTGCAGCCTGTGATGCAGACCAGGGTGAGGCAGGCTGTGCCTCTGCAGCCCATGGAGGTCCATGGTAGAGCAGATATGTACCTGCAGCTCATGGAGGAGCCTACACTGGAGCAGGGGGATGCCTGAAGGAGGCTGTGACCCCATGGGAAGCCCATACTTCCCCCAGGAACAGGCTCCTGGCAGGATCTGTGGCTCATGGAGAGAGGAGCCCATACTGGAGCGGGTTTGCTGAAGGAGCTGTGACCCCACAGAAGGGACCCACGCTGGAGCAGCCTGTTCCTGAAGGATGCACCCTGTGGAAGGGACCCACACTGGAGCAGTCTGTTCCGGAAGGATGTACCCCATGGAAGGCACCCAAGCTGGAGCAGTCTGTTCCTGAAGGACTGCACCCATGGAAGGGAGCAGTTCATGAAAAACTGCAGTCTGTGAGAAGAACTCACACTGGAGAAGTTCATGGAGGACTGTCTCCCATGGGAGTGACCCCACACTGAAGCAGGGGAAGTGTTAGGAGTTCTCTCCTGAGAAGGAAGGAGCAGCAGAAACATGTGATGAACTGAGCGGGACACACATTCCTCATCCCCCTGTGCCACACTGGTGGAGGAGGTAGAGAAATCTGGAGTAAAGTTAAGCCTGGGAAGAAGGGGTGGGTGAGGGGAAGTTTTTTTTAAGGTTTGAGTTTACTTCTCATTTTCCTATTCTGACTCAGTTGGTAATAAATTAAACTGAATTCCCCGAGTTGAATCTGTTTTGCCTGTGATGGTAACTGGTGAGTGATCTCTCCCTGTCCTTATATTGATTTATAAGCCTGCCAGTTCCACCCATTAGACTCCTCTAGACTGGAAAAGACCTTTAAGATCATCAAGTCCAACCATTAGCCTGGCCAATGGCTGGACTACCACCCTAATGTCTTCAAGTAGCTGAGCCTCTAACTCAGCCACATGATCCTAAACATCAATGCCAACTCCTCCTGGTTCTCTGAACAATGCAAACACATCTCTATAGCAAGGCTTTTACAGGCTGAATCCCCACCACCACCAAACCACCACCTACTCAATTTACGTGTCCAGCCCCACATCGTGTCTCACAACTGGAGCTTGCACATCTGCAGACGAAGCCACCGCAACTTCTCACTTGCCCCTCACAGACAGAATCACAGATTCATAAAATAGTTTGGGTTAGAAGGGACCTTCACAGAGCACCTAGCCCAGCCACGCTGTAATGAGCAGGGACATCTTCAACTAGATGAGACAGAACTCCCCAGCCTTCATGTTCCCCCCAGAGTCACCCTAAATCATAGAATCACAGAATAGTTAGGGTTGGAAAGGACCTTAAGATCATCCAGTTCCAACCCCCTGCCATGGACATGGACACCTACGACTAAACCATGTAACTCAAGGCTCTGTCCAATCTGGCCTTGAACACCGCCAGGGATGGAGCATTCGTGACTTCCTTGGGCAACTCATTCCACTGCCTCACCACCCTCACAGTAAAGAACTTCTTCCTTATACCCAATGTCATGCTTTCAGTCAACTTTTGACACCCGTCACAAAAGACAAATTTTTTTCTTGCTGCCTGTTCAGTCTCCAGCCTCAGTTTCTCTCAACTCCCTTGCAAGTTTCCATAAGCTGAACCCAGTTTCCTCATTTCCTACGTATGTACCTCCCCCAGGACCTTACAGCTAGGCCACAGAGGCAGTGGACACGCAATCTTCCCTGCTCTTGGAGGCCACTTTTGCTTTCAAATCCTACGTAACCCTCCCTTCACACAGGTTCACACCCAGCCCCTCTCCACGGGCCGACCTCCCCACGCTCACAGGCGGGTCCCCCAGACGCCCTGTACCACAGCCACCATACCCTAGCCGCCCCACAGTCACAGCCCTTCCCACACCAAAGCCCCAACGCAGACACCCCCATCGCCTGCCCCACACAGCTTACAGGGCTCCCCACAACCACAGTCCTTCCCGCTCCCCTCCACGCAGCCCCCGCCCCCAGCCAGCCTCCCAGCAAGTCACAGCCCCGTCGCGCCCTCCCCGGCCCGCAGAAGGATACTGCCCTGACTCCAGTAAACAGCACCGCCGAGCCCACCGCCCGCCTCCGCCATCTTGAAACAACCGCCACTCCCAGAGTGCCCCCCGTCACCCCCCCATTGGCTGCCCGTGCCGGTGTAGCGGAGCATGCCGGGAGTTGTAGTCCTAGTGGCAGGTTTGGTCTGCCATTAGGGCGGGCGAGCTTCAGCTGACAGGACTACAGCTTCCGGTGCACCGCGCAGCGCCGCCGTGGCTAAGGGGTGCGAGGAAGGACAAAAAGGTTCCTGGTCGCACACGCCCCCATCGGTGTCCGCTGTGTGCCGGGCTGCTGGCGGTGAAGGCAGCCAGGTCCATCCGGGAGGATGGAGGAGAAGCCGTCCGCCAGCGTTAAGCCCTACCTGGACAAGCTCACCCTGGGGGTCACACGGATACTAGGTGAGTGGCGGCGGGCGGGAGCGGCCTGAGGTAGGCCAGGGGCGGGCGGGGCGGGGTGTGGTGTGGTGTGGTGGTCACTTGGTTGCCACAGAAACCGCCCGCGGGCGGGAAGGGCGCCTCCCTCAGCGCCGCCCCGCCATGGGCCCGCGGTCCACGCCCCGTCCCGGGCCGTGTGTGCCCGAGCCCCGAGAACCGCGGGGTGTGAGCGCTGGGCGGCTGTTGGTGGGACCCCGGGCACAGGGATGGCTGGGGCCCTCCTCTGGGACCACATGCACACGCATCCTTCCTGTTTCTATTATTTGAATCAGCAGCAGAAGTCCTGGTACTTAAAGAGAGCCCCGCAGTGTCAGAGAAAGCACAGAAAGTGGTGTTTTGTTCAAAATCATGCATAATTCTTAGTTTCTGTTGCAGTGTGTGGTGAGCAGGTAGCGCGCCGAATGGAAGGGAGTTCAGCCTAGTGCACAGCTCTGGTAGGTTAATCTGTGGATCTGCTCAGGACCAACTCCCCATAAATAGTCACTCTGTAGCTATTCCCGTACCATGGCACTTTCTCCAGAGCATGCCCTGCTTGCTGTCTCCGGGTTTTGCTCAGATCTCGAGGCTTCTTGCATCCCTGCGGTTCGCTTTGAAGTTCAGCTGGACTACAAGGCGTTCAACACCTAACGGAAAGCTGCTCAGGCAAAACTTTGCTCGTGGCAGTAGAATCACAAGAGCTGGTGAAAGGATTTGCATGTGTAAAGGATTTTAGCATCAGACCTTTCATCTATCAGCAGCTCGAGGCACAGAGCTGTCATGTTTGTATGGCTGGAAAGCTATACATCTCTGCCAATCCTAGTGTTGTAGGGTATGACAGCATTACAGATTGCAGTTCCAGAACTTCTTCCTATGAATTTTAAAGCCAGAAGTGACTGCTGTAATGCCCTCACCCATCTGCTGTATTGCAGGACAGTGAGTTTCATTTGGTAACCGAAGAGTATTGCTATTTGCATATAGATAGCTGCTAAAACAGACAAGATTAAAAGATTAAAGGAAAATTCTTCCTGTGGGCTTCAATGAGAACAGGATTTCATCCTCAGTATCTGTTAAGCGTTCTCTTACTGACTTACTATTGGACATCTTGGGGGTCCTTGTTTGTTTTTTCTTGTTTTCCAATTGGGAGCTCACAGTGTCAATCTACTCTGTGTGAGCATTAAAAAGGTGAAACTACTTCTGATGAGCCATCATAGCACATTTTTCTTTGAAGTATCTCTTTTTGAAAACTTACTAGCCCTGCCCACATTTTCACCACCCAGGCTCAGAAGTATGCAGTCTACGTGATGTTATCTATGTTCAAATGTAATGTCGCCATATAAACTGTTTTGGGTAGGTGTGTTATTTACACCAGCAAGGCTTGGCAGTGCCAGCTGGACTCTGAAACTCCTGTAACATTCCTTTCACATGGAAGGTGTTTCCTGGTTTGTGTTTGTTTTTTCTTCGACTTTCTGTCTATATCTCTGATTGCTTGTATTGTGCAATATAGCAATGCACACCCCAGTCCGTTGCAGTGATGTTTTACTCTGCTTCTTTTCTCTGTCTGTTCACTCCCTCAGGGAATTTTGCACATTTTTTCCCAGTGAAGTAGTCCAAAGCATGTAAATTGTACCACCCTATTAATTAGAATTACTGAGCTAATTGGGAAGCATTACCCATCTGTTCAGTGTTTGCTTCTTTCAAATTACAAAGGGTGTTTCATTCAGAAAGATGCCTTACTTGGTAGTTTGTGGCACTAGAAACTATCTTATTTTAAATCTTCTTTTGGGAACTCTCATGAAGCCAGTAGATACTTTTCTACCTGATACAGCATAAAAGCAGTAATAAGCTTTTAACTCTGTTGTGGAACTTTTTTATCAGGAAATAGAATTAAGTATGTAATGAAACTCAATATACTCCTCTTAAGCAAGAAAATTTTGCATGTGTGGTATATGGGAGCTTGAAGCCCCATTTTCCAGTACCTTTATAAACAAATGTTCATGGCACCATTTCAAAAACCCTCCTTTAAGCAAATTCCATATATGAGGTTGTGGGGGAAGGAGGTTGTTTTGTTCTTTTTAACTTCTAGTCCCTGTGAAAGGCCCTACAAAGTGACTGTTTTCTCACAAGCATTATGGAGGTTCTAATTTGAGGAGAAAAGAGAGGCATCTTTCCTGTTGCCAGTAGGATTAATGTTCCTGATGTTCTGTGAGTAACAGCAAACTTCAGAAACATTGATTGCTCACAACTAAATCTGAACAGTAGGTCTTAGCTGTTCTGGGCTGCCCAGAGCAGGACCATGCTTCACTATTTAAAGTCTTTATTAAATAAAAATGCAACTATTTACACATTTTTTAAAAGATGCTGAGAGTTTATCCAACTTACAGACAGTATTAGCAGTACTGTTAAGGACTAATAATACTATGATGATTTGCCCTTCAGCTTTGTGTCATACCATTACATCAACTCTTTGTAATTAGCACTGCAGAGCATTTTTGAGAGCTTCCATAGGAAATGTCCTAAAAGTAGCACAGAGTTTACTGTGATCTTGATTCAGGATAGTTACAGGGAGGAGTCACCTGAACTACTTAAGCTTCATCCTTTTGTCTAACCTAAGTGACTTCTTTATTTCTTCCGTCTGAAAGAAAAAGAAGCTCATGGCAGGCTTATTTTCCTCATTATTAATGTTTAACGGAGCTCTCATCCATACCTACACATATCTGTTAAACATGGTCATCAGTTTACCCACAGGATGGATATTTTTAATATAACATTCAGGCTTTTAAGACTGAATTTATCTTTCTTTTGATCTTGGATTTGGATCAGGCCTCTTCAGAAGTCACAGTTTTCGCATTCCTAGACATCTTCTTTGACTGATATGATACATAATTTTCCATCATCCCAGCCAAGCTGTTGTGCATGATGAATTAAACATCCTTACTGTTTTCTTTGATCACAGAAATAACAATTGCTCTATTACAGTAATTAGCTTGCATACCTTAAATGGGAGAGACCAGTTAGGGTTCTTCAGAAGCAGAATACTTCTTTAGAAGCAGAATACACATGGGTGGCTTATACTTGAGCAAGAGACAGATTCCCCCGCATTGCACCCACCTATTGGAAGTCACACTTGGCCAAACATCAGAATCTTCTGTATGTTGAGACAACCCTTGGACAGACAGATTACCTAGGTGACTCACTGTGATTTTTCTTCTTTTTCTTTTTTTTCTGTCTTCAACTTGGAGTTTGTTTTCTAGTACCATGTTTTGTCTTCTAAATTGTCTGACAACATACCCATCAATACTTCCAATTAAGTGAAGTTTAGATTTCCTGAAAAGTGCTGCTCCTCCACCAACAGAACAGACAACACAGAAGGACAACACTACTGCTAGAATTAAAAGCCCAGCACTAGAGATAAAAAACAAACCAAAGCTCTCTAGTGCCTGCCTTTCCTGTCTAGTGCGCTGTGTATGTTTTACCAGAAAGCAATTATAATACATGTGACTGCTTTGGGAAGCTAATACTTTCACAGCAGAGCTGGTCTTGAAAGCCCTGCATAGGGATCACTTCTGTTTCACGGCGGCCCTGTGTGCTGGGCTTGCACTTCCCACAACAAGAAGTTAGTAGTCTTTCTGGACCTGATCCAAAGTGAATAAAGTCAGTGGGAACTCTGTCAGTTGGCTGTAGATGAAGTAAAACATCATAAAATAATAAGTGCAAGGGAGACTGTACTGCCACACACACACGCAAGGCTAGCACCATGTAGGTTAGTATCTACATTTACATATCATTCTTTCCCATAAAATATTCAGATGACTTTTATAAATTGAGCTTGGTGCTTGTAACAAATTCACGCATGTCCAGCTGGGATCTGCGTAAGCTGATGTTTGCTCATGCAGATCCCCTCAGCAGGATCAGACTCTGCATCTGTTCAAGCCCACTGAATCCAGTGCTGAAGCGCGCCATCTTTGTGGAATACGGTTGTTAGCAATTCACAGCAACGCTTCTACATCTTGTGTGAAACTAAGAATATCGGACCCAACTGAAACTGCAGGGCACGCTTACAAAGAAAGAGTTGCAGTTTGCTAGGAGCCCATGGTTTATTTTCCCATGAACCCTCTGCAAAAGATTACGCCTTGAATATGAACTATGTGTATGTGTGTGTATATATATGTCTATAAAAAACATCAAAGGATGACACCTTGTGCAGCCCTAGGCATCCTTATGCCAAGACTTGCCAAGTACAGTTACAGACAAAAGAAAGTGACTGCTCAGTCACTAGCACAATGCTTGCAGTCATTAATGCCTTTTCCTCAGCTGTCAGTCACAATAACTTGCGAAATTGTCTGGCTCACAGTGCCAGCTGCAAACATGCTCTTCTTTTCCTTTTAGAGACTTCTCCAGGAGTTGCTGAGGTGAAGTTTGTGGAAAAGGAGCCAGCTGAACGCCACACAATCATTTCATGGGAGCAAGTGAGTATTTTTGTGGTAATATTGCCGTGAGGTCTGTCTGAATGTACAGCAGCCCATGGAGAATATCAAATGCAATGGCTGCCCTTTCTTTTATTGTGATACAGCCTGCTACCAAATTTGAGGAACAGAGGAACCTAAAGAGATATTGTTTGTTTGTTTTCATGAGGTATTACCAATAGTCTTTTAGGCTATTGCATATGCAGAATCTGTTAGAAAAACTTCTGCAGTGTGGGTATATTCAGAATGGCAACTCTAAAAAGAAATGACATAGCTGTAGTAGGCAGCAACAGTGGTGACTCAGTGAAGCACAAACATTGTTCTGACTCAGGTCTGAAACCATTTTCTTACTCCCTTTCAAACAAAATGGAGCAGCTTTTCATTATTCATGGCCATTAAAGGTAAAGTCCTCAAGTTGGAAAATACGACTGAGCCACTCAGTTCATTCCAGTTATCTTTTCTCTTTTCAGTCTCAACTGTTCACCTCCATTTCTCACAGCCCTTTCTTCCAGCTCCTCTCCATCTAACCAACCCTATCTTTTGTCCAAAGCATGTCCCATTGCCTGTTCTAGAAGACTGTGAAAGACACATGCTACCTTCACATTAGCTGACTTCCCTGCATCCAAAGGTGTGACCAGAGGGCTCCTGAATACTGTTCTGTGACTCTGCTGGGCAGCGATGGCATTTTTGGTCCTTTTTTAAAATATACGTATGCTTATCAATCCCATGACCATGGTGGATGTCGTGGTTTAACTCCAGCCATCAACTAAGTACCATGCAGCTGCTCACTCACTCCCCTTCCTCTGCAGTGGGACTGGGAGGAGAATCAGAAAAAAAGGTAAAAACCTGTGGGTTGAGGTAAGAATAGTTTAATAATTGAAATAAAAGTACAATATAATAATACAACAACAATAATAGTAGTAATAATATTTTTCCTTAAGGAAATAGAGGAACGAATAAACGCTGTTCCCTCTACACCCTCTTTCTAACCCCCCACCCCCCAAAAAAAAACAACAAACAACAAAATACAACAACCAAGTAATGCACAATGCAAGCTATGGGATAGAATATCCCTTTGGCTAATTCAGGTCTGCGCCCTCCGGGCGTCTTGTGCTCCTTCTCACTGGCAGAGCATGAGAGACTGAAAAGTCTTTGATCAGAGTAAGTGCTACTTAGCAACAACTAAAACACGGGTGTTTTGTTAACATTGTTTTAAGGCAAAAGCCAAATACAGCACTGTACAAGCTATTAGGAATAAAATTTCAGCTGGGATAACCAGTACGGTGGAATAAATACTTTCATGGTGTTACTCAGATGTAGTGAAGGTACAGCTGAGAAGCTCGCTGGCCTTTGCGTGGCAGAGGATGGAGATAAGCAAAACATCCTCCTCCTCCTCCAGCCCTGGCTATGCACTAGTGCACATGCTCTCATGGACTGCACATGTTACCACTGCTTAAAATAACTTCCCCTTTGATGACACCTTGCCCTTTACAGTTTTTCTTAAACAGTAGCAAAGAATCTTGCACTAGTTTTGGTAAAGCCCTATCCCATTAGTGATATATATCAAGATTTTATAAACCGGTCAGAATGTATATGATATAAACCTATGGTATTTACTGAAACTTGTACAGTAGCCAGCAACTGTGCTCAGGCAGAAGTGTCCGGTTTTTCAGGTTCATGTGAATTGTTTCCTGATCTCCTCCTGTAACTGTTGTTCAAGTGTCAGATTAACTGGTCTGGAAAGTCTGAGGCCTCTGACTGTGAGCCAGGTCAGGCCTGGTGGCAACAAGAATGATGTTTGTTCGTTCTTCTGTTGAGTGGAGGGGACTGCTTCTCCTGAGCACAGTACTGCTCTCATATCAGGTGCTTCTACTCCTCTGAACTAAACTGGGCTTGTTTCAAAATTGAGCTGTTCTTGTAAAGCCAAACTCTGAAATGCTGTAGCCAAATCACTTGGCTCCAGAGATGTCAAAACAAAACTTCAGCTCCATCCCCAACCCACCAGTGATGGACTAAATTCATTGTGAAAGTAAATGGTGAAGATTAAGTAGATCAGTTGAGTAGACTGCTAATGGTGAAGGACTTTGGAATCTGTTTCTTTGCGTTTGCTCCCATTTGCTTTGACAAAACCTCAAATGTACTTCTTGAATTAACAGGTAACTTTTTTTTTTCATATTTTTTTCTTGAGCTTTGGACATGAAGTCTGATATCTAACACAGTCCATGCAATTGCAGTACGTCCTGCAGTGATGATTAAGGGCAAAGCATTCAGCACCTCCCAAGGTCCTTCTAGGATAAACTTGTACCCCACTTTTCCTCAAATTCATCCTGCTTGAATGTGAATACAAGTTTGAGTGTATCTAGTTTTCACTTTTATCACTGTTTTTTTTCATAGCCACTAGGTGGCAATACTTATGCACACACTTGCCACAGCCTGTATTTGTAACTCACCTCTACGGTTTTGGTTATGCAAGTATTTGAAGGGGTTTTTGTATGATGTAGGGGAAAGTGGTTTCATTGACAGCGAATAAAAGCTCCACTTTTTTTTTTTTTTTCTAGAAGCAGTTTTTCCAGTCCTACTTCAGTTTTGAAATGGAGCAGTATTGCTGCTAAGAGAAAATACATGGTATTCAGGAATTCTTAAAAGAAAGTCAACATTTCTTTAAATTATGAATCTTAATCTTTCCAACCCTAACCATTCTATGATTAAAATCATGTTCTGATAGTGCTTGCAGTGTGCAAATTTTTTGCCTCTGTCAGCTGTGCTTGTTAAATTGGGCTGTGCTTGATTTGTGCTAGTATTTAAGTGAATGCTGTGATGGAAGTTCTAAAATCCTAGATCAGCTTGTTGAATGTCTGTTAGCTGCTCTGAGGCTTTGCAGAGGAAGGTGGGCTTCATGACAGGAGACAAAGCAGTATGACAGTAAGAGAGCTGAAGAGTTTTTTTTCTCAGGCTTTGTGTAGAGGCAGAAAGAGCTGCTCAGGAAATGGAATTTGAAATCAATCATCAATATTTTATTGGAAATCAGCACACTCACTAAGATACGTAAAGTATATAATTGTTACATATATACATCATTTCCCCAAAACTTTAAAGCAGTTCAAAATATTTAAATAAAAATTTAGGCCTAGCAAGATGATATCTTTTCCTCAGGAAAGTAAGACATGCAACAGAAGGGGGATAAAGACAGAGTTTCCAGGTCACTGGAATGCCAGTGCTAATAACTACATTGTCCTATGAACCCATTCCTACTCCTAAAATTAGGCTGGCAACTGCCCTGCTCCCTTCCATGTGCAGTTTTTAAAAGTCAGTGTTACACTAGAATAGTGATAAGGAGGCATTCTGGTATCAGCTGTGTCTGTGTCTGAACCGCATTTTCTTTTCTGCTTCAACCAGAAGACAAGTAAGTCACTCACATCCTTGTTTTGATTTTCAAAATCAGAAAATTGCATTCTGTTAGGAGTAGCTGGAGCACCACAGTGCTCAGCACCACAGCAGGCCAAGGAAAATGAAGGGGGTCATTGTACTCTTATTAGCTTATTAGCAGGGTCTGAACTGCCCCTGGCTGGCTGTAAGCAATCCCTGCCCATCATGTTGCTGGAGCTTTGATGTTCTACAACTCTACAAGGGAAATATGTTGTTTCTCCTTAGGCACTTTGTGGACAAAGATGTATTTTTCTGTAATAAAACCATTAAAAAGCTCTCAAGCAGCCTGGTGCTTTCCTGTTGTCAACTGTCTTAGGCTGCCAGACAATTTGAAAACTCTCTCTGCATGCAGATCTCAGTGGAAATTGTGGTGGTTGTCCCTGGCTGTTCTAGAAGTCTTCCTTGTTGCTTCTACCATATCGCTTTTTGACCCAAAAGTATGCACATCCATAAGGGTCCTTCTTGCTGCCCTCCTTGTAATGTTCTCCCTCAGCATTAGGAGGCCTTCCATCCTTGATTTCCAGAAGCACAGGATCTGCCCATCTTGAGCCTGCCTTGTGGCCCTGACCATGAGAGAGGTGGGGAAGTGAACCCAGCAGAACCAGTGCAAGAGGAAAGGTATATTTCTTCAAGCCCCATAACTGAGGAGATTCTGGAGAACTGTTGGGAGGTAGATAATATTTCTGATGCAGTGTTCCTCTCCTGTGAGGCTTCATAATATTCTGATTAGAGATAGGTCTACCCCAACCCCTTGCCTTTCAGGGCAGGAAATCCAAGCACCGTGTTCTCCTGGGAGCCTCCCCAGTCAGATTTATAAAAAGTGCAGCAAGAACATCTCAGTACTGCATTCACTGGCAGCTAGGGCAGACCAGACATTAAACATAAGGGAGAGAGAAAGGAGGCTGCTGATGTACTGTAGTACTTATAAGGCCCGAGAAGTGACATAAATCCCTTCCTTCTCTCCCCAGAAGTTGGATAAAACTCATTAAGCTTTTAAAAGAAGTCTCTCTCAAGCTATAAGCTTTGACTGTTGTTCATTCCTTTAGGATATTAGCTTGGGAAGCCTTGTTTCAGCAGTGCTTTAAGTGAATTGCCATATGTCAGTGTTTTAGCTGTGGATCCAGTGTTGATGAGGTCTTGGCAGCAAAAATAATCTGGTTCCAATACTCTTCTTTATCCTCAGTGGACTGTGCTTTCTTGGGAGTCTTGGGAGACATAATATTTGGGGATGTTACAGACAATAAACAAAAGCAGTAGACCTCACACACCATATTGGACACTTGGGATATTTCATTTTATGAGCTGATGAGTGTAACCAGATGACTGTAGTGAAAACAGCTGCTTGCCAGGTCTGTGGTTAAGCCACTTCTGGCACGTTATTAGGAATATTGTATTTTATGGAGCTGGAGGAGCACAGAGCTTTAGGAGCCATTTTTAAGCTTGAGAAGCCATTTTTAGTATCTAGTAGTAGCTTGTTTCTCTGCTGTCACAAGATCACTGTTTTGACGCCATAGGGTCATGTGGCTGAGCGTAACATAACAGATCAATGAAACCTTTCTGAGAGATGGCTATTAGTGAAGCTTTCTGTCGAGAGTTCTTTTGCTATAGACCCCAGATGTGCTCTGGTACAGCGTTTTCCACCCATGTATTTTGCACCATAATTTGGGGAGTCAGGCAAAGTGACATGGTTAGGAGAATCCTAAAACAAAGTGGGGAACACAGCCATTTGAAGAAACATGCACATATTAATCTTTCCATCCAGAAAGGGAGGTTCAGAGCAGAAGACCTGTTCAGATATGATTTTTCCATGTCCTAATCAGCTATGTTTGTTAAATTGACCTGTGCCTGGTTTGTAGTAGTATTTAACTGGATACCTCAGTGGAAGTTTTAAAAACTTAGATTTTGTCATCCCAGGGGATTGAGAACAGCTACTGAAGTCAAGAGAGCTGTTTGCATGTATATTTTTACTGGTGGGATAGATTAGTTAAAACTGCAGGGCTTGAAATGGACTGAAAGTGTTGCGTAAACATGTGTACTCTTCTGAGGCTTTGACAGGCCCTCTGAGGTCTGTCTTATTTTCTTTCTTCATAGTTTTAAACCTAGTCACTGTGCTTACAACAGCATCTTGAAATTGGAAGTGGTGAAAGCGCAGCATGAAATTGTAAATATTTAGGACTGAGAAGAACCCACAGAAGAAGGCGTGTTTGTTGAAGGCATCTGAAGAACTTCAGATATGTACATGTGGCTTAGTAATCTCCTGAAACTTACCACCAGGGCCTCAGGCATCAGCAGACTGTTATCAAAAGACAGTAAATTCTCCTTAATACAAAGTTTCTACAGTATCAGATTCCCTGCTTTAATAGCTGTTGTATCTGCAGATTTTCCCTGCCTGGCTTAGAAAAGCACTGTACTAGCAACCAGGCTGCTGATGGGTTAACTCAAGTGACCTGGCCTACTGCAAGCTGCAAAGCCATTAGTATCTGGGACTTGTCAGTAGCAGTCTACTGGCATAAATGGATTTGCTTAGAGAGTAAACATGCAGGAGTAGAGGTTGTGGGTGTGTTAGAGGGTTCTGCACAGCGGATACACCACAGCTTGGGGGACAGGGACTGTAGCAACTCAAAGAAAGTGACTGAGGATAAAGATTTAACAGGCAGAAGGGCTGCCCTGGTCCTAGGAGGTAGTAAGGGATGTAGACAGGAGGAGGCCAGCACCTTTCTTTGCTTGTGCCAGTCACTGGTGACTGAAGGCCAGCACTGCATTTGGATGCACAGCTGGCACGTAGGTCCCACTGATAGATGCATTGAGGCAACATTAGGGCAGATAACTGGACGTGTATAAGCGGCAGACATGGAGAAGAATCTGATCAACATCTCCTGAGATATTACAAATTCGTGTCCCTAAATAAATCTACATGAGCAGCATGTGCATGTTTCTTTTCCTTAGCTACTGGTTACCAGAATATTCTTCATTTATTTTATGAGACTTTGAATGTTACATTTTATAGTAGCTGTGGGGAAGTTGTCCCAGCAGAGGCACAATATTGGAAATATATTGTCTCCAAGGGGTACCTTATAATAGGCATCTGCTGCCTACCTCCAAACCAAGACAGTAAGGCCAGCAAAGCTGTATTTGGGTTACTTAAGCAAGCTTCAGGTCAACAGAGCCTGGTTCTTGTGGGGGAGTTCAGCTACTCAGACATTTGCTGGAAATAATGCAACTCACATTCATCAAGTTCCTGGACTGCGTAGAGGACTGCTTCTTCATACAGATGTTAGATGACATTGGTCAAACCAGGAATGAGGCACTGCTGAACTGTGTGCTACTCACAAACCAAGAAGACCTGCTTTGTAATATCTCAGTGATGGCCTTGGCTGCAGGGATCACTATATTGCAGAGTTTGTGATCAGTTGAGCATACTGAAGTTTAGCACTAAGACAAAGCTTTTAGATTTTACAGCAGCAAACTTCAGCTTGCTCAGAGTTCTGTTGGGAGGGATTCCAGGGAAGCTTCCATGAAGGATAAAGGAGCTAACGAGTGCTGTGAGATTCTCAAGAGCACTCCCTTGGAAGCACAAAACCAATTCATTGCATTTAAAGATAAGGGAAGTAGACAGAGCAAGGGACCCCCTTGTCTTAACTGTGAACTTCTGAGTCTGCTCAAACACAGAAGATAAACATACCAGAGATGGAAAAGCAGATGAATACCTGTTGAGGACTTCAAGGGCATTGCCAGGGTGTGCAGAGACATGGAAAAGCAAAAGCTCAGCTCGAATTTCAATTGGCCAGAGATGTCAAAAGTACAAGAGAGTTCTTCAGGTATGTGAACAACAAGCAGAAACAGAAGAAAAATATGGGCCCACTGATAAGCAGCATAGGGGAATAAGTCACCAATAACACTGAAAAGGCAGAGGTTCTCTTCACTTTCTTTCCCTGTCTTTATCAGCACTTTTAGGCTGCAGGCCTTGGGAACAAAAATCCAGGTTGATGCAAACACAGACCAACCATCAGTGAAGGAAGAGTTGGTACGTGAACTGTTACAGAGGCTTGACCCCTGCTAATCAATGGGCCCTGACAATATCCACTCAAGGGTATTAAGAGAGCTGGCTGACGTCATTGCAAGGCCACTCTCCATAATCTTATGAGAAGTCTTGGATATATGACATGTCCCAGAAGACTGGAAAAAGGAAAATATCATCTCCATCTACCAGAACGTCTTAAAGGACCCACACATGTGTGTTACTTCAGTCCCCAGGAAACTTAACAAATCTTCCTGGGGCCTATCACAAGTCAAGTTAAGCACAGATTCACCAAGGGCAAATTGTGTTTGACAAACCTGATCACCTCTACAAAAAGTAACCTGCTTGTTTGATGTGGGGCGAGTGGTGGACATTGTCCTGGATTTCTCAAAGGTTTTCAGTATGTTTTCCCACAGCCTCCTCATAGAAAAACTGACACGTCACAGCCCAGACAAGTGGTCTGTGTGGTGGGTGGGGAACTGGCTGACTGGCTGCACCCAGAGGGTGGTGATGAGCAGCCCCTTTTACAGCTGAGACCTGTCACTAATTTTGGTTCCCACTATAGAAAAAAGATGTGGACAGGCTGCAAAGGGTGCAGAGAAGGAACACAAAGCTGATCTCAGAACCACAGAATCATTAGGGTTGGAAGGGACCTCTGGAGATCATCTAGTCCAACCTCCAGTGATCAAAGGACTGGGCAGCCTTCCATGTAAGGAAAGGCTAAGACAGTTGGGTTTGTTCAGCCATGAGAAAAGAAGGCTCAGGGGAGACCTT
The DNA here is from genome assembly GCF_034315485.1 of Pezoporus occidentalis. NCBI lineage: Eukaryota > Metazoa > Chordata > Aves > Psittaciformes > Psittacidae > Pezoporus > Pezoporus occidentalis. The sequence goes on from NW_026914896.1 coordinate 180,902, forward strand.
CTCACCATGTTCCGGTACTTATAGCATGGCTACAAAGAAAATGGAGACTCCCATTTTACAAGGAGTCATATGAAAAGACAAGGGGTAACGGGCACGAGTTACTGCTGGGGAGATTTTGGCTGGACACAAGAAAAATTGTTCACAATGAGAACATTCATCCATTGGAATAATCTCTCAAGGGAAGTGGTGGATTCCCTAATGTTGGACGCTTTTAAGATTCAGCTGGACAGGGTGCTGGGCTTGTATCGTGTCTTTCTTGTGTTTTTGCCAAGAAAGGTTGGACCAGATGATCCTTGAGGTCCTTTCCAACCTGCTATACTATGGTTCCATGGTTCTATTATGTGATTCAATATTCAGTTGTACTTTGGGTTTGGGGCACATTCTGCATTTTCCCATAACATTCTGATTGTTGTTTGCAGAAAAATTCCTGCATATTGCCAGAGGATTTAAAGAACTTCTATCTAATGACCGATGGCTTTCAGATGACCTGGAGTGTGAAGACCGATGGCAAGTCAATGTATCATGCACGAATACCCTCATTTCCCTGCAGCCAGTCTTTGCTTTTCAGGATCTCTTTAATTTCAACCTTACTTTCTGCACAGTCAGTACACATCTGTCAGCATCCTGCCTTAGTCTGAGCAAAAGCACATGCGGCAAGTAATTTTGAATGAAAAATAGCACCATTCCTTAACTTTCAAAAACAAGAAAAAAGCCAAACAAGAAGTAGTTTGTTTCTGCTAGGCAGCTTCATCAGTGACTACAGAAAACTGACCTCTGAATTAGTAAGTGAGTGTAGTCCTGTGTGGGATAGTAGACTATATTAAAGATGTGAAGAAAAGATTATGCCTGCACATCAAGGATCCCTTCCTGGTGCAAAAGGAAGCATGTTGCTTACATGTGCTGGACTTGCACAAAAGAGACATGTATCCTGAACACTGGCTAGAAACCAAACAAATAAATACCATTCTTTAATACACTGGCCAGCTATTGACACTCAGATTTAGGTATCTAGTTTAAATCTTGTACCTACACTGCCTCTATAGTTCTTGGAGAGAGAAGCAGCTCTAGCATATTATCCTATCAAAAAGCAATAGGAAGAGTTACCCTCTGATAATGCCTCTTTCTCATTAAAACGTATATGTATATGCTAGAGCACGATTCTGCTTTCCACCAGCTCAAGTCCATTCACTGGAGCAATTTCTGGAGTCTGTGGTGGAACTAAGTACAGGATCAAGCTTTATTGTCCTTGTTTGGCAAGAATTAGGCAGTTCCTTCTCTGGAGGCCTGCAACTATTATCCTACCTCTTGTTGCCTTCAAGTGAGGTTGTCAAATTGGGCTGTGGACACTGCTTACTTCCACAAATGGGTGTGAAATACAGGGGTTTTCCTCAGGAAGTGAAATTTCATTTCAAGAAACAAGCTGAAATCAGGGCTCTAGCACCTGCACTGAGTCCCATCATGTTTCAAGTGGGATTTAGTGTGTTGTGACTCTGAAGACTCTTGTTTTCAGGGCACACAACTACAAAGAGACCAGTGCAGCTCACATTACTGCCTTGTTTGAGCAAGCATCCAGTACCGCCTACAGAGGCCTTTCACACTGGCACGTGGTGGAACAGGGTGATCAATGTCTGGTAACAGTACTAGTCCTCAATAGAGACAAGTGATAAGCATTCATTCAGCAGCACCCACATGTTGACAACACAGTTGGAGTGGGAAACAAGGGAATGCACCCTGAACAGGTATATGGGGTGGAAGAGGGTGAGCTACCCAATACGGTCTGAATGGGTGGAGTGGTTTCTGGTAGGAAGGACAGCAGCAAGAAAGAGTTTTGAGGAGGTGGTTTTAGCTCGCAGGATTTTTAATAGACGATTTCACAGGACTAGGCTAACAGCTGCAGCAGAGGCTTAGCCAGCAGTGTAATTCTCATACCTGCACTGGTGTCACATCACCTGTGAGTGCGATTCTATGTATGAAAAAGCCTAATATTTGTTCCTCTGGAGCCTGACTTGGTTAAGCGTCCAGCCCTGCTGGGTATTCACACCTCTTCTCCCCATCTTTGTTTTCAAAGAGGTTGAGTTGATGCGTGGAGGAAAAGAAATACCTCCTGACACTATATGTGATTAATGGTCACTCTTATTGCAGATACACCAATGCCCCTGGGCTCCATGGTGATTAATAGTGTCTCGAAGCTATGTCGGCTTGGAGATTCTTCTATGTACACTCTGCCTAATGCACCAACTCTTGCTGACCTGGAAGATGACACAGGCGAGGAAGGTAACATCCTATTAACAGGTAGAAAATGTTCTCTGTCTCATCGCTTTTGCTCTGTTAGGATGATGTTAGGATATAGCACATGGATATTGCAACAGCAAAGGTCATTCCCAAGTAGATGGGGTTTTCTTTGTCTCCTGAGCTGGATCTACTATATATTCCTGTTAGTCCCCTATGGCCTTTAGAGGTAGGTCTGTATGCTGAGAATCTCATGAGGATTGTTAATGCTGCCAGTTGCCAGTATTACTTGCATCTTCTTTTTGACAGCGTGGCAGGCTCCTATTCTGCCTTTTCCCTATTTATTTTTTTAACTGAGGCTTCCTCCAGTGATTCACCTTCTAAAGTCTTTGTGTCCTTGTAGTGTCACACGAACAAAAGATAACAGTTTATGTCTTGGTAATAAAAAGGCAGCAGGATGTGCTCTTTGGAATTGGAAAAATAACTCTGGTGAATACATGTCAGTGTGAGGTGACACTGGAAAATGTGTGTTTCCAGACCACCTAAAAATGCTGGGCATGCTGCAGTTTAGAGAGAAAAAGAAAAAGAAAAGCCCACTCCTTTTCTTAGACCTCTTACAGTCTAACAAGACTGGAAGAATAAAGAAGGTGAGAACAGAGCCAGGTGTCATGCTGACTCCTTAACAAATAGCTATTTGATTTAAGTTTTGTCTCTGAATCTCTATAGCTCTTGTAACTGCTAAATATGGCTGGAAGATTCCTTTTGCACATTCCAGCTTGGCTGCAGTCTTGATCTTCTAGCCATTGTAATGAAATGGGCCAAATTCTGCTTCCATTTAGCCACTCAAACTTCCACTGATGCACTTACAAGGTACACTGAGAAAAAGTTACATCCCCACAAGAGATCGTATGCTGACTCCCACAGGAAATTCGTCTGAAGAGTACAGCTCTTATGTCTTGAGGAGCTTTGAAATTCAAACTGATGTCCTGCAAAAACTTGCAGCTACACATCCCAGAATGGTCCTGTAGAAATGCTTTGTGGTGCTTGTGGGCCGCGAGTTGAATATGAGTCAGTGTGGCTTTTGAGGACACTGATGTCACACTGGAATGTATGAAGAAATATATTTGTTTCCAAGGTCATCAAAGACTTCTGTCAGAGAAAAAGAATAAACTGTTCTCCCTGTCCTCCTTAGAAAAGAATAAAGTGCGGCAAGAAAGGGAGGGTGGATAGGACGGAAATAATGGACTTCAGCTGGAGCAAGGAAGATTTAGGATCCACCTGAGAAACACTTCTAATTGATAACAATGGATTTGAGTTGACTGTTGGGAGATTGTGGCATCTCCAACACTGGAGAACTGTAAGAAAAGAGTAAGCAAACACCTCTCAGGAGTGACATCTGTAAAGCTGATCTTGCTTTATGCCAGGGAAGGACTAGAGAGCGTCTTGATATCTTTTTTCAGTCAACTGATTTTGACTCTGGTTTGTTTTCATAACAGAGGTTAACATTTTTCTCACTTTTTGGTTTAGTTCTTTTATTTTTTCAACACAGGGAACTTAGTCAAGAAGTATAAATATAGATTTAGTTGTTCCTTGGCTGATTTATTAATAAGTATCAAATAAATTGCCTTTTGGCAGCTGAGTCACAGTCAGTTTTCCAAATATGTTTCATCAAGTTTTTTCCTGTTTTCAGGCCATGGAGACAAACCAGAGAAGCCACACTTTGATTCTCGTAGTCTCATCTTTGAATTAGACCCATGCAATGGGAATGGGAAAGTTTGCCTTGTTTATAAGCATGCTAAACCAGGTAAGACTGAAAAGAGCAAAGTTAGCCATCTTTCATTGTGGATTGTATCTGCAGGCCACGTGTAGAATCATCTTGTATTTCTGATCATCTTTGCAATTTGTAGATGAACATTTACTGGGGTGTTCTGTCTCCATTGAAGTCAGGGGCTAAACCTCATAGAGACTTTACTAGAGCTAATGTTTTCCCCCCTTTTAATGTTGGGACTCTGCATTATGATTTCTGCATGCATACAAACAAGAAAGCATTCACATATGACCTACAGACAGCCATGTTGAAATAATACAGAGCGCCACTAACATATCTCTGGTTACTTACATGTCTGGAAACAGTTCCCTTCTATTTTGATGAGAAAGCCTGGAGCTGTTCTTAGAAGCAATGGGTAGATGCTAAAGAAGGTCTTGATAGAGACAGCCTTAGACTAGTTCTTCCACCCTGTGCATGGATGCAGAGCCTCCAGATGCTAACTAGACCAAAATTTGGTAGTAAGGGTTGGACAGCAGGGTGAAAGATGTGAGCTGGGCTGTTTCTTCTGACAGATACAGAGAAAACCGTTAGCAACAATTACTGAAACACCTGAGGCACTGGTAAAGCAGTTCTCATCAGACACAATGCACAGGTCACTAGGTGTACATGCATACATGTGTGTTTACTGTGTAGGGGTGTGCAATTGTTATATACCTGTCCTTAACAAAACTCTGTGGTTGTTATCTCTTGTGTTCATTGGGCATGACTGCAGCTCCCAAGGCAGAAACTTACCTGACCTCTTGCCTTGCAGCATTAGTGATTTCAGCACATGCAGTGGCTAACCTGGGCAAGGGAAGGGAGTGCTGTTTCCCAGTGTTGCTGTCAATGCAGGGGGCAGTGTGTTTAATTAGCAGTGTTCAGCGTTTCAATTTCACAAGTAAAATCACGTCTTTTTATGTTACAAAGGATGTAGCCACCAGAGAAATACTTGATCACTGTGGAAAGATTTTGCAAAATGTGTTTTTGTTGGCAGCACACGGTTCTAAGACTTCCAGACTCTGAACTCTATTTAGTAATCCAGATGACTGACAATTGAGTTAGTTGTTTTTACTTTGTGGAGCAGATAAATGTTTGCCATAATTGTACTTTGAACTTAACACCAGAAAGTTGCTGATGTCCAAGCATGTTCCATGCAGTGTACCAGCGCCAGGTTGGGCAGGAACAGCGCTGCATCCATTGTATGGTGGGGAAAGTCAGTGTAATGGCTGTTGCACAAGAATTTTTGGTAAAGCCAGGAGCAGAACTACATCTTTTTCAGTCCCCATGCTCTAACCAGTAAGCCACATTCCTCTGGATAACCATCTGTGTTAGTCAGGGATGCTGCATTTTAGAAGCTGCAGCCTTTCTGATAAGTATGTTGTGTCTCCCACCTGACAATGGCCAGCAATTGATCTTACCACTGCAAAACAACAGTGTAATTTGTGTTTGTGTTGTTCTAGTTGTCTCCCCAGACACAGAGATATGGTTCCTGGACAGAGCTCTGTATTGGCACTTCCTCACCAAAACCTTCACAGCCTACTACCGCCTGCTCATTACCCACCTGGGTCTTCCACAGTGGCAGTACGCCTTCACCAGCTATGGGGTCAGCCCCCAGGCCAAGGTAGGACAGCAGGATCCAGCTCATCAGTATTTTGCATAAGCATAGATGTAAAAACATCTCACCTTTTGACAAGCAGTCTGTAGGCTTGAGTGGGCCTCCTTAAGGAGCTGTGGATCAGGCCATGAGTCTTTCATATCCTGTAGCATGTTAGCAGTCATTCATTTTTGTTAGTAAATTCAATAACATTTTGTGTTAACCCTGCTTTCTTCACCTGAGTTGGACTCTACCTTTGACCTTTAATAGCAGGTAGTGAAGCTCCAATTATTTCTTTGCTCTGTTGACTTTGAAGCAAGCCTTCACTTCCGTGACCGCTGGCAAATGAGGAGATGCAAAGCCATTCATCCCCACAGCTACGTAAGATTGTCTCTGGGCGTAGCACTGAGGAAGAGCCTGCTGCTCTCTGGGTGAAGAGGAAAGCCCAGGTACAAATTAGATAGGAACCCAGAGAAGACTATGGGCTTGAGCCTTGCCAAGAATACCAATTCCTTTGCATCCTCCTCAGTCATGAAGGGATGCCTTGATAAAAATGATGCCAAAAAAAAGGGTAATTTAAATGCCAGCAGTCCTAGAAGTAGTTGTAGGAGAGCTTCAGGTACAGCCTTGTGACCATTCCAGCCCTTCATTATTATTAAAATTGCTATTCTGGTCTGCCAGGACCCTGCTATTGGAAGCACCTGCCATTCCGCAGTGTCTGACTGGGCCCTAAGCCTGTCAAACCCTGATTCAACCTTGTGAGAGGTTGAGGAATGGAACTGATAATACTTCTGAACACAGCACATAAGCGAATACAATGTCTCTGCATGCTGGCAAGCCCAGGCAGGTCTTGGTGAGTGTCCTGCACTTCATCCAGACATGCCAGCTGTCTCACCAGCATGACGTTCCTTGGTCCTGCCTTGATCTCTGTGTGCATCAGAACTACTCACTAAGATCACTGCCAACTTTCCATCTATGAGTGGCTGTAGAATTTTGTTCTTTGTATTTCTAGTGTCTTCCCTGTTACACTGTGCTCTTTGTCGGTGGAGGCTGTGTGCGTGGTCCCCTTAACATATGTCTGTGCTCTGCCTTTCTCTAATTTTCCTACTAGAATATTTTGTTATGTTCAGTATATTCACAAACCTTAGTGAAATCATTCATGTATTCCCTAATCATTTGCAGCCTCTGCTAGTTAAAATCCTCCTAGTGTGTTAACCATTATCATTTTTAAAGGTCTGCAAGGGTGGCGTATTAAAGCTGTTTTCCATTAAGCCGTACATGAAGAGATTGCCATCTACATTTTCATATTGATCTTTTGTTCATCTTGTTCAACATTTTGCTCACGGTTTCAGTGGGATTTGTAATACCATAATGCCCACAGTTTCATTTCCTGACTTTGTCAATGGAAAACTGATAGGAAAAACATCAAAGATGAGGAATGCACTGTGGTGGCGTCTGGGAACCAAAAAGAAAAATATGACTTATTGTGGTCACTTCTAGATGTGAAATCTAACTGAAGAGAAACAAACACAAAATTCTTTGTGTAAAGAGTTAAAAATCCTGCATTATTGAATGTGTGAAGAGAGGGAGGGAGACTGTATCTTGAGAGTTCAACTAGTTTGGTTCCAATTTATAAGTACATTTAAATTCCAAGGATTTTAAATCTTTTCTTCTTGTGTGAATCTAAGTAAGTGTGGTTTAGTTTCAACCCATCCTTTTGCTTTTCTTCCTGTTGTTTAAATCAAGAGTTGCTCCTGATAGGAGTTACACTGCAGGAAAGTTAGTTTTAGGTTTATGTCTGGTTCTCCTCTTCCATGTCTGGAATGTGGGGCAGTTCCAGGACTGTAGCTGTGCCTTATGTATCCTTATCAAAAGGCACTCTTTGCAGTCCTGTAAATTGCAAACTGATAAGTGGTGTGTGATCAAAATCAAGTCTCAGGAGGGAGGGCGAAGAGGGTGTAAATGTCTAAGTGCAGTTTGATTTTAACCTCTTCCTTCCCCACCATCCTGCCTTTCAGCAATGGTTTAACATGTATAAACCCATAACCATCAACACATCTCTCCTCTCTGAAGAAGCTGATTCCTTCGTGAACAAGTTGGACCCCAATAAAGTATTTAAAAGCAAGAACAAAACACCAGTGATCAAAAAGAAACAACCTTCCCAGCCGTCAGGCTCCCAAAAGAGTCACACGAGCATGACCTCCTCCAAGACATCCTCGCTAGCTGGGAATTCTTCAAGGAAGTGAGACCCCCAGATCTGACCCTGAACAGTATTTTCAACAAGCTTTGATGTTCTCTGATGCAGAGCCAATGGTTCAGATGGAGTTCCTTGTGCATTAATAGATGTGCCCATGGAAAACACGTTGCAGCATTTGCATGAAATAAAGCCACAATGTACTTTGACATGGGAGGGATGTAGTTCCTTGAGACTGGGAGAAAAAAACTTGAGACACTGATTTAATTTCCTTCTGCTACTTGCAGTATGTACTTTCCAGAGGGCATGAAGAAGCCGTTGATGTCACTGCTGTATTGGGAAGCTTTTGTTCTTGTACAACTACAGCAGTGAAATGAAAGCAGATGTAAGTCACCATTACTTTAATAGACCTATGCTGAAACACAGTGTATGAAGATATTTTCTGCCATCTCCTTTGAAAGAAACTTGTCCTGACCTTGCATGCTATGGATTAGGCTGGAACCCACTGAACAAAGAAATATCTTCTGCTTCTAATAGAATCAAACTCTGCACTTCCCCATGCTCCTTCCAGTTTCTGCCCTCAGAGTCATGGTTCAAAGAGACCTTGGGCTTCCATGTCTCTGCACTGGCCTAGTTGCTTGCTCTACAGCCCAGACCACTTAGAATCATAGACTCAACTAGGTTGGAAAAGACTTTTAAAATCAAGTCCAACCGTTAACCTCAGGACTGCTAAGACCACCTCTAAACCGTGTCACTGAGGGTCTCATCTACATGGTTTTTGAACGCTTTCAGGAATGGTGACTCCACCACTGCCCTGCGCAGCCTGTTCCACTGCCTGAGCACCCTCTCGGTGAAGATATTGTTCCTAATATCCAACCTAAACCTTCCCTGGCACAGCTTGAGGCTGTTTCATCTTGTCCTATCACTTGTTACCTGGGAGAAGAGATTGATGTCCACCTCAGTCCATCCTCCTTTCAGGCAGTTGTAGATAGCGATAAGGTCCCCCCTGAGCCTTCTCTTCTCCAGACTAAACCCCCCAGGTCCCTCAGCCGTTCCCCATCACACTTGTGCTCCAGACCCTTCACCAGCTCCATTGCCCTTCTCCGGCCCCGCTCCAGCACCTCAATGTCTCTGCTGTAGTGAGGGTCCCAGCACTGAACACAGGATTCGAGGTGCATCCTCATCAGTTCCCAGTGCAGGGGGATGATCACTGCCCTGGCCCTGCTACCACACTATTGCTGATACAGGCCAGGATGCTGTTTGTCTTCTTGGCTGTCTGAGCACAAGCTGCTCATCTTCAGTTCCATCAATCAGCAGCCTGAGGTTCTTTTCCACTGAGCAGCTTTCCAGTCACTCTGCCGCAAGCCTGGGGCAGTACATGGGGTTGTTGTGGCCCAAGTGCATGGGCCAGCACTTTGCCTTGTTGAACCTCATACTATTGACCACAGCCCATGGATCCAGCCTGTCCAGATCCCTGTGCAGAGCATCTTATCCTCCAGCAGATCAACACTCTCACCCAAATAGGTGTCATCTGCAAATTTACTGAGGGTGCACTCAATCCCCTCATCCAGATCATCAATGAAGATATTAACACTGGCCCTAACACCGAGCCCTGAGGGACACCACTAGTGAGCAGTTACCAACTAGATGTGACACCATTTACCACCGTTCTTTTGGGCTCAGCCATCCAGCCAGTTTCCAACCCAGCAAAGAATTCACCTATCCAGGCCATGAGCCGATAGTTTCTCCAGGAGAATGCTGTGGCGGACAGTGTTGAATGCTTTACTAAATCCAAATTGACAATGTTCACAGCCTTTCCCTCATCAGCCAGGCTGGTCACCTTATTGTGGAAGGAGATCAGGTTGGTAAAGCAGGACCTGCCCTTCGTTAGCCCATGCTGACTGGGCCTGGTTGCTCCATTTTGCTGCACGTGCTTTATGGTCTCACTTAGGATCGCCTGCTCTGTGACCTTCCCCGGTACTGAGCTCAGGCTGACATAGCTGGAATTTCCAGGGTCTTCCATCCTGCTCTTTTTGTAGAGAGGTGTCATGTTGGCCAGCCTCCAATCCTCTGGGACCTGCCCAGAGGACTGCTAGAGACCAGATTGCTAGACTAGACCAGGACTGCTGATACATGATGGAGAGTGGCTTGGCAAACTCCTCTGCCAGCTGCTTCGTCATTCTTGGGTGTCACCCGTCCAGCCCCATTGATGTGTACATATAAGTGGAACAGGAGGTTGCTAGCCATTTCTTCCTGAATTATGGGGACTTCAATCAGCTTCTCATCTCTGACATGCAGCTCGGGGATCTGAGTACCCTGAGAGTGGCTGGTGTGACTACTAAAGACTGAGGCAAAGGCAGCATTTCCTTTTTGGAAATGCTTTTCCTTTTTGGCCTTTGTGCCTTGTCTTTTCAGATAGTCAAGTCTGTGTGATGTCCTTCCCAATACACCCAAAGGTAGCCAGAAGCTGCAAGATCCCTCACTGCCTCTGATTTCTCCTCCTGTAGGAATTGCTGAAACACTGGGTCAGTGATGTTGAGAGTCCCATAAGCCAGGAGGACCCCTTGGTTTGTCATGCATTCATTTGCAAAGTTGACCATTCAAACAGCCTTTGTCACTTTTCAACTGGGCAGGATCTGACCTGGGCACACTGAGATCCTACAGCCTTAGAAGCTCCTGATGCTGTTTTAATAGTCTAAGTTGTCAGGTTAGAACCGCACTTTAACCCATCCAGTGCTGGTTTTTATTTATACCTGAAGGTTTCCATTACTTTTCTGTGCTATTCTGTCTTCTTAGGTGTGCTGGAAACACATGGTAGCCACCCACACATTTTGTGCCTAAGCAGGGAAATCCAAAGTCACCATCTCTAAGTAAGCATCAATTACTTAAACAGTATCATCTTTTATTTGTGAAACAGTCATATAATTACATAATACAAACCTACCTCACAGGGACGTGAGGACAAGTATTTGTATGGCCTTCAAAAAGAGGAAGCCTGTAAGTGCTTAGTAGTATTTTAATAAAGAATTTAATATTTTCCTCCAGAGTGACTGGGTATTTAAAGTTGCTTTGGGGAGCACATGTACCAGGATGTATGGTAAAAGCAGGGCACAGGCTGGATTGGTTTGTTGGGTTTTTTCTAATGGAGTGGACAATCTCACTGAGAAGGGTTGGATTACAGTGTCTTTTTAGCTAATCGCATTGTGAGCTACTCTGAAGTTCCCAGTTTAGTTCACATAGACCAAAAGACTCAGCTGTTTGACAGCTGTTCAGCACACCTCTGTCCTGCACTCAGTGTTCAAAGTCTCTGATGCCATCAGCCCCAGCTCTTGCACGCTTTGCTTGGTTTCCAGCACTGTCCAAGTGCAGTTTCTGCATTGCCTTGCTGAGGGCTGCCCTCTGCCACCCCCATGTGAGAGGAAATTTTCTAATGCTCCTCAGCCCTCTGAAGCTGACATGCATCTTGTGCTAGGTAAAGATCTGTTGTAGCTGCTCTACTAACATAAGGTCAGCTCAAAAAGAAAGCAGAGATGTCAGTACCTATCACCCCACCCCACGCCACATTAGTGGTCCTTTTAATAGAATTATACAATACCAGGTTGGAAAGGACCTCAAGGATCATCTGGTCCAACCTATTATAGTCTATCTTATTATAGACCTGTCTGGTCCTACTATATTAGTAGCGAGATGTGAATGATCATTAAAGCCAGTAAATGCCGTTTTCTGGAATTCTGTGCAGTAGTGATGTTCTGTCACTTCCTACTTATGGAGATCCCCGTATTTTGTGTTCATGGCACCCTAGGACCGCAGTCATGTGCTTGACATATATACCATACTTGCTTAAGCATTGCCTAGGAAAGTTAAGACTCTTGTTACCCCACTGGTGACAGTAAGCTTCTGATACTATTTAACTTTTATTCTGATACCTCAGTCGTGGAAGGCTCTTGCAGGTCCACTTCCTTATTCAGACGGAGGTGGCAGAATTCCTTCAGGAACAGGGCAGCCTCTTCCCACATTTCTTATGCATTCACAGTGGGGAAAAGGGCTTCAATTTTGGTTTTTGTTTAATTGAGCATTTGAGTCTCAATCCTTTTATGGTGGTAGTTAAAACTCCAGCCTATTGGTAGCACACATAATTCCATGACACCAACATGTTCCAGTAGAGTGGTGCCAGAAATCAGGAAACTTTGTGGTTTAGTTTACTGATTTTTTGGTGCTTCCTGAATGTTCAGATCAAAAAGGAAAAACCAAAAACAAGCAAAAAAAAATCAAGTTCAGGTCTGTATTTCAGACTATCCTTGCTCTTTGTGCTCTGCCAAAACAGGTGTTTGTTAGGGTTTATCAAATGGAAGCAAGCTTAAGTCCCTGATCCATCAGTATTTACTTCTTACCAAAGAATATTCCAGATGAAAATTTCTTTAAGTTAATTAAGCTTTTTCTGCTGATTTTATATAATGTATTTTGATCTAGTGGAAAGTGTCCCTGCCCATGTCCGGGGGTTGAAACTAGATGATCTTTAAGGTCCCTTCTAACCCAAACCATTCTATGATTCTATGAATGCATAGGTATCTGGAGTCTTGCAGCTCTGCTTTGCTTTTCTCCAGAATGTGATGATTTTATCTTTGGTAGATGTTTACACAGGGAGACTGAATAATTCCCTCAGGTCACAGACAGGTCTAGCCCTGCCCAGGTCTGCCCAGTGTATTAGAGACCCAGTTTGTCTGCTCAGGCAGAGTTTATTGAAGACCAGTCCCACATTTCTCCACCAGCAGGGTAAAGAACTGGTGTGCTCCGGCAGCATTATTGCACATGCCCTTACCCACTTGTTTACCCTTTGACTGTCAGTCCGTATGTCCACATAGGCTTTGATGTGAAGTCCTTTCCTTGGAGCACGTGGCCATCACAGTGTAGAAACCTCCACTGCTCTCTGTCCTTTCTCATTCCCACATCCCGTGACAGGTGGGTTGTGAAAATCAATGAAGATTTTGTGGATGAAGACACCAGTCAGGCTTCCCAGAATTGGTGCTGTGACTGGGACCCACCACCAGTGGTGTCCAGCCCTAAAATGAAACAGAGGAGAGGCAGCCAGTGAGCCACATTGGAACCACTGCCCTGCCACTGAGTGGCTGCAAGGGCAGGAGTGAGCTGTGTGAGAAGGGGTGTCTAGTCACACTTCACATACTGGGCCCTACAGCTGGCTTAGACACATTCCCTACCCACCAGCATAACTGCTGGAGGGAGGGTCATTTTCCCCATCAACCTCAGAAGGTGTTGCTGCACTGTCTGCAGGTTTCTTGCTGTCCTACCTACAGAAATGGTCTGTGTGATCCTGATGAGCATGACTATCAGACAGAAAGACACACACACCTCTTTTCACTCCCCGTTTCCAGTAACATCGGCACCTCCTTTACCAAGCTCTCACTTATTTTCTGGAAATTTAATTAAACTAATGGGCAGGAGATTCTGCTAATGCCCTCAACCATGGGAAAGGCCATAGTGTGGCACCATTGCTAAGCAGGGGAAGGCAGGGTTTCATCTCCAGATTCAGACATCTAAATTTAAGAGAGCTATTCAGTAATCCATCTATAAGTACCTGCTTTCATGTGAGCTGAATCAGTCTTTGGCTTTCCATTCACTGTGATATAACCACCTAGACCTCCAGCTAAGAGGTGGCCAGTTTGCTGCCCAAATTGAGGTGTCCAAATTTCAAGATGAATCCCATGCTGGAGAATTAGTGTGCCCCAATTTTTGTGCGCATAATGCACCAGCCTCCTCTATGCACAACTTTTGCTGTCTGAGAATGTAGGATGCGCTCTGCACTGATACCATCATCACTTGACCCAGAGAAAAAGTCTTTGTGGCTATTCTATCTTGGGTTTATCTGCTCTCATTGCAAGCTGAGCAGTGTAAAAGCAAAGAGGGTCACTCACGTGAAGACATCGGTTCCCCAGCCAGCAATTGCCGTGAAGATCCTGGGGGGCAGGTCTCGGGAGGGGTTTATGGCATAACCTGTGTTCATCCCCATCCCCATGCCAATGCCCAGGACAAGGATACCCGTGAGCAGGGCCTCTGTGCCTCTCAGGGCCCTGTTGTTTTTCTCATCGTGGATGATCAGAATGCCCAGGTGAAGCATCACTGTTGCTAGAAACTGCAGGAGCACAAAAGGGACAGCAGGTCAGGAGGGAGAAGGGGGAATGCAGGATCATCCTCGGCAGAGAGGAAGAGATTTCACAGATTGGAAGAGCAGGTAACATTCATGCTCTGATCAAGGCAGGGAGGACCTTGTTCTTATTCCCGCCTCACAGGTGGATGGGAGAAAATTCTGGACTGATTTCCCAGCAGCAATAACTCCATGTCATCACCAGAAATGCCCTAGGACTGACAGAAACTTCTCAGCACTGTCCTCTCCCTCCACCTTTCAAGTTAGAGACATATGTTATTGTAAGTACATTTCATCTGACAGAGGCAGACCCATAACAGACTGCTAAGAAGACAAATCTGTTCCTCCCTAGAGGGAGTGATGTTTTATATAGCCTGTTGCATCAGCCTTTTCAGGACTAAAAGCAGATACTAGATTCTCCTCTGGGACACTGAATCTCCCTTTTGTGACAGTACATAGCGAGAAGTTGTAGATCTGTGATGCCCAAGATGTCAGGAACTGTTGTTTGAATGCAGGTGATTCCTGTCTTTTTCTGCTTCAGAACGTGCAGCTGGAGAGCCTGGGACTGCTTGCAGAGTTGCCAGCAAAAGTAGAAACTCTGCAGCTCTTGGCAATACGCTGTCACTGTCATTTGCTTTCTTGTGTAGCAAGGACACTGCATGCTCTATGGGAGGCTGAGTCATCAGGTCCCCACCTGTAAGCTATCCGACTCTCACTGCCATCCTCATCATACCCAGGGAAGAATTTTGTCAGAGACAAGCACAGGCTTCCTTAGATTTGAATTGGGACTGAATCTTCCTTCTCCAGTGCTCCAGTGCTCCATGTCCACTGAAGCATCCCCTTCCTATTTCTGGGCATCTGGACATTGTGTTGTGCGCTGGGAATCAACTGTTCGTGGCCTGAATTGGACTGTTCAAACCCCAGAGAACAATCCAGACAGCCTGTGGTCTGAAGGGGACCTACAAGGTTGCTGGAGAGGGACTCTTTGTCAGGGACTATAGTGATAGGGCAAGGAGTGATGGGTTTAAACTAAAACAGGGGAAGTTCAGGTTAAATATAAGGGAGAAGTTCATTGTTGTGAGGGTGGTGAGGCACTGGAATGGGTTGCCCAAAGAAGTGGTAAATGCTCCACCCCCTGCAGTGTTCAAGGCCAGGTTGGGCAGAGCCTTGGGCAACATGGCCTAGTGTGAGACATCCCTGCCCAGGGCAGGGGGTTGGAACTGTATGATCTTAAGGTCCTGTGCAACCGTAGCCATTCTGTGATTCTATGTGAAGGCAGCCCTGGGTGCTCTGTACTGGTGAGGGGCAGCGGGCAGAGCTGCCCAGGAGAACAGGGCATGTGTAGGATCCAGAAAGGGGAAGAGCAGTTCAGAGAATTGCACAGAGCCTGAAGGAGATGCTTCCTGATACAGCTCAGCTTCCCATTGCCTGGGCTGCATGCAGGAAAGGTGTTTGGAGGGCACTGTGACCAAGCCTGCAGGCATTACCTTTTAGGCTTGCTCAGCCACCAAGATGCCTTTCATCCTACCTGCCAGGCACCTGCTCTGAATGGTGGGCTCCTTGGAGAAGAGGTTGTGATTGTCTCTGCACACTCTCTCTGGCACTCACAGTGTTACCACCTGCCTTGCCCAGCACATCCCAGCAGTCCCCACTGACCTCTGTGAAGAAACTCCCAGGCAAGGACATATAGGGAGCAGGGTAAGTGGAGAAGATGGACGCTGTGGCAGTTGGTCCTGTCACTGTGAAGTTCCCCTTGGAGTAGTCGTACAGAGCATCTTAAGGAGAAATGGGAGTTAGAGGAGTTAGCAGAATTCATCACGGCACATACGTGAGTCCATGCATTGCAGCCAGCGTGGACACCAAGAGGAACAGAGGCAATGGGAGATACAGTGGAGGTGACACACCCCAAGCAGGGCATGATCTCACTGACACCTGTCACCTGCAGCCTTTGGTCTGCAATTGCTTCCTTAAACCTACCGGCTCCATGCCCCTGCGCTGGGAGCCTGAGGTAGGCTGGATGCTCTGGATGCACTGGATGCCTCCATCCCCTGCCTCTTAGAGGATGGGACATGCTGGAGCCAGTGAGTGGTGTGTCCCTCTCAACTCAAAATCACAGATGTCTGCTGTACTGTTATACACGGACCAGCAGAGTCCCCCAGAGCTCCATCTGTGCCTAATACATGGTAGTTCCATTTAACTTCAGCCCTTGCAGACTCTTGGAAACAAAATGCAGCTCCTGGCCTTGAGCTGAGGACAGGTTTTGGTACTGGGAATACCGTGAGCAAAAAGGAGCTGTGCTGTCCAAGAACTTCTCATCCTTCCCACAGATATCTGGGCCCTGCTCTGGCCTGGAGCTGTGAAGGTCTGTCCCACATGCCAGGAGCAGACCCTTCTCACTCAGACATCATGCTGGGTACTGCAAAAGGAAGACTGAAATGGTGCCCACAGCAAAGCCTGAGATAAAACACACAACCGTACCATAGTAGATGCCAAAGACAGTGGCTGCTGCTGTAAAGGAGCCCAGAAACTGGCCGATCACATAAACTGGGAGCTTTATCCAAGGCAGGTTTCCTAGAATGCAGTGTGTGATGGTGATGGCAGCATTCAGATGAGCTCCTGCAAAGTCACAGCAAAAGAAACTGGCTTCAACCCTGATGCAGCCGTTTTGGAGCATGTCCCAGAACCCCACAGCAAGCACTCAGATGTTGATCCAGGACACCAAGACTGTCAGGGCAGGGTCCCTCAAAACTGACCTGTCTTCCCTGGGCAACTGAATGATGCAGGACGGAGAGCTATTAGCTTTAGTCTTCTAAAAGCTCTGTAGACCACAGGCTGCTTTCAGAGTGGCTCATCTCACCTCAGAGACACCTCTCTATATAGGTTTCACCCTGTTCAGCTTAAGGGGAGCCCAAAACTTAGACTCATCACCCATCTTTTATACAGCTGCAGGTAGATAAGATAAATCTTATTCCAAACAATTGCAAGAGAGGGCCTCATCCTGGCAAAGCTGAGCACTCCAGCTGATGGGAGCTGGAGGGACTCAGGTTAGCTGTTAGATATCACTGCGTTGAGAAGAGGGTTACAAGGATAGTCAACCCTGCCCAGACCATGGTTGCTCCCACTAATGTGAAGCAGACCCTGTCCTTCCCTTGCAGAGTTTGTAATCTTTGACTGTATTTCTTTGCATCCGTGTTTAGAGAGGGCACTTTCTACGCAGCAGGTTGGTATTCAGTGGTGCCCTCAGTGCAAGCTACGTTTGTTCTCTGGGCCTCATCTCTCCATGAGTCCAAAGGAAGTATTTGCTTTTCCTACCTGGTAGGTGTAAACTCTGTGGGTCAATAGATGTTCCAGTCTTAGTGGCCATCTCCAACTCTAGACTCAGAAAGGGGTAACATCCAGACACACAGCACCTCAACAGAGTGAAGTAAAAGTGCATGTACTGCCACCACTGACATGGGGGGAGGTCCCTTTTTCTTTGATCCTTTGCCAGCATGACCAGCTATTTCAGAGATCACAAGAAGCATCTGGTGACATAAATGATGCCATATTACAGTGACAGGAAGCCCTGAAGCTGGCTTTGGAACCAGACTTGCTGGCTGATCCGAGACCCTTTCTTCCACCTCCAATCCTTCCATTTCAAATGTCAGCTGGAACTGTAGGGACCTGCTTTCCTCAGTCCCCTTTCCCCAGGATGTCACCACCTGCTCCAAAAGGACAGGGAGACCATGGGCTGACTGCATGGACCAATTCTCTCCACCAAGCCCCAGCCTTGGACATCTGTCTGCTCCAACAGTTCAAGAGCAAGGACTTGCTTTAATCATCTGGCCTCTAGAGCCTTTAATCTCTTCTCTTGGTGCAAATAAATGCAGAAATTCCACAAGGCAAAGGTAATGCTCTTGTCATGTGAGAGTTACCACCCCATGGCCCCAAAACACCACCTCCTGAGCTCTTGAAGGGTGTGTGCACGTGGATGTGTATGATAAGGAGAAAATTTGCATGCCATTCCTTGTTGCAACATCAGCAGTAAGCTCTCCTTTGCAATAAATTATTTACTTCCCCATGGGTCACACCGCCAGCGTGCTTTCAGACCTCCTTGTCTTCTTGGGCTGTGATGCTATATCCCAATGTGACTAACGGGGGCACTGCTGAAACCAGGCTCTGCTGACTACAGCAGGAGGGAATGGCTGAACACCCACCACTATCCCTGTCCTACTTGCCCTGGTCTAATCAGCTCAGGACACAGGTTTGGGGACAGCATTCTGTCGCTATGCTGTGCCTGCCTTGTTCCCTGCTTCTAACCTTGCTGCACCACTGGGACACCTTGGCTTGAGCTTGGACCTGTCTCCCCACTGCGGACTTGGCTGTGGTCACTGGGTCGTGAGGCTGACCCTGGTTATGGTCACCAAACTTGCTCTGCTCTTCTTGCTTGGGGACCCTAGGACTGACCTTCCTTCAGGTGAGGGCACTGTGTCAACTGACCATGCCATTACCCACCCTTCCACGTCCCACTCCTGCTGCCCCTGATGCACGTGGCCTTTATGGGACACAGAGATGTCCCAAGCTCGAGTGTCCTGCTCACCAGAGATTCCTCCAGCTGCATGGATGCCCAAGGTAACACCAATGCCAAATGCCAAATTGATGTTCAGATACTGCCCGAAGTTTTGTCTCCCTAATACCACTTGTGCCACAGAAGACAAGCCAAAGACCTAGAGCATGGAAAAAGAAAGAGAGAAAGGAGTGTTAAAAGTACCTTCATTGCTGTGGTGGACTGAGCTTCTTTGCTACTTTTTCTGCAATTTTAATAAACTCAAGACAGGAAGACTCTAAGGTGCCCATTGTCAGGAGATGAAGAATGCGCCTCCCCTGCACAGACTGAAGCAGTAGATGGGTTATTCCTCACTGGTGCCCATCACACTGAAACAGGCACTCTAGTCATCATTGGCTGTGGGGAGACAAACCCCAAACCCACACATCGAGATCCAGGGCTCAAAAGGGGTCACTCATACAGCCACGGTATTGCGCCTGTGCCTGAAACCAGGGACATGAGCCAGGGGAGCATCACCATTGACCATCAGGAGACAGTACCCATGATGGGTGGAAGGACAGTGGGCAAATTCTTTTTGTCTTTCTTTCCCTGGTGTGCAATTTGTTCACTAAGAACGTGGTTTGGGCAGCGCACAGCTATTCGCCAAACCCAACTCTAATTTTGTAACTTACCCCAGAAAAAAAAACAAGGAAGGAAATTCCGTTTTGACTTTTCCTTTCAATGCATACACATTCAGTTTGAAAACAGCCAAAGTTTCAATATTTTTTTTAGTGACTAAAGGGGAACCAGGAAAAAAAAAAAAATAAGCAGCAAAGTAAACACTTTCCAGCAGGAAAAGGCATATTCAAGAAATTGCTCTGGCCTGAAATTAAATTCTATTTCACTTTTTAAATGTGGTCAGAGGGTGGAAAAATCAGTTCTTTGCACAGCTCTTACACTGAAATCCAGAGAAGGACAAAGATTCTCTTGAGGTCTCTGCCTCACAAACCACTTGGCAATTGAAGAATGTATCCTGCTTCTCGGACTACACTCCTGTTTATCCAGGGTGGCATGTCCCTCCGAGACAAAAATGTCAACATGTTCTCCAGCATCTAAACTTGTGCTCTGTCCGTTCTGACTGTGATCTTTCCTGTCTACTCTGCCTGGATCGAGTTCATCTCATAATCCACTCTCCCTCTTCCCTTTCAGACATCACCCCTGCTCCCCAGAGACGCTATTCTTAATTCTCTCATATACATGAAGCCCACTCTCTGTGTGAGCCTCTGTCAGTCTGCCTCAGCAAAAAGCACCAAAGCCCCAAAAAAACACTGTTTGGGATCTGCAAAAGCCTTACAAAAACTCTGCCTACTCATCTCTGACTTTCCAAAGCCACATCCAAGAGAAGCCAAATGCATAATGCATTTGTAGGTTTTGTAGGACAGCACGGAGGTGCAGAGAGAGGGACTTGGGGCAGGAGACATGGCTGAACACCAGTATCCTGAAATAAGTGTATTTCAGCACAGATCCAAGCCTCTGATCTCTTTCTCTATTCTCACATTTCCAAAATACCCTGTTTATTTCCCTATCTCCCTACTTCTGCTGCTGTTTACTGCTGCCTGGTTCCCTCCTTTGTGATCACTGCCTGTCCATTAAAGTAAGAAGCCTGGGCTGGGCACTGTTCTCCAAATAACACACATCCAGGCATCATGGAGATGCATCCAGCACATTCCTGGCTGCCCTGAGGGCCCTGGGGCTGCTGGATGCTACACCTGAATGCTGGATGCTATTTGTTGCCAGCCCATGATAAGGGTCCATGTGTAGTGTTCCTCCTCCTACTTTATTCCCTTGCAGGGATCAGTGAACAAGGCTACAAAATCTGCCTTTGGTTGTCAAGAGTACAGGGGAAAGACTCCTCCTCATGCTTCTTTCTCAAGGCAGCTCAAGCAGGACACCTCTGAACTAGTTCCTTGTCACCTGGAACTTCCACCACCAAAAAGCAAAAGGGGATGGAAAGGAAAATGATTTGCTCAGCTCCTCCTGAGAAGCCACAGACATCTGTGCTCTGAGTTCCAATGGGTGCAAAGCTACCTGTGTAGTAGGGCTGAACTTCAGGTAGCTGGATGTGCAATAATATGTGATAAAATGCAAGTATCCTTTGCATGTGCAGTCGTTGCCCGTGAAAACAAGCACCTTTAACTGTCAGCAGTGTCAGAAGGTGCCCATGGTCACAGAAACCTTATCTTCCACCTGTGCAAATCTCCAAGTACAAGTTTTTGGGGCTATCCCCAGCCCTTTCTTGCTGCCTCTGTCCAGTCCTAAGTGTCTCAGCCCAGGCTAAGCCCAGGTATAGTAAATTAGCACAGACAGCTTCTGGAGCTTTTCAGAGGGAGGATGCCATCTGTATGTGTTGGTCCAACACATGAAGGCTCTGGTCGTGGTGGGCACTGAACCTCAGCCAGGGGTCAATTCTGACTGCAAAGCTTTCCTCACCTACTCCCCAAACACCTACAAAGCAGCTCAAGAGCTCGAAACCATGTCTCTTTCTCTGCATGAAATAGATCCTTCAGGCAAGGGATGAGTTTCTGTACGATATGGATAAACACTATCCATCTGCCCCATACGAAAACCAAAAGTGAAATCCTAGCATGCTTTAAAGCTGGTAATTACAGCTGTAAAGCATGCTGTAATGGTGGGTTGTGGCTCCAGAGAGTATCACAGGTATTCATTACCTTGGCAACCCCAAGAGGAAGACAGATGAATGCTGCTCTCATTTCACAGAGGCTGTCAGTGGTAGAGGAGTTGGGGTCTGCTCCCCAGACCTGTGCAGGACCCCCCAACCACACCATCGCCTATGGCACAGCAGGTAGAAAAGCCTCAGTTCACTGCATGGGATCTCTCAGGGGGCTGGCACAAGCATTGTGTTGCCCCATCTGACCAGGCTCTGCTCTTTGGTCTCATTCCCAGACTTTCCCTCCTTTTATTCAGAGAACTGTTTTCAGAGAACTGAAACAATGGAGTGGCCAGAGAAGGGCAACAGAGCTGGTGAAGGGTCTGGAGCACAAGTGTGATGGGGAATGGCTGAGGGACCTGGGGGGGGGGGGGGGTGGTGGTGGTGTGGAGAAGAGAAGGCTCAGGGGGGACCTTATCGCTATCTACAACTGCCTGAAAGGAGGATGGACTGAGGTGGGGTTCTTCTCTCAGGTAACAAGTGGTAGGATAACAGGAAATGGCCTCAAGCTGTGCCAGGGGAGGTTTGGACTGGATATTAAGGAAAATTTCTTCACTGAAAGGGTTGTCAAGCATTGGAGCAGGCTGCCCAGGGAAGTGTTGGAATCACCATCCCATTTACAAGATGTGCAGATGCCCTTGGTGATACGGTTTAGTGGTAGTCTTGGTAGTGCCGAGTTAATAGTTGGGCTCAATGATCTTAAAGGTCTTTTCCAATCTATTTCCAAGCAATTCTATGATTCTATCCCCAGTTACTTCACAGACTCCCAGTGACAACCTCCCAGCCTCCACACTGCTTTCTTCCTCCATAAGGTTTAGGCACGTCTTCCTGGTAGGAAGCTGCACCCCACCAGAGCAGAAGGGTGAGCATTAGCAACCAGAGGCTGATGATGTGATAGGACACCATTGACCTTACAGCTGCTAAACACTTACCCTCTCACCCTCCCTGCACACACACATGCATGCACGTGCATATCTGGGCCCATCCTTTCCTTACCATGAGGATGTACATCCCCAGTGCTTCTGCCAGCATCTCCCTGATGGTGACACTTCGAATCGTGAGCGCCTTCTGAATCTTCTCCATCATCTTGCTCTCTGGCTCCAGCCTGCAGCCACAGCAGCTCCTGTTGTGACAGTACACTTACTGCTCTGAGCCAAGTACCCTTTGAAACTTGGCACCCTCCCTTCACCCCCAGACACCTTCGTTCATTTAGTTAACGATGAACAAGCCAATAAACAAGCAGATAGCTTCAAAGTCTTCCCACACACAAATGCCATCCTTCTAAATCTATATGGTGAGGATGCAATACTTCTGCTACCAGACTTTGCAAACACTGGGCCCCTGCCCAGGAGCAGCCTATCTCCAGGGCAGTGGAGCTGTAAATAGCCTTGGTGTGTTCCTAAAGCCTGTCTTTCTCTGTAGCCTTTCCCACAGGTACTGAGCAGGAATTTTGGCTCTGCTCTGCATTGTAACCCCCTGGCTGGTGGTTTGGTACCATTTTTTGTTATAACAGGTGAGATTAGGAGTATTTGCTTGTGCTTTGCAGGATATTTGGATGCCCAGCCTTCGGGAAGGATGCTCTCCCTGGAGCTGATGTGCACCACTATCCACAGTTGGGAAGAGCATAATGCCTTGAGTGTTGCTCCAGGTTGAGCATTTTGCTAAATGTACCTGTGTCCAGTCACACTAGTGCAGAGCCTCCCTGCTGCCCCTCCCCGGTCTGTCCTTTCATCTGGGGCAAGGAAACACCCTTCTCAGCAATTGTCCCAGCGACCTTCAATTACGTCTGTCTGCCAGAGCAGAGCCCTCATTGCCCTGATTAATCCTCCATCTCCTGATTCCCTCTGCTTATCTCCCTGCTCACCATGTGCTCTTACCCCTCCACTGTGAAGAGGTTTTAATACCTTTGCTTAATCACTGAAAAGTTAAACCCATGAACACTCAAGACCTCTTCCTGCAAGCCTTGTCTGGTTCCTTGCTGCTTTTATTCACCTTCCTCTCAACCCACTGCAGCTTCTCAGTGTGGCCCTGGAGAGGACACGATGCACAGCTCTGGAGGAGTTAGAAGCAGCTTCCCCGATGGGAATGCAGTGCTCTGCTCCTTCTGCCCCTGGGGTTGTCTCCCTCTGCATTAACACATTGCAAATGTTCATGAACTTTCCTTCCCCCCACAGGACACTGAGCAGATGTATGGAAGAACCTGGGAAGCTGATTCTCCTCTCCGCCCCATAGAGTCATACAATCATAGAATGGTTTGGGTTGCAAAGGACCTTAAGATTATCTAGTTCCAACCCCCTGCCATGGGCAGGGACACCTCACACTAAACCATGTCACCCAAGGCTCTGTCCAACCTTGCCTTGAACACCACCAGGGATGGAGCATTCACAACTTCCTTGGGCAACCCATTCCAGTGCCTCACCACCCTCACAGTAAAGAACTTCTTCCTTATACCCAATCTAAACTTCCCCTGTTTAAGTTTAAACCCATTACCCCTTGTCCTATTGCTGTAGTCCCTGATGAAGAGTCCCTCTCCAGCATCCTTGTAGGCCCCTTTCAGATAGATGACTGTCTATTTTATGGCAGGGGAGGGTTTTATGGACTGGGGTAAGCCCTCTTCCAGTGACAGATCAGCTCTTGACCTTAATGAACACTAGGCTAAACATGCAGTAATTTACTCAGTCTGTCTCTCCCACTAAGGTCCATTTAATCATGACGGGTGATAATCTCACCCTCTAAAGGGTGTTCCTACAGCATGTTTCAAGGTGGGAAGGGTTTTCTGTGCTTTGAGTCCGTGAGCATGCTGTGGCACAGAAAAAGTGTCCAGTGAATCTTTCCACGTCTTTTCTTTCTCTGCCATATTAGTGTTTATTGGTTGGTTATTACAGAAACATGGTCCCTGGAGAACCAGACTGGGGTGGTGACAAGAGCCTCAAGTTTCTTCTGCACATGGTAATTTCCAGCTGACATGTAAAGCTCTGGTCCTGGCATCAGCTCGTATTGGAGATCTCACAGCCTTCCTCACATGGATGAGGTGTGAGTGGGTCAATATTCCCCACAGCTGGACCTACAACTTTGTTTCTCACTCCTAGATCTCAGGGAGCCTTACAAGTGGATTCCTCCCTTGTGGGCACACAAGCTGCTGTGTTTCTAAAACGTTTTGTCTCCTGCATTCAAACATTATCTATAGGCATGTCCATATTCTCATTTGGGTTGATAAATGGAAACGGCTCCCATGGACTTGCAGTTTTCTCAGGGAAAAAGGCAATCCCAGTTTGCAATAGAAACCTTTGGTTTGGTTATAGTATTTGCAGCATAATCCCCAATATTACCACTAATTTCCCTGAAACTCCAGCATGCTTCTAGGATGGCGTAATGGACACGTCTCTTGCCACTGCTTGTTCTTTTACACAGATCGTTCCACAAGGTGGCACTGAGACACTGATTTCTCTCTGAAAAGTGTTCAGAAGAGTTCCTCTGTCGGCTGCTTAAAGTGAGTACACACACTAGTTTTAGGGTTCCTCTGGGCGTTTTTAGACATCAAAGTGATCTGCCGCTGTTCAAGACGTTGAACAACAACAACACCTTTGTTTCTATAGGTCCTGTAGGGCAGCACACCTCCAGCCTGGCAGCACACACAACGGAAGTGTGTAAGCCTGCGCCTGTCACCCTCCTCTTTATAATTGGCAGAGAAAACTGCTCCTTGTAAAGTGGAGCAGCTCCAAAGGGCAGTTCATCCCCACCTGAAATAAGCCTCTGAGGCCAGATTTATGAGTCACGCTGGATGCTGGCACTTTCCCTCCAGTGTCTGCAATGGGGTTGGAGCTCCAACGTGAACACCCGTGTGGAGGCATCTACTGCTGGGCGAGCTGGACTGCCCATCCTCCCTGCATCCAGAAGTGGTGATCCTGGAGCAAGGATCAAGATCCTGAGCACAACCAATCATGTGAGCCAGCCAAGGGCTGAAGCACAGATCTAACAGTTGCTCAACACGACATGTTTGTACCTGCATGGTTTCATTTACCTGCAGGGCTGACCAGGATCTCTGGGTCACCAAATACAGTCCCCTATTAACATGGGCAGCCACACCGCACCTTCCCTTTCATGACTCCATTCTAGGGATAAGTGCTTTTTATCTTAATTCCTCCTGCTGAAAGCCTGTTACCAGAACTTGCTGCTCTCAAAATTAGAGACTTTCTTCTAATTTTCAGCAGAATTCTCAAAGCCAGTGTTAGCCATAGCCAATCACTGTCATGAGTTAATGTCTCCTACAGGTGATATCCCATTAAGTTTTCCTATGAGGTTTGGTAGAAGAGCATGAGTTGCTCGTGCTTAGCTCGCACCACCTCCTGATGTTTACCTGGACTTGCTCACAGATTGAAACTTCACTCAACATTGACCCTGCAATTATTTTACCATGTTTTCCACTGCACATTAAGCAACCACCTGCTAAACCAAAGCCGTTTTCTTCCCTAAGGCAGGTGTGCCTTCAGCACCAGTAATAAATGCCTCTGGTTGGAGAAGAATATTTTGGCACAGTCAAGGCCCACTTACTGTGCTGGTGTTGATACCCATGGTAGTGAAGAGCTGGGGGAGCAACCTGCAAAGGATGAGCACCCAGGGACTTCAGGGCAGTCGCGCTTCTGCAAGGAATAGCTTCTCTGACTCAACTGACTGTGCACACGTTTCGTCTGCACCCACAACCTCATTTATCTCTTAATTGTGCTAATCAGCAGCTGGAACATCACCACTCCATTAGCTTCAGCCCTGCTGGTGGATCATTAACTTCTTCCCAGAGGCTGAGAGGAACATGAGCAGACAGCACAGCAAAGGACCTCCTCACCATGGATGAGGACAGCTTGCTCCTCCATCAGGCCAAATGAATGTGGCACCAAGACAGCTCCAATCCCCTTTAGGAAACAAGGCCAGGTCAGAAAGACCAATACAGTGCTATGACCCTAGCTGTCCAAAACAGACTCCACTCGACATACCCTAGAGCACCTGCACCTTGTGGTCTTGCATTTAATGCTTATGGTCTATCTCCTTCTTTCCTATGGATGGTAGGCACAGAGTTAGTCACAGACACCCCACATGGCTTTGCTCCCCATACTGTTACCCAGCTCCCCATTCCCAGCACACCATCTCTCACCCAGCACACCATCACCCCTTGCCCTGAAGCCGGCCCAAGGTGCATCACCTGTATGTGTTCTTTTCCAGTGAATCTGGGGTAGCTTTCTCAGTGCCAGATGGAAGCAGGAACTGGTGGGACCAGCAAAGGGATGTGTAAGCAGCGATGGCAGGATCCTACTCCCGTTTGCAGCCCTCTGCTTTCCTTCTCTGTGTAATGATGCCTCCCCCCGCCCCACAAGACTGCTAAAGCTCACTCAGCTGAGGTAATCTTCGAGGTGATGGTTTCAGCAGGAGGGGAATTACATGGCTTTGATTGGTCATTATGGGGAGAGAAGCGCTGCCCAAGTAGGGGTGCCCCCCTGGGCAGCTCTGGCTCCATTGCTGGATAACACAGCCTGGGCTCCCTGGCTGAGACACATCCGCCTGTCCAGCCCTAACCTGCTTACCAAGCAGAATTGGTCTGTTTTATATGTGACAGGTTTTGAGGCACCCCAAAAGCTTTGGCATGGGCAAAGCCCTGAGGAGTCTCCTCTATGCGTGGATACAGAGCACATAACAGAGAAACAGAGTCACAGAAGCACCTCAGGTCCCACAGGAAACTTGGTGTACCTGTGAGGTTTCCACTAAGGTGCTGCCAGCTCCTCACCTGCTGTCATACCCCACTGCCTGCCCTGTGAGCATCTTGTTCTGACATGCTCCTACCACAGCCCTGTGTGTGGGAGCATCCCCTTTGCCCATCCTGGTGGGCTCCCCCAGACCCTGATAGAGAGCAGCAGGCTCTGTGGGTGTAAATACTCCCACCAAGCTTTGAGATGCCTTCTTAGGTCTGCTTTCAGTCCACAGATAAGGCAAAATCCAGGAAACCCACAGGGCTCACAAGACATCGTCACCCTGGAGATAAGGGGAGTCAGCCAGGCTTTGTCTTGGAGGAGTGTGAGCACCCATGCTCTGAAAGAAGAGATTAAAAGGGAAAAGATGCAGGCTGGGTGGGAGACACTGCATGAGCTGGATGAGGCCCTGATGCTGCAGACCCTGGTAGAGTCAGTATGCTGATCTGCATGTTTCCCTGCCTCTGAGTGTACCCCAGAGACAGCACAACATGGCTTTGTCCTCCCCTCAGAATGCAATGAATTAGGTCTTACTAAATGGTGCCACTCAGAAAACCTCTTGTGCTTCATCTCATGATGTTTCCTCTGCCTCATCCCTCCCCAGGGTGCTCCAGACCAGGACCCAATCTCTTTAAGGAGCCCCAAAAAGGTACAAGCTGTGTTAACTCTCCCGAAGAGCAAAACCAGGGCAGGGGCTGATGACAGGAACATAGCCATCCCTGTTTCCTCTGCACTGCTTGAGTGAGGCTGAGACAATGGTCAACACAGTCCTTTCACAGCCAGGAGCTGTTTAAGGGTGGGCTGCATCCATACATGCCACTTGCCTTAAACCCTTCAAGAGATGATGCTAAACCCATAGGCAGACCTTCTTCACTGATAGCTCCGATACAGGTATTTTGTGGAGTGAGGAGCCAACTGGTGACACTAATCACTGCCCATATATATAACCAGTTCCAATCACTCAGCCGTGTTCTCCCATGCCATACCTGCCATGGGGTGTCCAAAGACCAGCAGTGAACGGTGAGCAATGTCTGCCACATGAGATTAGTCATTGCTAACAGGGTAGAGAAAGACCAGGATGCAGGCAATGGGGTTGGCTTTCTCAGGGACTACCCACTTTAGCCCAGAGGGCTGCTGCTGTTGCGGACGTGAAGGCATCCAAAGGAAACCCCTGATAAGCTCCCACTATCATGGCAGGGAGGAGATGCCGCAGATTCCTTGCAGATACCAGCACAGATCCCCTCGGACACTGCCCAGGAGCTCCACAGGCATTTGAGTGGGGGTGGAGGTTTGCTCCAGCATCTGCCAGACCCCATCACCCTCATCCTTCCTCCCAAGCCCCTTTGGCCTCTTGAGGGGCTGGGTTTATCTGGGTGGCTCCCTGGTCATTCCCAGCCTGTCAGTTCCTATGTGAAAAGTCATTGACACAGAAAGACCCACAGAAGCTGAAAACCCATCTGTTGGTGTCACCTGAACAACAGTCCGTTTCCATTGCTCACATAGTTTCCAGCACAAGTCCTGCATGACAGAAGTGAAGGTCATTTGCGAAGATGACATTCAAATGGGCCCACATTAAGCAGAGCACCAACATGCATTTCCCCAAGCACAGGGCAGCACATATCAATCATTATCTGCAGTGAAGATGTTTCTAACCCATGGCAAATACTAAATATTGTCACTGGTCTTTATTGGCCCCCCACACATCCATATCAGCCATTTCCTAGTGAAGAAGTAACTGTTGTAACCCACCTTCTCAATTTGGACTTCACAGGAACATCCTTGGGTCAAAATATCAGTTTATAAGCTCATGAGACTGGCAGAAGGTCTGTTACTCCTGATGTGAACCAGTTAGAGCTCTCCAGAACCACCTCAGGATCTGTTTGCACAGGACCTGATGAAATGGGCCTCTGATCACAACACAGTGTCCCCTCTCTTGCCACAAAATCAACATATACACAAAACACAGCAGGTCTGTGAAGCTACAGACACTGATTTGTGCATCTGAAATGTTCATTCATACGTTAAACTGCAGCATTAGGCAAATCAAGTGCCTGGCTGGAGCTCTCCCTTACAGGAACAGCAGTTCCGATTCACAAAGTCTACTTGAAAATACGTTGTTTTGAGGTGGCTTTCGCTGCTCACCCTCACAATAAGCTCAAACTGCTTTTCATTCTTCATACTAGGGTATGTAGAGGTTTTTGACACAAGATGCTGTGGGTGCTAAAAAGGGATCTAAAAATAGTTAGACAAATTCATGCAGGCGAAAATCCACCAATAGCTGTTAAACATGGACACTATCACAAATGACCCCCAAGCTGTGACTTGTTGGAGCTTGTAGAGTAGAATCATAGAGTCACAGAATGGTTTGGGTTAGAAGGGACCTTGAAGATCATCTAGTTCCAGCCCCCAATATCCCAATTGTTCTCTTCAGACCAAATTGTTCTGTTCCAAACCCCTAATTTGTTTTGTTCACACACTAGTCTCCCATCAGACCTAGGATCAACTCCATGGGTCCAACCCATCTCAATGACCACTGTGATGTCCAGTGGATGTCCACCACTTCAGCTACAGGAACAGAAGACTCGCATGTTCTTGCACTGCTCAGTTGTCCTGAGATGACATGACAATACTCAAAACATATTACCAGTCTACTGCTCACCAGTGTGAGTCCCCAGCATCCATTCCTCCTCCCTGCACATTTCCCATCTCCAGGGGGTGATAAAGACACCTTGTTCAGCAACAGCTTGGGGTAGGCAGAGGAGACATTTGCAACTGCTCAGTGTGCTGTGCGATCTTTGCTGAAACTCCTGCCCCTGCTTAGTGCTGGAGGTGCCATCAGATCCTGGGCCATGCTAAGTTATCCACCTCCCCATTGCTCTCTCCTCTGTGCAGTGCAGGTAGTGACCTTTTCCAGTCCCAGGACAGCCAAGGGCTTCCACTTCACTGGTGAGGCCAGCGGTCAGAAGAGCAGGTAGGGGCATCCTTCACACACACACAGCAGGTCGAGCCAGAAGAACAGCCCCCTCAGCTTCGCAGATCACTCACTGTAGTGCCTGCAGCTGTGCCGCAATTCAACGGCATTTTAGATAGAATAAAAGCTTTCAAAGAAGGAGATATGTGGATATAGGAGATAGTGGAGCCTGCCCCCACCCCAGCGCAAGCACCATCTCTCCTCTGGTGCTTTCTGTTCTGCACAGCACCATGAGACAGCAGCTTTGGATGTGGCACCAACACACGCAGTCACACATCTCTATCAGCAAGGGCCTGGGGGAGAAAAAGCAGTGCCAGAGCCATGGGAGCACTGCAGGACCCCCAACAGGCACCCTCCTCAGGGTGAGGGCTCACACCTTCCTCCTGCTTAGTCTTCCTCCTGGTCCATGTGGGAGCTGTGGTCTGTGAAAAAGGAGCCTCGGAGCAGGGTCTCCACTCCCTTGCACGTGCTGTGGGGTTTACCATGTCCCATCCAGCCACCCATTCCCTTATGCTGGTGGTGTCTCTAAATTCAGGACATGAACAAAATCCTCTGAACTTTCAAGATCTCTTTTAAGCCCGCATCAGCAACCACCTTAGAAGCAGCAAAGGGGAAATCTTATGTGACGCTAATCACAGTGATTTTGTGGGATGCAGCATGTTTGTTGTATGTCGTCACAGGGTGCTATGGGGGAAGAGATGCCTAGCTTCATAACAATCTTCTTGGACTGCAAAGCATCTGTTTCTTCAGGAGCTTTAGTTCTGCTTGTTTGTTATTTCTTCAATACAATTACCCCGTGTGTTTTTGGACTCTGACTTGTTTGGAAGCACTGCCAAAATAATCCATTACAAATAGTACAAGTAGGCAACAGCCTGATGGAATACATTCTACCCTGATGGGCATGTGCACAGAGCAAGATATGAGCCAGCAGTGACAAAAACATGTTTTGCTCTAGATTGTTGGCACTGAGGAAAAAAACATGCCCGTAATTTGCATTTGTTGCTAACAAGACAACAAGATTGATCAACACAGAGAAAGCAAGGTTCGTAAATCATAACCACCTAAGTTCTCAACAGGCTGACCTTAGTCTGTAACCCAGGGTCCGAGTATTCTGTCTATATGTCCGTACTAGCTAACTCTGTACTCATCTAACTCTTCAAATGAGGATATATCCTTTGGTGAAAGCAGTCCTGCTGCCCATGAATTCTCCCTGCCTGCTGACAACGCACAACCCGGAAGAAAACTGCAAATCCCATGGAAGAGTCCTACAATGTCACCTTGTGATTGACTTCGATAGCCACAAATGCGTAATGAAAATGGTTCACCCGTGCCCAGCATCCCAGCCAACCAGCTCTGTCTAAAACCAGTGCATCCCTCCCCAGATGCTGTCACCACTTGCTGTAGCTCTCAGTTTTAATCACAGGTTTCCCTTTCAGGCACTGACCCGTCCTGCCGGATCAGTCCTGCTCAGCTTTCAGCACCTGATAGGATCATAAGACAAGGCAAACGTAAGCAAAGGATAGAAACAGCGGATAGAGATCTAGAATAGGAATTACACACACAGCAATGCTATGTTATGCACAAAGGTGCGTGAAATATGCCTGAGAAGAAAAAAAGTATTAATCTGTATAGCTAGGAGAGCTGCTCAGATCTGTTATCAGATCTGGAAAAACGCCATGTCAGTGAGTCACTGGAGCATCAGTCAGTGGCCGTGTACAGAAAATGCCACAAAGCTGGCTGTTTTATTCCCTCTCCAGCGTTCATACAGTATCATTTTATGGTTTCCATAAATGATTTACTATAATGTGCCATGGGCTCCTTCATTGCACTGTGGTTATCTGTCCCACTGCCCTGCTCCGGCCCAATCCCTTCTCACACCCTCCTTTCTTTTAATAAAATGTGTTTTAATGAAACGTATTTCTCAGCATTGGGGAGCAAATGAAGGCCCTTTGGAAAATATCTTGCATGTTCCTTCCTCACCTGCTCTCCAACCAACCTGCCAGGTCATGGAGCATCCAAGCAGGGACACCAAATGTGACTGACCCAGCAAGTTTATAGGTGCCCTGTTCCTTCAGGAGCCGGAGCAGAGTCACTCAGCTCCCCAGCATTTAGGACCTGCTCAGCTTCAAAGCGCAGCAGATCAAGTCTGGAGTCCTGCTGCCACCAACAGGTCCTGGGGCACAAAGAGCTTGTACATCAGAGATGGTGCTTTCAGCGCCAGCTAGAAGCAGACAGCGAGATTGCAGAGATCCCACAGCACTGGTATCATCCACTGTGCATGCAGCAGCCCAACACACAGGTCTCGGCTGCCTTTCTGCTGCAGGATTGGTCCCTCCTCTGAGCTCTGCCCTGGGGTGTCCTCAGATAGGCAAGGACCTTCACAGAAGGGCAGCTTCTGGCCCAGCTCCTGTGTCAGCCACCCCAGATAAGCACAGGTCAATAAAATGAGACTGTGATGAAAACAAAAGGTGATCCAAGAGGGTCTGTCTGAGGAAAGGCTGGAAAGCAGGAGATCCTCATGCCCAGGCTCAATTTGGTACCACTTGTGCAGCAGCACGATGGGAGGCAGAAGAACATGGCCACAGACGGTGGCTTCCAGACCCAGTGCTCTGTGCTGGGAGCTCTAAGTTGCACCAGAATGCTTTTGCTTTGAGTCCCACAGGAGGATGGGTGGGGGGATCAACAGGGTGAGATGCTGCCTGAGTCTGCCACCACTTTGGGTGGCATAGGTCAGGTGATACCTCTTATGCTGCCCCTCAGAGCCCAGAATTACTGTTCCCACCATTACAGCTTGACTCTGGAGGGGGTCCAGGAGAAAGATCGCCCTCCCGCAGGCCCATACAGTCCTTCCATGCCTGTGTCCCACGGTGGGAGAGGCAGAAGGGCAAGGTCTGTTCTCCATTCTGCATGCAGCAATGTCTCACAAAAGTGGAGGTGCACTCCTCCACAAGGTCTTCTGGCCAATGTAGCTGTGAAGACCAGCTTCTGGCCAATCTCCTGGCTCCAGGACCCTCTTCATGACTCCAGAGAGGAGTATTTGGAGTCAGCATGCCTTCGCACTCTGATTTTTTATCAGGCAGCTGCTCAGATGGCTTTAAATGACTGTGTGGCAACAAGTTTCCCATGCAAATGTGGACATGGGCGTTCTAAATGCCAACCTGTCTAGCCCTAGCTCTTGCACCGTGTCAACTTGGCCACTCACTCAGTCACCCTGACCATCCATACCTTACTGCTAATCAGCCCAGATCACACTGTGGTAGCCCTGTGTCAAGGCAGCCTCCCAGCCAGGATCTGCATCACGTTCATCTGACATGGACTGGGAAACCAGACCATGCCCAGAGGCAGAGATGGGAGCAAGATTTCACATACACAAGTCAGCTGCAAAGGCTGCCTCACTGTTTGCAAGGCAGAACTGGTCTGCTGGCGCTAGGAAACATTTAGACAAGTTTGGCTGGAAAGCACCTTGATGTTATTTGCACAGATTTCCTGCATATTTTGCATTTGAGCCTGAGCCACAAAAAGAAATATGCAAAGCTTACGTGTTTACACACAAAAACACAGGGCAGTGAAGGAGCAATTTTCATGACTGGGATACCTTTACCTGCCTGATTAATAAACACGTCCTTCATTCTTTACTATTGTAAATTCAGTTGATGGAGAATTTATGTCTTGTCAGAGGATCCGCCTTCTATCTCTGTATCACAAATTGGTATTAATAAGCTCTCTGGAACAAGGACCAGTTCTCTTAATGCATGTGTGTAGGTCTGGCACACTCAGGCACGGCCTGGAGGTACTGCTGCAATAGCCATCTGTGCCAATGTGAATTGTAGCGGGGAGGATGTACAAAGAGATTTTTGCATCTGTTATAAATGGGTGAGTATGCAATCCATAGGTTCTGTGTTTAGCACGCTAGAAGAGCCACAGTACACCCTAGGAAACATGTTTTGCTGCTGTGGCTTTGGATGCTGGAGGAAGACCCACATGTGCCTCATCCTACTGGCATGTTATTTCCCCTCCAAGTGCTGCTGCAAGATCCCACCAGATGATTCCCACCAAGTGTGGTCTTCAGGCTCTAGTCAAGTGCCAGCTTAGTTCTCACTAAGCCCAGCTGAAATCAGCTTTGGGCACTCGTGAATCTAAGCATGCCACATGCACTGCCAGCTCCAAGCCTTGCACAGCTGATGAGCAGTGCCACTCACCACACTTTGTGTTTGCACTAGCCTGTTTATGATTAGGAAAGGCAGAACAACACCACATGTGGGATTGTCCAAGAAATGAATCCATGCTGGGGTCCTGCAGCACTCTGTCCTGCCGCCCCTGCTTTAACCCTTAGAGCAGTTGGAGACTCAGATGTACCAGGACCTTCTCTACCTGTCCAGCCCAGTTGAGTGCATGTAGACATGACTCACAAACTGAGCCAGGACCCATGTTGCTAAATTTCAGTCCTATTTTGTTGCAGTGAAAGTCAGATCACGTATACCTTATTCACCAGCATTTCCTCTAAATGAGTATCACAGGTATGTATGTTTACAGGCCATTCCTGAGTATCATGAGATGTTCCTGAGCTCATGTGAATAATCTGTTTAGGATGGAATGAAATATCTCGTTCGAGTGTGGACTTAAAGACATATGAAAACTCCATGAACTTCACAGATGGTGGTGACCAAACAGGAACTATAAAGAGCCTCCCCTAGCTGGCCAAGGAGAGACACACAGTACAAAGGGTACTGGAGAGAGATTTGGACACCAACTCCTGGCTCTGGTCTGAGTCAGTCAGACACCCCTCTTGATGACCAGGAGAGCGGATCACCCTGGAGAGCTCCTCTTGCCTATTGTACTTGCTGCTGTGCACCCCGAGCTGTCTTCAGCAGCTCTTCAGGGTGGTCTGCTGCTTTTGTCAGTTCGGCTGTTGTCAGACTACCACCAACAGCTACATATTGCAGCGAAGCATCAACTCCTGTTGCTGAACAGATCACAAAGAATCAAGGATTAACTTGAGCAGCTAGAAGGTCACTGCACTCCTTGTAGGGTATGAGCCCAACACCTCCAAATCCAACCTTTGCTCTTCCCAATTCAGAAACTGCAACTAACATTTGCTGCTGCTCCCAATTGGGCCAGGCTATGCGCTGGTGAGGGAAGGAGTCTTCCCTTCCCCAGTCTGAGCCATTACTCTCAAAATGACTAAATGAGTAGAGGCATAGTTCATAAAATCAAAGATTGATTTGGGTTGGAAAAGACCTTAAGATCATGTAGTTCTAACCCCCTGCCATGGGCAGGGACATCTCACACTAGACCATGTTGCTCAAGACTCTATCCAATCTGGCCTTGAACACCACCAGGGATGGAGCATTCACAACTTCCTTGGGCAACCCATTCCAGTGCCTCACCACCCTCACAGTAAAGAACTTCCTTGTTATATCTAACCTGAACTTACCTTGTTTAAGTTTAAACTCATTATCCCTTGTCCTATCACTACAGTCCCCGATGAAGAGTCCCTCTCTGGCACCCTTGTAGGTCCCCTTCAGATACTCTACGCCTGCAGGGACAAGTTTGACCATGGTACCCTCCCTCTGTCCTTCTGTTTCAGAGGAAGAGTCTGTGTGGGGCCAGCGGCACATTGTGGAGCAAAATTTCCCCAGAGCTAAAAGCCATTGTCAGCCTCTCTACCTCTTGATGTTCCTCCATGAGTGCAGGATAGCTCTACGTGTGTGTTTCTGTGAAAAACCAAGGGAGGGACTTATTCGGTGCAATGAAGATTTCAAATAAAACTATTTAATTATACATATTCTCACCCATGAACAGGCTGAGAACTAAACATGTAACAGCTGTTGCTTAATGCATTCCTAGATAGCACATTGATATTATGCTGATAAGCACCACTTAAGAACTGAGATAGCAAAAGGGAGGAAGAGAAGTAATGATGTTAATTGTGCGGAGAACAGGTCAGAACTCAGAGTGACTTTAAAACAACCTGGCTTCCATCCCTCCATTTATCACAGCATTTACAGTAATGCATATAGTAGTGAAGCATTTTAATAGCATTTTAGAGGCAGTAAAAGCTTCAGAAAGGCGACATTCATGGCACTGCAGTACAGCCACCTCCAGAAACTGGAGAGAGACACAGCACACACACCCTTTAAAAATTGACTTGAAAAAGTACCCTTTGGAAACCAAATGTTGCTATGGATCCTGTGCTGGTTGAGGGTCTGAATGAGACTGGATAAATCACACTTATTTCAGATCCTTGGCTTTTACCACAGCACAGTTTACCAAGGGGAAAAGCATGAGCAAAATGAAGGGGTGACCATGCTGTGCTTCCCGCACACTGGCCTCTTCCAGTGCACCATGATGCCCCTCAGGCTGGGCTCATCCCTTGCTCCAAGCTCCAAGAGGTGGCAGCAGCACTCCTGCCTTCGGGAAACCACCTCAGTGTGGGACTGGCATCCTCTGCTGCCCTTGGAACAGGACTGACACCATGGGGAAATGCTTGTACACACTGACCCACTCAGAGATCCTCAGCGCCTCCAAGCTGAGCCACCAGTTGCAGTAGGCCTAGTACTGTACACAAGCACAGGAAAAGTGCATTTAGAAAAAAATTAAATTGCATCTGGCTTATTTTTCCATGTTAACAGAGAGGGAAAACTCTTTCTGGGACTGAGAAGACCCCTGAGTCTATGCCCATCATTCCCAAGGGGAAGCCTGCAAGCATTGATCATTATAAAAACCCTTGCAGCAATATCAGTTACATTGACTTTCCCCAGACATCTCTGAGACTAAGTGTCACAGACAAAGCCAGAAATGTGTGTCAGAGAAAGAAGAAGGAATAAAGAATATAGTCCCTGTCCCAAAGACAGTACAACCTCAACAGACCAAACAAGGGATGGGGGGAAAAGATAATGAAGAGAACCAGGAATAGGCAAAAACCCCTTATATCCTGGTAAAAGAAATCCCACCAGTTCCCAGTACAACCCTGCAGTGGTGAGACTTTCACCTGAGAAAATTAGCAATGATGTGCAAGTCATGAGTGACATGACCCCATTGCGCCGCTGGACGGGGGAGCACTTAAAACAGAGTTTCAAGTGTAGCACAAGAGAAGCTGTCAGAAATCCAAGATTCATTTTCAGGCCCTCTCATAGCTGAGAAAACCTCTCCAGACAGTGACTTCAAAGACCTGGGTGAGCCCTACACAAGAACTGGCTGGATGGCTGCACACAGAGTTGTGGTCAATGGCTCAGTGTCCGGCTGGAGATCAGTAACGAGTGGTGTCCCTCAGGGATCGGTGTTGGGACCGGTCTTGTTCAACATCTTCATCGCTGACATGGACAGTGGGATTGAGTGCGCCCTCAGCAAGTTTGCCGATGACACCAATTTGTGTGGTTCGGTTGATACCCTGGAGGGAAGGAATGCCATCCAGAGGGACCTTGACACGCTTGTGAGGTGGGCTGATGCCAACCTCATGAAGTTTAACCATGCCAAGTGCAAGGTCCTACAGCTGGGTCGGAGCAATCCCAGGCACAGCTACAGGTTGGGCAGAGAAGAGATTCAGAGCAGTCCTGCGGAGAGGGACTTTGGGGTGTTGGCGGATGAGAAAATGAACATGAGCCGGCTTCAGTGTGCGCTCGCAGCCCACAAAGCCAACCATATCCTGGACTGCAGCAAAAGGAGTGTGATCAAGAGGTCAAAGGAGGTGATCCTGCCCCTCCACTCTGCTCTCGTGAGACCTCATCTGGACATGGAACTGTTGGAACAAGTCCAGAGGAGGCCACGAGGATGATCAGGGGACTGGAGCACCTCCCGTATGAAGACAGGCTGAGGGAGTTGGGGCTGTTCAGCCTGGAGAAGAGAAGGCTGCGTGGAGACCTCAGAGCAGCCTTCCAGTATCTGAAGGGGGCCTATAGGGATGCTGGAGAGGGACTCTTCATTAGAGACTGTAGTGACAGGACAAGGGGTAATGGGTTAAAACTGAAACAGGGGAAGTTTAG
The DNA here is from genome assembly GCF_034315485.1 of Pezoporus occidentalis. NCBI lineage: Eukaryota > Metazoa > Chordata > Aves > Psittaciformes > Psittacidae > Pezoporus > Pezoporus occidentalis. The sequence continues at coordinate 218,827 of NW_026914896.1, forward strand.
CTTGAATATGAGGAAGAAGTTCTTTACTGTAAGGGTGGTGAGGCACTGGAATGGGTTGCCCAGGGAGGTTGTGAATGCTCCATCCCTGGCAGTGTTCAAGGCAAGGTTGGACAGAGCCTTGGGTGGCATGGTTTAGCATGAGGTGTCCCTGCCCATGGCATGGGGGTTGGAACTGGATGATCTCAAGGTCCTTTCCAACCCTAACTGTTCTGTGATTTTATGATCCTGCTTGGTTTACCTGTTTGAGGATGAATAGAACAACTGTTACCCCACAACAGCTACCAGCCTCCAGATACCTGTTGCTAATCAGGAGCCAAACTTCCAGTGCACAACCTATAAAGAGATGCAGAGCTGCAGCTATTCAAGATGTTCCTGCAGGCCCTTTTCGAGGCTCACCCTAAACAAATGTATCACCTGTTCCCAGCTTGTGCCCACACACACACTCCTACCCCATCACTTCTCTGGCTATCAGTTTAGACCTAGGTAGCATGCCCTCAACAGGAAATAAGTGTAATCTCCCAGAGGTGTGCAAGTAATTATTTCCTTCCCAAATAAAGGAAAATCATTTCCCAGCTGCCCAAGCATGAGGGGCTGGAGCAGATTTCCCGAACTGATCGATTGCCATTCAGTTTGGCAAGCAGTTATTCGAAGTAGCTCAGCATCCAATGCCAAGGAGGGTCACAATGTTATCCTTTCATTTCCACTGTCCTCTTGCTAATCCTCTGGTTTTCTGCCCATCTCCCGCTTTGCTGTGGATAAGCAGTGATTCCAATGGGAGCCAGAAACAACAGCAAAAGGAAGCGGGGATAAGCTCCAGTAACGGAGGGGACATTTATAGCACCTCTGTAGAAGCCAGCTTCTCCCCCTGCCTCCACTCCTCATATATATATTAATTACAGCTCATGTCAAGCAGCAGCTTCTCCACTTTCACAGCTTTTCTCTGCAGCCTATGATTGCTTCTGGCACCATGATGCACGCATCGAATGCAGTGTCCAAGAATTCAGAGCTGATGGAGCTATTAAAAACATGAGAATTACATCTAGAAATGGAGAAAAAAAGGAAAATACTCCCGGCCTTGTGGGGAAAAAGACACTATTAAAAATAGTTATTCTGTAACTGATGAAGTTTTCTTACAGTTCCCTTTCCAGTCTCCTCCACCATGATAGTCTCAGCTACCAGTACAGCTGGAGATCTAGGTCCTGTGCTATGGTTGGCTTGCTTGGAGCTATGTTTACATTGCTTTGTTAGCCAGGATTTAAGTGCTCCTTGGCCAACAGGCAGCAGCTCCACAGGGTATATACATCATATATTGTGCTGAGCTCTGCCTTTGGCTTGTGGGGAGGGAGCAGGGAGCAGCATTAATGTGGATCTTCCTGCTCTATCCAGCTGCCAGTTTGCACAAAACTGTGAGCAAATTCAAATCTTGAGTTGTCTTACCAGATGAAAACTATGGGTTCAAAAGCTTTCTGTTGACACAGGGGGGGAAATGGGAGACAACCAGAGGAGAAAGAGTAAATGCAAAGCTTTGTTTCCCTGGGTAATTAGGTTTTGAAATACTGGCAAATAGCACTACAATGTATTTCACACACTAATTTATCACAGTGTAGTGAGCAGATTCAATAGGAATCCATTCAGGATACAGTGGATGTGCGATGTCATGCTTTCTGAAACCTGTAAAAAATCTGTTCGGCCCATTAAAGTCTCTTTCAAGCTAGCTTTAACCAAGTGTGAGTAATTACCCAAAGAGGGACAGGGAGAAAGAGAAAAGAAGCACAATAATAAAATATAGGCTGAAAAGCTGCTAAATAGCGTGTGCTCCTAAGCAGGAAAGGACGTGGCTGAGAGAAATGGCAAACACCTTGCTCGTGAGTAATTGAGTTGGTGCTGGGCTGGGGTATTTGTCTTCATGGGGGTCCAAGAGAGGTGGAGGTGCTGTGTGACCCTGTTTGGGAGCCCACTTGATTCCCTAGAAACTCTGTTTTCCATGGCTGGTGGCTCTCTAGAGAAGCTCCAGAGAAAAACAGTAAATCCAGAGGAACTGCAGCTTGCAGCACTGCAAAAGGCTGCGATTTCTGATGATGAGTGAGGTTCCCCCATCTCTGTTTTTATGTGTTTTTCTGAAGATGTTCAACACTTGTCATTTGAAAAGCAACTCTGAACCGCTGGAAGAGGAGATAGCCAAACTGATGTTAGAAAGGTACTCCTTCTGCATCTTCTGCAGCTACCATTACAGTCTTTTACTGTGTTAATCCAGGGCACAGTAAGAAAAAGCAGAAGAACAGGGGTGAGACCTTTAGCACCCTTAGCATGCGGCACCAAGGTCTGCCAACTGCTTAGTCCACATCAGAAAATATTGTAGATGTCAGGCTGATTTTATTTTTCGTTTGAAATTTTGACTTTTTTCCAGATTTATGTCATGCCTTTGCCTCTGACAGTGAAATTCATTTCAGTTATTTTAATCATTTTCACTTCGTAAATAAGGCCTAGCTACATAATAGCTAGGAGGAGGATGCTCCAGTTCAAGGCATCTAAGTTCAGTTTCTTTCTTTGAGATTCCCTGTGGGCCTCATGTCTCAGTGAAGAACTCCAGCTATTTTTGAAACCCAAAAGCCAAAGCACAAAAGGAAAAGGTGAATCTGGTGCCAACTGGTGTCCTCCAAGAGAATTCTCCTTGAGAAAGCTGTACTCCTGGTTGCGGTCAGCTAAAAAACACATAGGTAGGGAGGTGCTGATACAAAACAGGACGAGAAACAGAGGGATGAACCTTCCCAAAGAGTTGCCAACAATAACAAAAGAATTGCATCTTCTCAGAGAGAAAAGAAAATAATCTACTTTTCCCTGTTTTTCTTAGAGGTGTTCTGCCCATTTTTTCCCCATCTTGAGCTGCCTGTCAGCTCCCATTTCATAGAATCATAGAATAGATGGGGTTGGTTTCAATTAGAAGCCCTATGCCAGCATAACTGCCTGGGTTTTAAATCATCCTTCCTTGCTCTGGCTCTTTCCCACGGGTTGTGGTGAGGCAGCAGAGAGCTGACAAGCTGAGCTGATGTGGGTTTGCTGGTTTTGCAGCAGTGCCTCTCAACCTCAGTAGGTTTGCTCCAGAGCTGGGAGAAAAGAAAAGCAGCAGGATCTGTAGATGTAAGGGAAGGAAGAGCCTGTGCTAGAAATAGCCACAGTGCTCCAGCAGGCCCCGCAGACCACCAGGCACACTCCGTCTTCTTGTAAACTATAGACAATGGAGCGCTGAGCAGTTCCTCATGTGGCCCAGATGGGCTGCGGAGAGAGGAACTGCCACAACCAGTGTGTCAGCATGGGTGGAGGCCAGGGAGAGGATGGGTATGTGCCAGGAATGTGCCTCACAGAGCCCAGTAACTTCTGATCCCCTGTCAGTCCTTCCCCTTTTCTGCTAGGGACTATTCTGAACAGAAAGGGACAGTGCGGGTCACCATACTTGTTGCTTCCCCAGACACAAAACAGCAGAATAATTCTTCATGAAAAATTAGTGAGAAAGATGTATGAAGATGCACAATTTGTGTCTGGTCCAGACTGGCTGGGTTTTATACAGAGACTGAGCTGCAGCCATCTAGATGCAAGCCAGGAGCTTGCACAGCTATCTGTCACAGCTTACCTTTTAACCTTTCCCACCAGGCAATGTAAACAGAGCCCACAGGCAGGAGTTTCTACACAAAACTGGAGGGAAGGGAAGCTGGAAATCAGGAAAGATGTTGGTTAATGGCCAGGTCTACTCCTACGGTACATATCTTTTGCATTTACTGCATGTCATTAATGTCATGAGCACCATGTGCATTCAGCCTGGGACCATTCATGGCATGTGGTACACGTTGGTAGTTTTGGCAGCTTATAGCTACCCTGGTGTGCAATTTCCAATATGGTCAGTTCCCACAGTCTGATGAATCTCATAACACCATAATGAATTTCTTACAGCATTCCTCTTGCCATCATGTGAATATTGAGGACCTCAGCTCTCATTGCGGGGGAAGAAGAGTTTCCCACTCTCATGTCTGCAGATTTCTTGAATGAACCATAAAGACTTGAGACCACAAGGCAGATAAATCAAACCACAGAGACAGTCTTAGACCAAGGAGACCAACTGAGTCACAGTTCTCAGAAACTTCTGGCCAGCAGCACTGCGCGTCAGACCACTGTCACTGTGTGTGAGTACTCAGCCATGGACCCAGCAACACAGTAAAGAAAAGGGAAGGGGTAAATGGATCAATTAAAACATCTTTAATCCATCATTTTACAGACACATTGTAAGGGAACTTCAGCACGTATTAAAAGCCTGACTTCCTAAGCATAACCTGAACCTCACACTGATACTATAGCTCAGCATTCTGCAACACTACCTGCTAAAGCTCCCACCTCTCCAGAGGGGAATCAGTGCCTACAACTTGAGCAAGCTCCCCCACTGAATCAAAGCTTCCAGACAGACATTTTGCATAGGCTGGGAGAAGGTACTTCCAAAATTTGGATCCAACAAACCCTACAAGATGGGTCCTCATCTGGGGGCCATAACAGGCTTTGTGGTTTCCTAGAGCTGTAGCCTCTCAGCTCCTTTCAACCTGCGTAGTGCCCAATACCTAATCCTTTGGAAATCAGTTGCCAATTGTTTTCATGTATTCTCTGACTGTACTTGCACTGCTTTGTTAGCCAGGATAGAAGTGATCTTCTGCCAGCAGGCAGCAGCACCACAGGGCATACATCATATACTGTGCTCAGCTCTGCCTTAGGCTTGTGGGGAGGGAATAGGGAGCAGCAATAACACAGGCCACACCGTCCGAAGAGGTCTCCAGCGTAAACCTACTTGGAAAACGTGTGCCATGATCTGGTATTTCCTACTTGATTCTTCTGGAGCAGAAAAATCTGAATTCATCACTGCAACAGCACTGGGCAGGAGGCCCTAGAGCTTGCTCCCTGGAGGTGGACTCACACATGAGGTGTGACTGTGGAAGGAAGGCAGTGAACCATGGAAGGAAACTTTCCCTCCGTGTGATCTGCAATATCCTATACACAGAAAAACTCTGTCCAGAGTGGCAGCAACCAATTATCAGCCAGTCCCAGCACTGACTTGCACATCAGCTCTGGTCTTAGTAACTGATAAAGGTATGGTTTGATTGGAGTGACTTGTTAGGTGATTCCAAAATAGGTGCAGAGGTGACTTTTATTTTCATTCACTCATCTGCATGACAGCTCTGATGAGTCCCAAGAAGATGGTCTACCACAGCCTGGATATGTATGGGGGTGAGAAACGTTTGTTCCATGTGGCAATAGAAATGGGAACCAAATGCACAATATGCAGTCCAGGGAAGGGCAAATATGCATGCAGATTTGGGGAAAGCAGGCTTTCATCCAGTAGAGATATCCAAGGAGTTAAAGATGAGACCATGCAGCTTTTGACACAAGGTTAGCTTAATCCTTAGTGCAGTGGTGCATTTGCTGACTGCGCTCCTTAGCTTTTCCTTCTCCAAAGGGAAAGACAGGACCCTGGGATGGGATCCTCTCTGCCTAATATTGTGTGCCGAGAGTGGAGATGCCTCTGTCAGTGGTGGGCCTCCCAGTACAAATGGGAACCTGCAGAGTGATTAGAACCAGAGAACCAGCCCTCCAGGGACTATACTGACTCAGTCACCCCAGGAGTTTGACGACATGCTTGGATGGAGACACCTACCCCCTGCAGAATCCCACATTGAGGCAGATGGCCCCTGTCCTGCTGTCCTTTCCTGAAAGAAGTGGTCTGCTATGAAGCAGGACGTATATTCTTCCTGTCTGCAAGAAGCACTGCTTCTTGCAATCCTTCTGTTGTCTTTGTTTTGCCTTTGAAGAAGTATAATCCCCAAAATACCTACTAGACCTGGTGGCCCAGGGTGCTGGATAAACTTTCTTATAAAAGCCCTGGTCTTTTATAGAGGTTTCTATAAAAGAAACACAGCAAGATCTTTGCATTCCTTTGTAAGTACAAGACCAGGCCATGCTCTGGCCAGATAAACTGTGTCCCAGTGTTCCAAAATCCTGGTGTGAAAGTGGTGGGGGCTGCAATGCTTCCTGAGAAGTAGACGGAAAACCATTCCTCACACCAGGTACACTGGGAAGCTCAGGAGCCAAGGGGTCTTAATATCTGATAAGATTTGCCTTGCATGGTGTGTGGCTGCTCAAGACACAGCCCCTTCTCCCCAGCTTCTCCTGTTCTGCTGCTCCCCAGTCCAACCGAAGGGCTGTGTCCACCAAATGACAGCTCAAATCCTCACTTTCCCTCCACCCTACAAAGTCACCAGCCTGCTGGTCAAAATTCCTGCACGTCCATCTCCCTGCCTGGCATCAACAACAGATTTTGGCCTCCTGCATTTTGGGAATGAACCGAAACTTCAGAGGAGAGAGAGGGGATGGCAGGAAAGGGCTAATTCCCCACTGTCTGGGGAGAGAAGACAGTGGTCTGAGTCCTCATTGCTATGCATTGGGAGAGATCAAAGCTGCTGCTAACATGGTGGGTATTGTGGGTAAGGAAGTCAGCATCCAGCCATCAAGGGCTGCGAGCATCTGTATCTCACATGCCTGGTAGCTGAAGTATCTGCAAGATCTAAGGGAGGATCTGGTATTTACATGTCTGTGTGTGTGCGTCTGTGTGGGAGTAGTGTTTGTATATATTGTAAGGAGAAACTGCAGATTGAAACAACCTAGTTTGATGTCTAAGGCCTGGTTCACAGTTCATTAAAATCAGCAGAATTCCCTCCCCTTACTGTGATGAGTTTTGGCCGCATGTCTCCTTGCTCCTCCCCAACATGCCCACAGCCTAAGGGCTGCTCCCTGTGGCTTATCCTCATCTAAACCCTGCATGCAGTGGGACATCCCATGTTCACCTCAGGGAATCACTGCAGATGACCCTCCTGTGGTGTCCACACCCTGCAGATACTTAGAGGCAAGTGTTGCTCATTCATCACTCCTTGCTCAAGACACCAAGTTCCCATTGTTTGATTTGTGTTTGTAAATTGGCACCACCGGGTTTTATTCTATCTTCAGTGTTGCTTTTATCTCAGCACACTCCAGCATCATCTCTCCTCCCCAGCAGGCAGATCTGAGATCAGAAGTGCTCACCAGCTCCTCACCTTCCTCCATATCCCAGTCTATCATGTTTCTATCATCTCTGCCTGAACTGCCTATAACCTGTCTGCAGCTATCCACTTCTGAGAGCCCTTCATGCTAACATAGACATCAAAAGCTGGTGACCACTTTGCTCTCATGGCTGCAGTCTGTGCACAGTGATAGTGTCACTTCTCCTTTGAATTTGTCATTTTCTGCTGCATTCTCATGGATGAAAGAGTCCTTTAAGATCTAATAATTTCCATGGAAGTGTGTTTATAGCCTGTAAACAAGCCACCTCACTGTCTTCCTTTCAGTAAGATCACAGGTTTATGCTCTGAAGACTTTCACTGTAAGGCATTTTACTTCACAATTTCCATTTTTAACAGCCTTTAAAGATATGGATGATGGAACAGGATCAAGCAGCAGTGTATCAGTAGTAAAGATGCAATGTTGCTTCCACTCATCACTCCTCCATTTACACAAACACAGATTGAAACAGCTTTGTTTGCCACAACGTTGAGTGAGAGGTCAAAACTGAGTTCCTTGCCACAAAACTGACAGAAACATTGCTGTCTGCTCTCCTTGTCCTCCCCTAAACACCATCCCAGCAGCATGGCTCTCTGGGTATGTCTCACCCAAGTCTTGACTAGGTTGAACAAACCCATTTAGCTTTTCCGTCCCGATAACATCACAGGTCAAAGTGGAACAAACAGAAAGTGAAGGGTTGAGCTATCGAAGCGGATCGAGATCTGCCATGGGGGTGCCACTGACAGTAATGTAATGTTCTGCATGAGCGTGCAGGAGATGTGTTCAGGGATAATGTACTTGCACAGATAGAGGATTTTTTTAATTCCAGGGTGTTATCAGATCTGGAAAAATGCTGAATGAGTGGGTCACTGCAGTATCAGTCCATTGCTACACCATGAAGGGGGAGCTGTATTCCCTCTCTAGCTGTAATTGCACAGCCTTTGCAAATAATTAACTGAGCCTAACAAGACTCTTTTCCCTGCATTAAATCTGTATTATCAGTTCACTCCCCACCCTGAAAATTAACCTTCTTTCTCAGACCCACACCCCTTTATTATAACAGACAATGTGAAATCCTTTCCCAAATAATTTGGTGGGAATAAGAGGTGAAAAAAAAGTTTCAGTCTGTTTGGGAAGAAGAGAATGTCTGGGGGAGACAGAAATTACAAGAATATTCAGTCTCTATGCTGGAAGTTAAAATCTGATCACATATATATTCACACATACATGTGTAGGTGTAGTCATCTCACCACTGATGATGGTTTTATGGTCTGCTTTAAGCAGACAAGGCTTTCCATAGTGCTTTCTGCCACAGCATTGAACTAGGAGGTAAAATTGTGTTGCTTGATCACTGTACCTCCATGTCCAAAGCACTTCATACTTGCACTGTGATCCAGGTCTGTGAAGAACAGACACGATCATGAAATTTACTTAATAATCCTTTAGTCTGCTCCAAAAGTGGGCCACTCATTTGAGGATAGATGTATAGTGAAACACTGAAGTTAGCTAACACCTCTCCCACAGCATACACCCCAGCATCTCCCAGAGCTCCTACTGCTTCATTGTTTTGCCCACAGCCCGTACTACCTCCAAGATACAGAGATGTGGTGTTTCTCTTCAGTACCTTTGTGTGGGACCAACCTAAGGAGACCCATTTGGGTGAGTGATGGCTGAAGCATAATAGCCAGGTTGTGGTGAATGTAGAAGAGGAAAGGCTACACCAGCCATGGGTGTAGTTTGGCCTACAGAAGGGAAATAGGCATTGGTGTAAAGCTTTCTGTTACTTGGACTCCCAACAGGCTGTAACCATACAGAACTGCTTGTTGTATGAAATTAAGCCTCCCTAAGGTAAGCGTTTATTCTAGGTAATCATGAAAGCTATAGGTAGAATGGAAGAGTGTCTGGTAAGGCAAGAACAATCACAAGAAGAAAGGTTGTTGCCAGGAGCAGTCATAGAATCATAGAATCACAGAATAGTCAGGGTTGGAAAGGACCTTAAGATCACCCAGTTCCAACCCACCCCGCCATGGGCAGGGACACCTCACACTAAGTCATGTTACCCCAGGCTTTGTCCAACCTGGCTTTGAACACTGCCAGGGCTGCAGCGTTCACAACTTCCCTGGACAACCCATTCCAGTGCCTCACCACCCTTACAGTAAAGAACTTCCTCCTTATATCCAATCTAAACTTCCCCTGTTTAAGTTTTAACCCATTACCCCTTGTCCTGTCACTACAGTCCCTAATGAAAGTTCCTCCCCAGCATCCCTATAGGCCTCCTTCAGATACTGGAAGGCTGCTATGAGGTCTCCACGCAGCTTCTCTTCTCCAGGCTGAACAGCCCCAACTTTCTCAGCCTGTCTGCTTGTAACAAAGGGTCACTGACTCTTCTCTGAAATAGAGACTACGTAAGGGCTGCTCAGAGGCCACAGCCATCCCTCTGACCTGAGGGACTCCTCCTACCATGGACAAATAGGATACAAGGAAGGAAAAAAGGGGCTAGCTTTCTCTCTAACCAGAATGAATCTCTCAGGAAGAAGCCTCCAACCCTTTTCAGAGCTTGGAAAAGTGGCTTTGAAACTTACCATTTACCATGAGATAGAGGATGCAGACTCTAAGGCTGCCTTGAGAGCTCCCATTGCCTGTGCAGCGTACGGGCACCCCATACAGTGTGTGGACAAAGCGCCCAGAGAAGGCAACATGAAGCCAACCACAACCTATGAAGATTTCATTCAGACTAAATCAATGAGGAAACAAAAGAAATGTAAGCACTGTCTTTATTCTGTGAAATTATGGAAGAGCTAATCTGAAAATGAACACCCCACGCAGGTGAAGCCACAAACAGGACTCTGTGCACATCGCTGCTGGAGTCTGTCACGGGCTTTGCTTAGCCCAGTACCGGTAAGAGTCAGAAAAGTACCTTCTCCAGGATGAACCCTGACAGGACAGGAAGGAAGAGGCAGCCTGAAGGGGCAAACCCAGAACTCACTCTGGCCAAAACAGCAGCTTGTTTGCATTGGAACCGCCTTAACTTTATGTCCATCATCCCCAGATTGTTTTTTCCATCTCCTACAATACTGCATTCAGAAATGGTGGTGCAGCCCTTCATGGCAGCTTTCAGAGACAGGCCACCTGCACACGAGAAGTACATACCATGCATTAGGGGAACCAGTTTCCATAGTTATTCCATCCCTGACCAATGAGGTCCCCATTTCCACTCCAAGAACTGCCCATTCTTTATGTCCAGTTGGCTCCAAACCCACCAACCCATTCTTGTCTGTGCCAAACCAATGGAGAAGCGCTGCTCACATGTCCTCTGAGGGAGTGACTGAAACCTCAGCTTATCCTTTACCAACACTGGAACATCTGCCTGAAAGAAAGACCTGAGAAGGTGGTGGTTGCTTAACTTCCCATCCAGATTTCCTTGCTTCCGTTGCTAGCTTTTTCTCACACTGCTCATGTTTCTCTGCTGCAGAGGATATGGAAGTTTGGAATATTCTGATGGACATTTTAATCTCAAATACAACTAATGTATAAGGGTGCTTCATTAGATCCTCACCTTCCTTTGCTTCCCTATGCTGCTGCTTCCTCTGCACAGCTAATCACACCGCACACGTCTCCTCTATTCACAGCGGCCGATCAATCAAGTCAAGGCAAGTTAGGAGCATGTTTTATTTCAGTGGTACACTGAATTAATTACACCACTCTATTTCCATGGCTGTGACTAAGAAAATTATTGTTTTCCTTCATGTTGTCTCGGTGAAACACCTTCTAATTCAGGGTTTGGACAGCACATCTATAAAGTGCATAGCAAAGACCTTCAGGCATCATATCATCACCTAGCAATATTGTCAACCATGCACAAGATCATTTTTTCCAGTCTGTTCCTACAGCAGCTGCCACTGCTCTTCATTTCCATGTTATTTTTCCTGCTTGCTGGAGCATGGTGGGACTGACATGAAATATTTTATCTGTAGAAGGGGGAGTTAAACCTGGAACTTGCTGTCTACTTTCCTCTCTAATTACAGCTCCTGAGGCAGGAAAAGTATTTCTGAAGGACAGCGTTATGTGCTGCTGCTGACCCCAGTTGTTCAAAGGCTGGAGCTCCCTTGCAGGATCTTTGGGTACCCCATGCAGCATTCATGGGGAGGCACTTGTCCCGGGCTCTCTAGGAGCACAGGCACCACTATAACAGTGTCTTGGCCCCAGTGGCCAGTGTCACCTCATGAGAAAGCCAAAGCCTCTGTATTAGATTCACCTGAACCTCCACTAAGTAGGCAGCAGGCTGAGATCCAGATTCATCCTCATGCATCTCAGCTAGGGCCAGCAGGTTAAGGGTGTTGGTCAGATTTATCACATACCAGTATATCAGATTGTTTCCAGAGTCCAATGCTGCCCTTGACGTCAGTTATGCCATGCTATGAGGAATCCCAACAGCTATCCATGCATGATGAAGGAGGAAGAGAAAAGCACCCCTGCCCTTCTATCAGCTTTAAGAATGTTCTGTGTCAGTTCTGTACCTCGTCCTATGTTTTTTCCTTCACACTTTTTGCCCATTTTTATTTCTCTGTGATGCTTCATCCCAGTAGGCTGGTTTCACCCATTTAACCAAAAAGGACAACCCCCCCAAAAAAAAAAAAGGTAGTTACCAGAATTCATTAACCCAGCAAGGTCAACACACTGGGTTTCAGATCCGGTGCAGTTCACGATTTCATTACCACACTGAAAGGAGTCCACGCTGTAGCAGGCAGGACACTGGTATCCATTGGGCACATTGTCCTCTGGTGGCACTGGAAGGAAAGAGGTGGACTGTAACTGGTTTTAGTGAGACAACAAGAGGAACAGACCCGGTGATGGCTTAGCTTGGAAGGCCTCACCTCAGGCTAGGGCAGACAGAGAGGGGACAGAGTATAAGGAAAAAGCTTACATGAGACAGAGATTGTTCGACAGTCATCACCTGTGCAGCAAGCCAAGTGGCTCCTTGCTTTTACCTTCCCATAGTTCATGGTGATAGGGCCAAGGTGGCACATGCTGGATGGCAGGCAGGACTTGATGGATGACGGGATTGCCATCCCCCCTGTAACGAAGAGGCAGGCAGCAATAAGACATTAACCACAAGGTAACTCGCCTCCTCACCCATTATCTCCTCCAGCAGCAACTGCTAGGCAGCTGGCCTGGGGCCTGAGAGGTGTCTGTGGACAGCAGAGCTTCCCCCAAAACCAGCACTGGTGGCTTTGGTGATCCCCTCAGAGGAACGAGGGTGCCATCGCATCTGAGACGCTAGTGAGGAATTTCTCCTTCTCCACATTGGGCTTAAAGTCAGGAGGAGAGCATGACTCCTCACAGGTGGCCTTGTCACAGATGTTCACCTCAGCCAGGATGTCCTAGCCACAGAGCTTATGGGGTGACACATATGCCTCTGACCCGTGCTTCTTCATGGACAGGAGCACACAGTCCATCATAGCTACAAGCATCCTGACACAGGCAAATCTAGTCCTCCCCACCAACCAAACCCAAAAAGTGTAATGGGCAGTAGAACAGTTCAAGGATGAAGGGTGGCTTTGCACAAGCAGAAGGAAGATATGCACTGAAGCTGCCAGCACCAAAGCTGGTAGGATAGGAGCCAACTTCTAGTCTAAACACCCAGTCACATCACTGACGATGGGCAATGACTAGAACTGTGCCACTAACATAACCAATTGTGCAGTTATCTCAGTGCTCAGCACTCATCCTTGGCTTATCAACCATGGGGACAAAATGATAGCTCAGCCCTGGTGGTGCCAGATAACTGCCTGGTGTCCCCTTCCCTGTTCAAGGAAGGGAGCCAGATGCAGTGCAGTTTATTCCTCCACCCATGGCCAGTGCACCCTCAATGCTAGATGCCAGCAGCCTCATGTCCCTCATGGTCCAGACTGTCAACCCAACCATTTAGCTTCGCCAGAGCTAAAAACCCATGTCTCCTCTCAGTATGCTGCCTAGGTCCTCCCCTCCACAACTAAGAACCCAGTAGGAAACTGCTGCTTAAGATAGAGGAATAGAGAGCTTTTTCCATCCCAGACCATCACAATCCCTGGGTCCTCTGTCACTGAAAAGGAAAATGAGCAGCTTATCCAAAGACTCACTATAAAGCCAATTACAGAGGTGGGGAGAGACACTCATCTCCCATCCCAACTCCAAAAGCTTCACTGGCACACAGCCACAGTGGATGTCCCACCTACCTATCATGACCTCGTGCAGAATGATGCCGCAGGTATCTTCACCACCATTGCAGGTTTTCATAGGGCCAAAGCAGCTTTTTCCTATGCTGTGACAAACCTCACACTGAAGGGAAGTCCCTGGGGAAAGAAAGAGGACACATTTCTGGTGGCAGTCATGAGGGATCTCACTCCCCCTTTCATCAGATTGCTTTGCTTCAGCATTTAATCAGCACTTTTCATATTCCTCTTCCCTTATTTCCTCTGTTCCATTGCTCAATTTGTAGGTTCTCTTTTTATGATTAATATTATCACTTATTCTAGCATGAACTTGAATTCAGGCAAGTGAAGAAGGCCATTTTGGGTTATTTACATTAACCACCAGTACCAATCCAGCCTCCCTTGTCTGCTGTACAATGATGTTTGCTTGGTTTTCCTGGGGTTGCTAAGGAGAGCATCCCCACCCTCTGCCATTGCAGGCATTCAGGTGTCCCTGGATTCCAGGGCCCCAGATCCTCTCTTTGCTGTGAGCAGGGACACCCAAAGGTCTGGGGATCAAGAGGCTGCCAGGGGGTACTTATTCTATATTTTCAAAGTGGGGAATGACATATGTTTTGTAGGCGTTAGGGGAGACCAGTTTATCATCTGCCTCCTGGAGCATCTTAAGCAGACCAGAATATCAGGCAAAAACAACTTAGAAAGGAATAAAGTGTTTATCAAAGAAAACAACAGCATGTCTTCCCTGACTCACACTTAGTGGGACCCAAAGGCATGTGTCAGTTCCATAAACCCAGGTACCTTGCAGTGACTGTGATATCTACATGGGGTGGCAGGTACGACACAAGACTTCCAAGACATCAGTGCTCTTCTGGAGCAGAGCTGAAGGACATACAGTGTCTAAAATGTGACACAACCCAAGGCATGGATTAATGAGACCATGGCCACCTCTCTGCAGTGCAAATCCCCCCAGATGAGGAGTTCACATGGCTCAAAAGGAAGAACAGATCCATGCACAGAGCGCCCATTCCCAGACCCCTTCCATGTCTCATAGCCCCACAGGTCCCAGTGGAAAACTCACCTGGGTCCAGGAAAGCCAGGAAGAAGCTGAAGACAATGGATGCTTTCATGCTGGTGGGATGTAAGCAAAGGCAGCTGCCAAGTCTTGCTGAACACCGCACTGTGTGCCACTAAGCGTGCCAGAAAGAGAAAGGGTTTTGTTGGTGTTGCAGAAGTGGTATTGAGGAAATGCTCTGAAGAATATACACACTGCAGAAACACAACCAGTGTTTGTTTTTTTTCATTTAAAGTGGAAGTTCTGCCTTTTCCTCCACATCAGCGTTGCAGTTTGTCTTTCCCCAGTCTAGAGTACGCAGCCTGTGGGGAAAGGCTGGCTTGTCTGGGGTCTATCAGGTATTTCTCTGGTGCACTCTTTGTTTAAGCATACAGCCTCTGCCATACATATGAATGATGGAGAAGAAACCATTTGAACAGCCCTGTTGTGCTCTCACTGTTAGGCCCAAAGACGCAAAGTGCAATAAGAGTCAGCCAGGAATCTTCCTCATGGCTGAGTTTTTCTGGCTGGTTTCCCATCTCCCTTCCCATCAGACAGTCAGGAGCTCTCATACCCCAAGTACGGCAGCAAAGCAGACAGTGGCAAAGCAGTGAGCTTCATCTCCAAGCTGGCGTGCAGCTTCTGTTTGCAAAATGACTGCCAATGCACACCTTGGAGCAGGCACAGTCAAGGGTTCCCAGGGTTGAATACGTCAGAGCTGCAAAGTGGGTCCTCCAGGGTGGAGTTTTTGATATAAACTACTTGGAAGTTGATAAGAAAGTCTCCTATTGTACCTCTGGGCTCTAAATCAAACCAGCCAGCACGGAGAAAGCATCGATGTGGCTGTGAGACAGCCTGGTCACAGTCTAGGTAATGTCATAGCAGGTTTTCAAAGTCCTGAGATCTCATGATGACCTAATGACAAGCAGCAGTGACCAACTTGATGCTGGCCCAAAGGTTCCCTGCTCCATGTGCAGGTTTTATCGGGATGTGCTGCCTCACTGAAACTATTCCTTATACTGAAGGTATCTTCTAAACTCCTCTTGTGTACCAAATCGGACACAGCCAGTTAGTTTATGGTCCTCGGGGACTTTTTGTACTGACAGCAAAGAAGAACTGAAATCCCTTGTACCCTCTTGCAACTGCAGTATGAGCTCTTTGTGCAAGATGCTGCTTTTTGCTGTGTAGCACAGCAGGGCGCTAGGTTCATGTGGCCTCCAGATACAAGAGAAACACAAATGAGTCCTCCACAGCAGGGGCATGAGCACCACAGAAGCAGAGGGGTAATGAATCACAAATACAAGGTTCAAGGATCTTCCAAGACTCATCTGGTCCATCCTGCTTCCCAGGACAAAGGCTGCCTGTGGGGATACATCATATAGCAGGGAAATCCAGTCTGGTGGGAAGGGAGTCTCACCTTGAGCCTGGCAGGGCTAAGTGCTATGTAAAAAGCAGAGGTATTTTCTCTGCTGAAGATTCCTATTGATGTGCAAATGAGCTCATTGCTGTTTCTGGTTCTACCAAAGACTTCCTGCAAAGCCATAGAGGAAAATCACAGATCTCACTGTTTCCACTCCTTTGCTTTGATTTTCTGTTTCTCTCTCCCACCTTACTATCTGCTTCTCCCATTTTGGACTAACCTCTTCAGGGGAAAAGTTATCTTGTGACATTTACAAATACATTGAGTAGCCTAAGCTAAGCCCACAGCACTATGAGAATGGAGATCAGCGCAGTCACACTGGATAAAAGTCTGAGTCCCTCAAAGTCCACAAAGCTGGTACCACAAGAAGACAAGAGAGAATGATATCATCACCTTGGATTTCTTTTTCCACTCAGAAATGGTCTCATACCCCAGTCGATATGTTAGAATGAAGTCAAACTTCAGCCGGTCTGGGGTTAAAATTTGTTCCTTTTTTGTCTTAAACCTCAAACTGAATAAAACCCTATCAACAGGCAGGCTGGGATAGTCAGATGGGGGTGATTGCGCCATTTAACTACATGTGGGTCTGCAGACACAGACAGGGAGATGTGGCTGTCTTTGGTGATTTTATTTTCATGCCTTTTCATTTAAGATGATTACTGAAGTGCCTGGGGGATCTTCCCTGAATAACATGACTGCACTAGTCCCAATGAATTATATTCAACTCACCTGTTTCCCACCTCTCGTGGAGGGAGGGTGTGAAGCTGCAGCCTTTTCATGTGCATTTTTAGAGATGAAATCAAGCATAACAAGGAGGAGCCACAATCTGCAGCAATAAGAGACCTGGAAAATAAGAGTTAGGAGAGAAGGCAGAGACAATAAAGGTGTCACCCAGTCATATTTGTATCTGTAGAAACAAGAGCTGGATAAGAAAAACTACCACAGAGGGCTTACACTGGGAATTGAGAGAATTTTCTAAGTGTCAATAGTGAAGCTTATTGCCTGGGAAGGTGTGGATCCTCCTTCCTGGGTGGCTTGGAAAAACAGGCTAGACATAAGCATTAGGAAATTATTTAAGCTGATAGGATCCTGCTCCAGGGCTCAGAGATGGACTAGATGTTCTCTCTCAAGATCCTTTCTAAATTGGTTCTTATTCTTTAACTTCACAGTGCTCATGAAGCCCCTGTCTTCTGCTGCATGTCCATGTTTCCAGAAGCAGAGAAGGGTGACAAGGACCATCACACGCACAGGGAAGTGAGGCAGAGGCTGGGGAGGTCAGAAAAATCTGTGAGGTGAGAAGTCAGAAATCCAGTCCTGAAAACTGCACTGACTGAGAAGAAGGGGTATGTTGAAGAGAAAGACGTCCAGCAAAAGAAAGATGCCCATCTAGGCTAGAGCTTGGATGAAAGTCATGCATGAATTTGTCATGCAAGTTCATGGCAGAAAATGATGGTGGAAATCTATGATTTTAAAGAATCATAGAATCATTTATGTTGGAAAAGATCATCAAGTCCAATCATTAACTAAACACTGACAAGTCCACCACTAAACCATGTCCTTAAGCACCATATACATGTCTTTTAAATACCTCCAGGGATGGTGGTTCCACTGATAATCTAGGCAGCCTGTTTCAATGCTTGACAACCCTTTTGGTGAAGAAATATTTCCTAATGTCCAGTTTAAACCTCCCCTTGCACACCTTGAGGCCATTTGCTCTCATTATAAGAATACAAACGTAAAGATACATCATCAAACCCGGATCAGAAAGCTCTGGAAAAAGGAAGGGAAGTGGCAAAGGTGCAACAAATAAAAGAAAATACAGAAAGGGATGGGGGTGCATAGCTTTGCAGGACTACAAGAAATCTGAAGGGTCTACAGGAAATCTGTAGAGGGGCTTTTTCCATGGGCATGTAGTGACAGCACAAGGGGGAATGGCTTTGAACTGATGCAGGAGAGATCAAGATGAGATTTTAGGCAGAAATTCTTCCCTGTGAGGCTGCTGAGGCTCTGGCACAGGTTGCCCAGAGAAGCTGTGGCTGCCCCATCCCTGGCAGTGTTCAAGGCCAGGTTGGACAGGGCTTGGAGCAACCTGCTCCAGTGGAACGTGTCCCTGCCCATGGCAGGGGGCTGGAACTGGATGAGCTTTAAGGTCCCTTCCAATCCAAACCATTCTGTGATTTTATACTGGGGAAAAGCCTTTTACCGACCTAACTGGGGTTGAAATGGAAGGAGATGCTCAAAAGGAGAATGACGATGATGGTTTTAGGAAAGAAGCAGTGAGATCCAAGCTAAGGCTGATCTGATGGTCAGATCAGAGGGGGCTGGGCTGAGCAGCCTGCTCCTGTGGTGAAATACTTGAGAACGACCCAGGAGGACAGGATGTCCCCGGGTTGAGGGTGAAGCTGACACAGCCCTGGACCAGGCAACTGGCTGCAGCCCTCATCCCGCACAGCAGCTGGGGCCCTGACGGCTGGGAACACCATGACCAAACTTCTCCTCCCAGCCCCTAGGAAGCCAGCAAAGCACTTTTTGCAACAGCAGGCAAAAACGAGAACCCAGGCAGAGCCACTGGCAATGCGACTGGTCAGCTCCGAGGGGCAGCTCACACTGGCAATCTAAAACCTCATTTGCAGCTATCCTGGTCTGCAGAAATCGTTTGAGGAACAGCTCAGATGTACTTGGGATTCACTGGGATTCACATCTGATTCAGGAAGTCCCAGCACTGCAGTAGCTGAGGCTGGCAGAGTAGTACAGAGACAGGACTTTCTTAGATGTTTGCTCTGCTGTTTAGAGCTCTGCTTACATCCACTGTTCTGTTGTTGTTGGGGATGTTTTTTTTTTGCTGATTTTGAGGATTTCCTACCGTTGTACTCTGCTCTCATGAGACCTCACTTGGAGTATTGTGTGCAGTTCTGGTGTCCTCAACATAAAAACGACATGGAACTGTTGGAACAAGTCCAGAGGAGGCCACGAGGATGATCAGGGGACTGGAGCACCTCCTGTATGAAGATAGGCTTGAGAAAGTTGGGGCTGTTCAGCCTGGAGAAGAGGAGGCAGTGTGAAGACCTCATAGCAGCCTTCCAGCATCTGAAGGGGGCCAATAAGGATACTGGGAAGTGACTCTTCATTAGGAACTGCAGCAATGGGACAAGGAGTAATGGGTTTAAACTTAAACAGGGGAAGTTTAGATTGGATATAAGGAAGAAGTTCTTTACTGTAAGGGTGGTGAGGCACTGGAATGGGTTGCCCAGGGAAGTTGTGAATGCTCCATCCCTGGCAGAGTTCAAGACCAGGTTGGACGAGGCCTTGGGTGACATGGTTTAGTGTGAGGTGTCCCTGCCCATGGCGGGGTGGGTTGGAACTGGATGATCTTAAGGTCCTTTCCAACCCTAACTATTCTATGATTCTATGATTCTATTTGCCAGGCTCCTATCCCCAGCAGAGCATGGGTGTTGCACCCTGAATCCAGCTCTCCAGAGGAGCATCTCTTGGATGAGGGTCAGCCACACACCAGCAGCAGCTTGATGGGGTTGGGCTGGCTGCAGAGGAGCAGAGCAGCTCTCGTTGCACCTGCTGCCACTGTTTGTAGCTGAATAGAGACAGGGAGCAGGTGATGCTCAAATCAAAGCAGAGACCTTGAGGAAGAGTATGGTCATGTGCATGCTCCAGGTCATGGATGATATATTCAGATGCATGTCACCATGTCAAGTTGAAGCCCTGTATACAGGGTCCTTGCATGGCTTGGATGCTCAGCTGGGGCCAGAGGCTAACCCAGGCTGGTGGTAGCCAGCACTACTGTCCCCACATTACCAGGACACAGCTCCAGCACCAGGATGGAGTAGCCATCATGCCCATAGTAGCCACTTTTAACCATAATCTGCTTCTTCTTCTTCTGCTAGAGGACAGTCCTGACTCTTAAGCCCAGTTAGGCTAACGCTACACTAATACAGGGCTATCTGTGCCTGCAGGACCCACAGTGTACACTCCCAACAGCTCTAACACCATCAGCAGGAGAGAACAAGTTTAACAGTGTCCCCAAAGCCAATGGACAGCTTCTATGAGAGCAATAGAGCAAAGATCTTACCCCCCTTTACGTGCAGCGCAGGAGGACAACTTGTTGGGACATTTCAACAGTGAAGTCAACTGCAACACATAAAAAGAGCTGTGGAAGAAGACTCAAGCCCACCCATTTTCTGAGCCAATTCCTTGTTCTCTAGAACAGTGACTGGCAAAACCTGCTGGTCTGGTTAACCAGGCATGGAAACATAAAACAGCAAGCCTAAAATATACAGGGATAAGTATGCCTGTCCCAGAAGGTGAGAACAGCAAGAGTGCCACTGTTTGCTTGCTGGCTGCAGGCTGAAGAAGATTTTGGCAGTCATTTGTTTCAGCTATGGTTGAACAAATTAATAATCCAGGCAGGCAGTGAAAGATCAATATAAATTTGATTTCCACTCCTGATCAGGATCTTTCCAACAGCCCACAAGGCAACCCCTCTGCTGTGTTCCCCCCAGTGCTTCATGACTGTGGTTCAGAGGATCAAATGATGCCTACATGAGTGCTCACAGTCGCAAGGGTCTGTAAGTAAGGAAGTCAGTGTGTGCATGGAAGAGCCGTGTGGCTGCAGCAAGGTGCTAATCGGCAGGTGTTAATTTCCCCATGAGGATTCCTCCATACACAGACATGTACACACTTTGAAAGTGATGCTGCTGTTACTAATGGAGCACGAGCAACATGGCAAGGGGAAATCACACTCCAAAATGGAGCTCATGCAGAGACCTATGGGGAGCTGCATCAGGAATGGGGTAAAGGGGGTCTTCAACATCCTGGTGCCACCATTGGCTTCAAGGGGCCTGCTCTGTCCTTGCTCCTGTCCCCACCCAGAAAACACCCCTAAGGGGTTGGTTTCCAGCCAGGTCAATCCCCTGAGGGAAGAGCTCCTGTTGGCAGAGGGTTTGTGAACCAAGGTGAAGTTGAAGGATGGAAATAATATGAAAGTAATAATGTAAAACTGCTGCTTAAATGCTCTCTTCTGAGGCTAAAAAAGATGGTATTTAACATTCGGTTGCACATGTGCAACAACAGGCTTGTGAAAATACACACAAATTACTGAATATCATCAAATCATATAACTTTGTTTTTCAAGAGATCAAGATGCTTAAAGGAGTACAAGGGACGCTTCATTTTACCTTTGATCCTACACCATTTATGGCAACAATGGCATTAATTCTGATGATTTTTTTGTACCTTAGCAAGTAATTACCTTTTCAATTGAAATAATTGCCATGGAATCCAGCTGCTTTTCAGGCACTGTGGAATGAAGATAAATTTGCATGCACATTAGCATGTTCAACGAGGTTTCTGTTCTGGCATGAGTGATCAGCAATGTCATCTTCAAGCAATCAAGACAATAGCAACTATCTAACCCACCAGTGGATGATGTGAAAAGTAAGTCCTTATTACATATAGTCCTTATTAGACATTCATATTCCAACCTCCTCTTCTGTGAGTTGCTTCAATATGTGACACAGTTAGCATTTGCCAACAGCAGAGTTTGTTTGCTAGGATAGTTCCAGGCTGGTAGCTGGGGCAGACCAGTTTACCACTTTTACTGGTCCATTAAGATAAAGCTAATGCTGCCATGGGCTGGTGTCAATAGACAATGAATGTATAAGAGGAGGGGAAGTCTTTTAATATAATGTTAATGCCTACACTTTTTACTTACTGGCAGTAGTTAGGAACCTCAAAATCAAATAGAAATTCAGCATTTCAGGCGTCACTTCTAAGTGGTCACTCAGGCAATTTGTGTCTGCTCTTGTGCCTTGGAAAACTGGCCTGACCCCATCTCTGCAACTTGACTCAATGTTCCTGAAAGTCTCTGCATCTTCTAAATGGCTTCCTTGCTTGCTGCTTTCTATAAAAAAAAGACCCTCCCCTTCCATACAGCTGAAGCTTGGGGTTGGTGATGAAGGCCCCAAGTCCTGGGAAGCACAAGTGATTCCTTTTGCAGCATGCTGGAATTTGTGAAAGAAACAATGAAGAGAACTGAAATTTATAAACTACATTTAAAAGCCTTTTTTTTTTTGTGGGCAAAAATGGAGCCAGCCCAAGCCAACCTGTAGATGAGGCACCCATGGATTGCAGGTGCTGGGCTGATCTGGGTGATATTGGAGAACAAGGATTCATTCAGTCCTTTACTCACCTGCTCCTTTCCTCCGGCTATGCACTCGTCCCATCTGGGTACCTCTGGCATGGGAAGCCTCCCTAAAACAGATGGCATGCTACTTGGAAACAGGAAATGTGTAATGAGTAAAGGGATTAATTTCTGCCCTTGATTGCTTTTATTCTTAAAAACATGACTTTATCACTTTCCCACCCTCTCTTCCCATCCAGTCAATTGCTAACCAAGTCCCACTGGCAGGAAACAAGATCTTATCATGAAAATGGTAAGTCATGGCTGAGTAAGACCCGCCTTGGAAATGGGCAGATGCAGCCAAATAACTGAAAACGAAACAAAAATAAATGTTCTACCAATAGGCCCAAGACAAAAAGCTAAGCTGTGGCTACAAACTCTCCTCGTGGTGGGAAGCATTTGCATGCAGGTATTTCTTTGCACCATCACACGGATGCAGTGGCTGTGTTTATACCAGAAGTTCCAGACAACCTTATTTACCACGTTTTCTTAAGTTAGTGATCTGTAACTCACTGAGCCCTCATAACAATTTTTGGCATCCCATCTCTGAGATGTGTGACCTCACTCCATTGATACCATTGATTTCTGTTGTATTTTCCTGGGTGTGCAAAGCACACGTCATTCCTAATGAGCCCAGGTGTTGTGTGCTTATCAATGCCAGCTTCAGCCTCCTCTTTCCACCCCTTGTTTTTAAGAGCTGAAAAAGACATGGTTTTTATTGTATTTTCTCACACATTGATAAGGAAATGCATCCATTGCCCAATGCAGGGTTAAACCCCGAGGCAGAACAACTGCTTGATAAGTTGTAATACTGTGGGATGTGCAAATATTACAGCAAACATCCAGCAAATACCCAGAAACAGCAAACAATGCATGTCAGGGAAAAAGGCCCAAGCAAACCTCCACAGAGCTCAGTGTGGAGACATCTGTGGTAGCTCAGCGTGAGCTGGTGCAGCTCATAGCACAACTCTGTGTGGAGACACCAGCTCAGGTCCTGGAAGCAGCTGGGTGTTGAGGTGCCATGCTGACCATCCAGGACCTAGAACAATAGAAGCTGCTCACACAGCATCCTCCCACCTGGTTGTACTGGTGACTGGGGGTCAGAAACCAGTGGCAGAGTTGCTGGTCAATAAGCAGGGCTGTGTATGCAACGAGATAAATGGCTTTGACATTGCTTGTCCTCAGCTGGGCCGATTGGAAAGAGCCAGCAGAAGTTTTGAGCAGAAAAAGATGAACAGCCTTGCAAGGGACAGACAAACTGCTGCCTACTGCCCTGGTTTCAGCTGGGATAGGGTTAGTTTTTTTCACAGAAGCTAGCATAGTGCTGTGTTTTCGACTTTAGTCTGAGAGTAATGCTGGTAACACAGTGGTGTTTCAGTTGTTGTGAAGTAGAGCTTATTCTAAATCAAGGACTTTTCATTCTCATGGTCTGACAGTGAGGAGGGGCACAAGAAGCCAGGAGAGAGCACAGCCAGGTCGGCTTACCTGAACTATACAAAGGGTATTTCATAGAACATCATGCTTAGTATATAAACTGGGGGAGATGGCCAGGAACCATCAATTGCTGCTCAGGGTAAGCTGGGCATCAGTTTGTGGGTGTTGAGCAACAGCACTGCGTGTGCATCACTTGTGTTTCTTGGGGTTTACTCCTCCACCTCCCTCCCTCAGTCCCTCTCCTTATCCCTCACACTCTTCCTCTCCTTTTCACTAGTATTAATATTAGTATTACTTTGACTATTACATTTTGATTTATTTCTATTATTAGTCTGTTCTTACCTCAACCCATGAGTTTTACCTTTGTCCAATTCCCCTCCACATCCCACCAGTGCTGGGGGGCTGGAGTGAGAGAGCAGCGGTGTGGTATTAGCTGCCAGCTGGGGTTAAAGCATGATACCTACTCAGCCCAAAAAGGATGTGAACCAGAGTTTTCCCTCCCTAAAATACACCCTGGTTGTGGAGATAAAACCATTCTGGCACGGAGCTCTCTCCAGGGTAATGTATGATAATAAATGTATTTTCACACATAGGCTCTGCTACTATAACCAAAAAGTGACTGGTTTCAGGAAGTCAGGAGACTAAGCTACAGACATCTTGAGGTCCTTTGCAAAGTGTTTGTTTATATGAAACCAGGTTTACAACAAGAATATGTGGCAATAAAAAGTTTATTAACATATCTATCAGTGGCATAGATGCAAACAAAATTCCCCCCAACACAGTCTCTAACAGGTTTGCCTCACATCTTCAAACCTGGGATATTATAAATATACCTGATAGGAGTGATATACTGATAAATAGGCAGGGTTTGTATGTCTTTTAGACCTCAAGGGATCATCTGGGAAACCACAAGGTTTCAATGAGCCTGCCCCAGAAACATTAGGTTTTATGGAAACAGATTAAAAGAATTTTACTTAACAGCTTAATTATGAAGTATAATGAGTAAATTAAAAAAATAATATCATACAGATAAGACATGGGAAATTCCAGTGCTAGTGGTAAGAAATGTATGGAAATGATAATTAGGTGGGTGCAGAATGAAAATAAAAACAAATGTGAAAGAAGAAAGGCAGATACATAAAACAGGGATTGTAAGATTATTAAAAGACTAGGGTCACTCCCTGTTAGGCCAAAAAGTCCTCCATAGCATAACTTTTTTCAAGAAAGTTTTTGTCATCTTTATATTTGAACTATTGCATGAACATAGGGTGAAAGATTGAGGAATACAACTGGGATCTGTATCTCTGTGTTTCCTTAATGAGTCTTTCAGGTATCTCAGTTTGAGGAAAGCCAGAATTACATTCACTGTTTACATTGAAAACCTCAGCGTGAGGGTGATACAAAACAAAAACCTTGGTCACACTGGTGCTGCCTCCTGGAAAGGCACTAGGGCAGATGTGGGGGCTACAAGAGGGGATGTAGTGCCAGGAAGGACCTTGGTGAGGCAATATTCCTCCTCTCTATGACAGGGCCTTCTCAAAGTCATGATCCTAAGGAATACCTGTTGACAATGCGCAGGTATCTGATGTCTCTTGGGTTATGCCTGGTTAAGAACAAGCCAGTAGTGCAACTAGTGAAAAGACTGATCTTTCCACTCTTTCACTTCATTAACCAAACTGATGAAAATAGAAAGCAGTGTCTTTTGGATCTAGAGAGAGATTCAGTTTCACTTCGAAGAAGTGTTTTAACACTTCTTCATGAATGAAAAACACATTTCTCCCCTGGGACTTTTATCTGATGCCCATGACAACTCATGTACTGGGAAGTCTGCAGCAAGCAGTGGGGAGCTCTGAGCAAGTGCTTTGAAAAGCAGAATATATCAGTATTTTAATAGCTTCTGAAGAAGGCCCCTGAGCCCCCTTGGTGGAAAGACAGACCCCATACAGGTCCATTCACTAAGGTCATGTAGCCAACCCTGTAAGTGTGTAGAGTAAAGGCAAATGAGGAAAAAAATCATGAAGGGGGTTCATCTTCTGCCTCCAGCCTGTGGTCACAGGCAGTCAAGGGAAACAAATTGCATGTATGGGGCAAAGGGAGCAAAAGCAAATGTTCACTGGAGGGAAAAATGGGCCTCAATGGGTCAGTTGCACACGGCCTCATGAGATGATAGCACTTCAGGAGCTGTGGCCGTGAACAGGGTGTCAGAAATTATCACCATGACCCTCTTGCCAGGCAGATCGGGAGCAGGATCCGTGCCTACCAGCCAACCAAAGGCAGGCCATCGAGTGTCCAACACTGCACATCCAATAGTCCAGTAGCTGAGCTTGTGCTGTGAGGCACAGCTCAGGCCATGTGGCCAGGGAGGAACTTCTGAGGAGTTGTCTCCAATGAGACCGAGAACACAGAAATGCTGCTTCCCTCCTTCCTACTCTCCTGCCTGACTCAGGCAGAGGAGTTCAGTGTAAAACAAGTGGGCAATAGGCTCAGAAAACGCTGGCATGAAGCACCACTGCTTTACGATCTGTTAATTATGGACGCATCTGCACTTTAAGGAGCAGTCTGAATACAGCTGCATCCTTAGAAAAGAGCGTGACATCAGTGGTGAGAAATCTGCACATGCAGCTCCATGTGCAGAGGCAAAAGAGGATGCAAATAGTCTTGAAAGCAAAGATGAAGCTGGGGCTTTGAAAAGACTTACACACTCTTCCTATCAGACATCCCAAGACCAAATGGGATAAAGCATGGACTCTGCACACCCCAGCAGTGGGATCTGGACTTCCCTGTCAGTTTTGTGGCTGAAGATCAAGGTAGGTGCTTAATTTTGGGGCAGCACAGTAGCAGAGATGGGAACCTGAGCAGAGCTGTTGAGACAGGGCTCAAATCTGCTGAGCGCTCCTTTCTAGATGCTATGCTAAGCTGCTGATACGGGCTTGCTGTAGTTCCTGTGTCAGGTCTGAGAGTGACATGAGGACTTTCCAGATCCCGTAGGGCATTTCCAATGACATCTAATGCATGAGCCTTAGCCTGCAAGCTGAATCCCATCTGAGGAGCGTGTGCATTGCATTATCCCTGGAGGCCCTACAGCATTGCTCATATCAGGTGATCCAAAGTTATTAAACCCACAGATTCACAAGTGTTTTGCCTTATACAATCTCTAGGGAAATATAAGTACAAGATCTAGCTATGCCAGCACTGTATGAAGGCATAGGATGAGGCAACAACAGGTCTTAAATGTTTTAGCAAAGAGATCTGAACACAGAAAACTAAGTGACTTGCCCATGGTCTTACAGACAGCGTAAGTGCCCTGCCAAAAGTGATCTTGGAAAGGCTCTGCTGCCTGTACTTACGTCTCTCAGCCCCCATGACAATCCCATTGCAGTGACAACCCCATGTGACAGGGTTAGAGACAGCAACAAGCCTCTGTTGCTCAGAAATCAATGCACAGGTGAGGCAAGATACACAGCATCTCACTAGGGTTGTTCCAGCTGCTCTGCTCCAAACACATCTCTTGTTATACCACTGTTGCTAAGGGAATAGCTTTTGTGTTTCGCACAGGTTTGCTTCCATCAAGGCCTGCTATTTATAAACCAGGCAGAAAATAGCTGTGGGAGCACAGCTCTTGACCTGCCTTTTGTCCGTAATAAGGAATAGATACTTCCTGCCATACTGGCCTGTCAGAGCTGAGTTGTCCTTGAGGATGGAGGTGTGTAAGTATAAAGCTATTGCCCTCTCCATACGCATCCAAGGATTCAAGAGGGCTCTTAGTACCAGAAAACAGAAGCTAATTCCAGTGCTTACGTCTAACTTGACAGGCTTTGTTCTCGATCAGAACCAGCACGGTTTGTACTATGCCGTTTTTAGCTCAAATCAGACGTCATCTGACTGCATTAAGCTCATATGGTATCACATTGTGGGAGTTAAGCCAGGATCACCACTTCCTTCTTCCATATTATCTGCTCCCTACGTCTTTGTCCTTTTCCTTCTCCTTCCTTCTCCTTCTTCTCCCTTGCACCACCATGCCAATGCTCTTGTGCTCCCCTAGCAAGGCAGCTCAGGGAGCAGATCCATCTATCAATCACTCACCCAGCAACGAAGAGGGCAATATGGTCAGGCCATGTGTCCAAGCTGGCAGGGACAGAGAGGACAAGGTGGCAGCAGTGCACATTTGGCTTGGCTGACATTGGCAGGGACATACTAACCCCGTCTTTGGCAGAGCATGTGCTGGGTCGGGCACATACGAAAGCACACCTGCTGCCTCAGGTCTGTATTATGCATCCTGGCTGACTGAATTTAAGTTTATTCAGGATTCAAACCTGTTTTGTTTCAAATCTGTGTTGTGACATGACCCAGCAGCGCACAGACCTGGAAATGAGGACTGTGGAAGCACAACCCATCTCTATCATTTCTGCAGTCCCTGGCTTTTTTGCTGGGACCTCTTGCAGGGTCCAGGTTCATCCTTTGGGATGTGGGCATGTCTCCATCATGGAAAGAACAACTCAGTGGCCCTCCTGCAAGTGAACCTAAGGAATTAATTCTTCATCACATGGGGCTACACTGAAGTCACTCAGTATTTGAAAACTCAAATACACTATATAACTCTTATGACATCCCCATTCCAGGAATGAACTGGTGATTCCAATTTCCTAGACCTTCCTATGCCCCAGGCTGTCCAGGGTTTGGCTTCCTATAGATTCAAAGCTAAGTACACAATACTTAAGCTTGTCACCAATAACACAACATGCCTGTAACGTAGGATCCCCCCTTCTGCTGGGCTGGCTGTGCTGATGTTGACACCAAGAAGGAAAAGGCTGTTCCTTCTCCTTTTGCTCTCCACTATGAATCCATAGTGTCATACCAAAGAACATTGTTTCCAGGAGCTGGAAACTGGTTTGAATCAGGAGCTTGAACTGGTTTCCAAGAGGAAGAATGAAGAAAGTCTACATAAAATCAAAACCAGAATTAAAACAGAGAAATTGTGGACAACAGGCCATTGCCTACTGATCCAAACTGCCTTTGGTCCCAAAGAAAATGACTGTCTAATTAATGTCACTAGAAGGAAGTCATGAGGATTGGTCATACTTGCTCTCTGCCAAGGTTACAGTTGACAAGAGTACAGTTTCCCAAGAGCAGCCTGCTGGCAAAGCCCCATTGTTTTCCACAGCCTAGATGAGGTCTCTCCTTATATTTCAGAGGTACCTTCCACCACCAGCAGGCTGTTCCTGCTGTTTGGAGAGCACCAGCTCAGCACACTGACCCCTCCAGAGTTAGCCCCTGCTTGCATTAGAGAAGGGCTCTGAGTCCCTTATGCAATATTTAACAAGCCCTCAAAGCTAGAGATGCTTTTGTCCCCATTTCAGCCTAGAGCCTGGGTGCAAGACTCAGCTAGCCCAGAACTTTAACAAGGCATCACCAACATGAATCATTACTACCAGTTATGTGATTACTTAACATTCTGTATGCATAACTGGATGAAATCAGTTCTCTCCCCTCTCTTCTTTCTCCTTCATTCAATCCCCCCAATTATCTTCATCTACTGAAGCCAAGATCCTTTCAGTACCTCCAGCTTGCCAGCAAGAGCTGCCGTAGCTTGCTAGCTGAATTATAACACACCCTCCAAATAAGACTCTGGCTCAGAAATGTCTTAAGTGAGAATATCCCTTAGGTGTATAACAAGGCAAGCACAGTTGGATGAGTAATTGATTAAATTTGGATTGAAATGGAAAAATCTAGTTGGGTCCTATTCTTAGTTTCTCTCTCCTGTACTTGCACAGATTGCAGCAGGTCCATTCTTGGGCCCAGAGATGAGTTGAAGGCTCTGTGGTAACTTTCCTGCAGAGGTTTTCTGGCTCAGGGTCGCTACCTGATATTCACAAGCAGCTATTCTCTTGATGGTAACAGAGACCTGGGAGAGGGAACCCCAGGGCTGCACGAGTGGAAAGGAAGTAGCTCTGCTTGGGAGCTGATCTGAAGGGCTGTTTTGCAGTGGGATGATGCTCAGACATGGAGTACTTGACTGTAAGATGTAAGGTTGGGAATAGTTCCAAGGCACAGCTTAGACATGGTTATGGAAAGGAGAGGGGGTCCTGTCAATAGGGGAAAGGAATGGCCAACAGGTGGCTCCCAGAGGACAAAACAGGAGCGTGACAGCCCTGCAAGAAAGCTGAGGAGATCTCCAGCTTTTTATTCAGGAGAGGAATTGTAGTGGTACAGTTCTTCACACCAGCGGTTAGGGGAGGTAAGATGCACTTATCTGTGTCCCCATGCAGCACCCAAAGTGGCTGAAAGCAAACATGGGAAGCCAGCATGGAGCAGCTACCATTATCGTCTTGTCTTGCCTTGTCCTATGTGGGGTTGTAGGATCTCTGACAAGTCTTTCATTAAATGCACGTGCAGCTCCTGGCACAGAGGAACTTGGAACCCAGGAAGGCTGCAAATGTGTTAAGAAAAATAATAAGAATAGTAGATGTAATCTCAAAGAATGCAGAGCAGAGAGCACAAGGCCCTGCCAGGGCAGGGACTTTTCCTTCTGCAGTGCAAGGGAAATCTTCAGGAAAACCAACCCATTTCAGTTCGCTTAATGTGCGGGGAGGAAGGACTCTACAGGAATATGCAATACAGGAGGAAGTGTCAGCTTAGCCATGTCTAAGACAGGGCAGATCTTTTTGTCTCTCTGACAAGCCTGTCTCCAGCTATTCAAGCAGTATTTCCATTTTCCTTTGCAGATAACGTGTTTGGATACTTTAAGATGGACAGAGGATGTTAATGTTGTCAGCTCTGTACTCAGTCTGCACCAATAACCCCATAACAAAAGATCTGTATGCTCACATTATTGCTGCACTCCATTTTTCCCTAGAAGGGACAGCAAGCACATGGAAACAAAAGTCAATGGTCCATAGAACACCTGCCAACAAGATCTGGAGAGAACACGGGGATCTCATTCATGAGGTTTGTGAAGGGTTTTGCAGAACAGATTGTGGCATAGTTGACAGCACCATCCACAATGTAATCCTTCATGACACCACCCTTCTAGAAGAAACACAACCCAAGGTTTCTTTCTACACATTCAGGCTGGCACAGCTTGAAGCAGGAAACTGGCTCAGGACTTCCTGGGGCAGGGGAGGAGGGCTTTTCCTCAAGCATTGATTCTCAATGGATTTCCATCTCTGCTTCTTAATCTTCTTTCTGTGTACTCTTGATTCCCACTGCTCATCTACCCTGGGGGCATTCACTTGAGTGTTGCCACTCTATTAGATGTGAATTGAATTAGGCAGGAGGCAATTATCTGAGCTGGAACTTTCCCAGGGTATCAGAGCTAACATCCTCAGCAATACCTGATGAGATCCTTACAGACCACAAGCAACACAGGCATCATTCCCACACTGTTCCTTAGTATGCTTTTGGGACGCTGCGCCAGAACAAATCAGAGGGAAGAGTTAAATCACACCCTCTTCATCAACAACTGGGATTTTCTTTGAGATCCCTTTGAGTGCAGGTCTTCTGCTGTGACTTTTTATTCACAGGAGGCTGGAAAGCAGCCCTCTGGCATGAGCCATGTTGTGTGTGCAAACTGAGCACCCAGGACACCACACTGTGGAGTCTGTGGGGAAGGGTCCACCATCAGTGCAGGTACTGGTGAAGAATATTCCTGCACAGCTATGATATCGTACCATATTGTTAATGCCAGACTGATTACGAGCCAAAGAATCGCTCCCATTGCAAACTGGGCAAACCATATGCTGGGCTACATTAGGACAGTTGTGGCAAGCAGGCTGAGGGAGTTACTGCCTTCATTGTTGGGGTCCCTGTTCAAGGTGGCTTTCAACGAAACTGGAGGAGAGGAGAGGTCTACCAAGATCAGGAGGCAAAGCATGTGTCCCAGCAACAGAGATGGAAGGAGCTGGGAAAGTTTGGTCTGGTGAAGAGGAGACGTAATAGCAGACAACAACTAGTTGAAGGGTAACTACAGGGATAGTGCAGCCCATCTCTTCTCGTCAAAGGGCAGGTGATATAAAAAAGGGCAATAAACTGGAGTTTGTGAGGTTCAGGCTGGACATAAGCTTTGTAGCTGAGAGGACCTGCCCTAGGTCTGGTCACAGATTGTCTCCTTCCTTAGAGCTTTCAGGACCCAGGTATATAAAGCCACATCCAGCCTGATGAAGCATTTGGGATAGCCCAGCTAGTCAGAGAAGAGCAGGTCTCTAGATACCTCTTCAGACCAAAGATCCTGTGATACAGCCCTCCCATCAGCTTTGCCAGCTTCCTGTGTGGCCAAACAGGGAGTCGATGAACTGCTTTAGCTGAAACAGGAGCCAGAAAATGATTGCTTATTTCAGGCAGATCCATTCTAAGAGTTCCCATGAGAGCCCAGGAACAGAGGTGAGTGGTCTCCAAGTTGCCACCATTGCCAACAAAATGTGTATGGGACCATTGGTAATCTAAGGTAGCATCTATCTCAGAGAAGCTGGGACTAACACAGCTCAGCATCTTCCTAACTGAAGCAGTCTCATGTCCATGTAGAATATGAAAGGACAGCAGCCCTTAAAACTTAGGTTAAAGATCAGCCTCCTTCACCTAAATCGTCCTTGACCTACTATTTGTCAGTCTCAATCCAGAGCTCAAAATGTGCCATGTGTGTGAGTACATGTAGGAGAACAAGAGTCCCACCTCACTGCACAATAACAATACAGAGTAAGTAATTTTGCAGGGAAAAGACTGCCTCCTAATCAAGCCAGTAATGACAGAGGTCGTTTGTGGGAAGTGAGGTTTGAATCTGAACAGAACTTCACATTAAGTTTGATTACAAAAGGAAGATAAATATTGAAATGTGCATTTGCTCCCATGAAGGACAATTCAAGGCTGCAGAGTTTGCGTAAGAAAAGCACAACAGGACAGGTAGAGGAAAGGGTCTTGGGCTAGCTGTATGATATACAACAAGACTGCTTATGCAGGCCAGCCTTAGGACTACTAGTACAAAGTGTGGTTTTGTCTTACTCATCTGTTCTTCCAGCGTATTAAACTCTTCTGTTTGTTTTGCTTTCATAGACAAATTCTCTGTTTACTTTTCTTTAGTTTGGTTGTCATCTCAGTTCTTGCTGAAGTAATTGCAGTTCCAAGACCATGCCAATGGGTGTGATAACACTCCCTCCTGCCCTTGGTACTACAATACCCCAGGAGACTAAATGGTGATAGGCTGTACTTCACCCACCTGCATGGACTACATGACGGGGTAGATAATGCGGAGGATCTGAAGATGATGTGTTAGCTAGGAAAGCTCAGTGCAGTGCTGCAGTACAGTGGTGAGAGCTTCTGAGGCCCCTCAGGAAGGCTGTACTGTGAGTCTTATAGTAGCTGCAGTAGCTCTGGCTCCATCTGAACAGCATCAAGATACAAAATGTGGGTTTCCGGTCTCACACCATTCCCCAGATTAAACCAATTGCTCCTCTTTTTTCCTCCTTTTGAATTAGAGCATTGCCTAACCTGGAATAGTGGATCATTTGTAGGTATTGTGAGTTCAATAGAGTTCATCACCAAGGAGATGGTGACAAATGATGCCTTGACAGATGGGACAGACTAGGGCCACACAGTTGCTGCAACTCCACACAACTTTTTAAGCTGTAATACCTTTGTTGCTACTGTTCACGTGCCCATAGTCCGCTGAGTAAAGAGGGGAAAGAAAAATCAGGAAATCAGGATCCTTATCACATCCCACATTCGCTATCAGACTAAAAGCACGAGCCAACGTCAACAGAGATGCACTATACGGTGTTAATAACTGCTGAAGAAATCACTGAACCATAGAATAGTTTGGGTTGGCAGGGACATCAAAGGTTGTCTAGTCCAACCCCCCTGCAATGAGCAGGGACATTTTCAACTAGATCAGGTTGCCCTGAGTTTTCCAAGCTAGATTCCATAGCAGCAAAGGTGTGAAGGGCTGGAAGAGCAAAAGCCAGTGGTGAATGAATGGTGCCATAGAAGTTCAGCAAAACCTTCTCACATTCTGGCTGCACTTTCAAGGACCTTGACAACTATCATTCCAAGCACTAAACACAGAGGTGGAAGGATCTATCAGACACTGTGGCAATGGGGAGCTATTGCAGTCACCAGCATGTGCAATCACTTCCTCCATCTGGTCAAATCCCATGTGGGAAGCCACCAGTGATCACCACAAGGCTCCCAGCCCTGGGTAATTCAGGTAGCTGTGTCATTGCCTGCTGGTTTTCGAACATGTCAATTTATCTTTTATCCTATGCTCCTAATTCCTGAGGGAATTTCTTCAAAGACAACCACTGAAAGGCTCACACCCCCTGCCCCTCACCTTCTGCCACTGCTCTGTGTTCAAACCACCATTAGTCAGGCTAATCCTTAGGGTCTTACTCCCTTCTTCTACCCCACTGGTTTTCACCTAGATCCTGATTCTTGTCTGACATTGGCTATAATCGCTGTGAAATGGGCATGTGAAGCACTGCTTCAGACACAGACAAGGCTGGAAGAAACAATGTAGGTCATCTCATAGCTGTCTCTAGTCAAGGCTCTATAAGGCACATTCATTTTCTGCAAGACACAGAACTGTAGCAGCTGATAGATCAAAGTTGCTCAAGAAATGTATTGACCTGCTCCAATGGGAGACCTGTGCGGCCCCAAAGACAAAGAATAAGAAAAGTGATCAGCTGAGGAGGTGAAAAAACAGAGAGTGAAGGGAAGGAGGGGGGAGCACAAAGTAGTAGATGCTACCTTACACCAGAAATATAAAATAGACTATTCAGTTGGAAGTGACCTACAATGTTCATCTAGTCCAAGTACTTGATGAATTCAGGGCTGACCAAGTTAAACCATGTCATTAAGAGGCACATCTAAATGCCACCTAAACTCTGACATGCTTGGTGCAGAGACTGACTCTCTAGGAAGCCTGTTTAGTGAACAACTTCTCTGCAAAGAAATGCTTCCTGGCGTCCAGTCTAAACCTTCCTTGGTGCAACTTTGAACCATTCCCATGTGTCCTGTCACTGGACACCAGGGAGAAGAGCTCAGCACCCTCTTCTCCACTTCCCCTCCTCAGGAAGCTAAGGAGAGCAATGAGGTCGCTCTTCAGCCTTCTTTTCTCCAAACTCCAAACCCGGAGTCCTCAACCATTCATCCTTGCACACGTCTTTCAGCCCTTTCACCAGCTTTGTTGCCCCCTGACGCAGGATCCATCCATCAAGGATCTATCCATCCTTCT
The DNA here is from genome assembly GCF_034315485.1 of Pezoporus occidentalis. NCBI lineage: Eukaryota > Metazoa > Chordata > Aves > Psittaciformes > Psittacidae > Pezoporus > Pezoporus occidentalis. Next base: position 253,459 of record NW_026914896.1, read on the forward strand.
TACATTGTGAGGCCCAGAACTGCACAGTGTTCAAGGTAAGGACACACAATTGCTGAATACAGAGGGATAATCAACTTTTCTGACCAGCTGTCACGCTGTGTCTGAGGCACCCCAGGATGGCGTTTGCCGTTTAGTTGCCAGGGCGCACTGCTGACTCACATTGAGCCTGCTGTCAGACAGCATCCGCAGGTCCCCTTCTTCAGGGCTGCTCTCCAGACACTCCTGTCCTAGTTTATACTTGTGCCCATCATTACCCTGTCCTAGATGCAGAACCTGGCATTTGGACTTATTAAATTTCATCGCATTAATCATAGTCAAATGTTCCAACCTATCAAGATCCCTCTACAAGGGCTATTTTCCCTCAAGAGAGTCAACAGCACCTCCCAGTTTGGTATCATCAGCTAACTTGCTCATGGAATATTGAACTCCTACACCCAGATCATTGATAAGTGTATCAACAGTCCTGGAACTGAGCCGTGAGGAACACCACAGGTGACTGGTTTCCAGCCAGATGTAACCCTATACATTAAAACACTTTTGAGGTCTGCACTTCAGCTAGTTCTTCACCCACCATGAACCCACTAATCCAACAGCTGGTCAACGTGTCCAGAACTGAGGGACAGTATCAAAAGCCTTACTAAAGTCCAGAAAAACACTACATCCAGCACCTTCCCTTCATCTACCATGCAGGTGAACTTATTGTAGAAAGATATCAGATTAGTTAAACAGGACTCTCCCTTTGTAAACCAGTGTCAACTGTGCCTGATGACTGCATTATTCTTTAAATAATGCAGTAAAACCAGAGCTCCCCATCCTTACTGAACCACAGCCACAGCTGTCAGCCGGTAACTAACCATAGGCATCACTATGTTTTCCCACATATGCTCCTTGTTACAGACCTAAGAAGGCCTTTTGGCCAAATTACCCCTTGAGCTGTGGCGGGAGGGGGACACACACCTGAGGGTGTTGCTCAAACCCCTGGAGCAGGAGGCCACAGGTTTTGTACCTTGGGCAGAAAGACTGAACACCCTGGAGCTGCAGCTCTGCAGAGCATGGGCTGAGGCATCCAGTAATGGGAAAAAAGCGTGGAATAAGCACATACCACTTCCCCAAGAAAAGTCTTTTTCTGCTATAAATTTAGCTGAGAAATGGATATGGTTTATACTAATGGCTTTTATACCTTGGAGACATGGTCTAGGGTGAGGAGTCCCTGCCCATGGCAGGGGGGAGGTCAGAACTAGATGATCTTAAGGTCGTTTCCAACACAAACCATTCTATGATTCTATGACTACAGTGCTCTAAAACTACCCATGCATTAGCCTAAATACTAAATTAAAGGTTTGCATTACCCCAGCTGCACTCAAAAGCTTTGGACAACAAGCCCAGAAGAGTGCCCCACCAACTCCACAGCTCCAAGTGCCTCAGGTGAGCATTGCAGCAGGGCTCAGATTAGGAAGCAGCAGCAAGAAAATCACTTTCCTTCTGTATTCTGGGGCTTTGTTTCACTTCAGCCTCACCAGAGAGCTGGCTCCTTCCCTGCATGATATCTGCAGCACCCTGATGACATGATCATGTTTGCTAACATCCGGAGAGGATCCATATGATTCACCCACAGTGCCTCCAGGGCCTCGAAGCTTTGATCCTTGTCCTCACTGCTCATTTTTGTTCTCTCATGAGAGAGAAAATAATGAAGATGACTGACAAACAGACACAAGTCTGCTCCATGGTTACCAAGTGCCAAGGATACATCATCAAACAGCACTGGGTAGTGGGCAGGCAGCTGCAATGCTATGCCTTCATCTTACACCAGCATCTTCCATAAGTCAATTCTATACCCTGGAACAGTGCACATATTCCTTCAAAACCAGAAAGACCAACACAATTGCCTTCTCCTACTCAGGAATGAGTAACACCACAGAATGACAGACACTATATGAGCTGACTTAGAGCAGTGATTCAAGGTTTGGTGTTAGGGCCTGGTTTGCCCAAAGGGAAAAATAATGCCTCAAAACAGCCAGAAGGCTCTGGGTATAGAGGGGTTTGACCCCTGATCTGGGGCAGAGCAGAGGGCAGGCTAGTCAGCACAGACCCCTGCTTTCATGGCTAAAAGTAAAATAAAGTCCTTAACTACTAAAATGAATAGAAGTCAGCCAGCAGTTTTCATTTGCAGAGCTGCTAAGAAGCTGTCATCATAATTTTGTTTTCCTTTCCCCCACCCCCATAACTATCGCCTCTCTTTTCTTTTTTCCTTTTTCTTTTTTCTTTTTAAATAGGTGTATTTCCACATAGGGTAAAATAAGCGAGAACTGAGCTTCAGCACCCAGCTGCTGAATATGGAGAGGATTGTGCCTAACCAGACATGTCTATCCAGGTGTGAGCTCTATGCAAGACCATCATGCTTAGCCAAAACAGGCTTTTCTCTTTGAAAAGCCCAGTCACCTTTTTGCCAATTCAGTTTTAAACAGAGGAAGCTTTGAAATCCAAGTTTGTATTCAATAAATATATGTATCTTTCATAACTCTAGGATCCTGTTAACACAGGTGACTGCTTCGCAATACCATCCTAGGAGACTTACACAAGTGTGATGTGATTACTTGGTCTTGCCAGTTCTCCATCACTTTAGGAGATCCAGTGTCCCTGACCGAAAATGAGCTTTCCTGTGCATGGCAGTGACCTGTTTTCTCATGGCTTGCATGCATGTGGACTCTCTGTCATCCAATAAATGTAATGCTTAGTAATATCTCCCTCAGTGGGGTCAATAACGCCATCTCAGTCCTCTGTCCAGGAATGCTTCACTCCTACTGCATCCGCCACTGCTCCATGTTTGCCTATAATGGGTCAAGTGGTTCAGAGGTGGCAGCGGAGCCAAAAATTGCATACACTCACCCTCTCGCACACTGAAACTGCATGATCACATAGGCCTGGTCTCCAGGGGAAGCCAGACAAGCGGATAATCATCTCCTCATTCTATGTCTCCAAGAGTAAATTATCCCCCGCAGGAGAGAACCCTTCTTGTGTGCGTAGGTTTTCCTACCTGCAGAGACCTTATATGCTAAAAACATGAGATGAGGAGTACTGTGTGAGTTCCAGACCGAAGGTAGACATGAAGCTTGTTTTGAAGCCTCCAGCTTGTTCACACACAGATCACGCTAGAAGATTTTCCTGGGTTTCCTTTGAAGAACCTAAACCAAACCTCATAGGAAAAATTGCTGAGAAATGTCTGCCTATCTACCTGGTCTGCAGCTGATACTACAAGGTATAGCCAAGAGCTCATCTGCAACCCAAATACCTTCTCCCAGAGACACCTCTCTGCTCCCTTTGACATGGGGCATTTGTACTGCCAGGAAGGAGGAAAATAGGAGACCAAAACTACTAGAAAGGGCATACATCATGGAAGAAGTTCCTCCCTGTTCCCTCTTCTCATTCATTTCTTTGTTCAGGCTTTCTCCTGTCTTTGAAGTGGAGTTTCTCAGTGTTGTGTTTCATGATGTTCCCAAATGCACACAAGGGAAAGAAAGTAAGGAAAGGAAAAGAGATGACGCAGGAGAAAATAACAGAGGCTGTCCAACCTGCAAGTCCTCTCAAAGGACCCTGAGAGCCTCCTGCTGCTGTGCTTATACGCATTCAGTACTTGCAGACATGGTGATGGGAAGACAGATCTTCAGCAGGAAAAAATGAGTTAGAAGATGGCCTGGGTTTTGAGGGAATGTGGGAAATGTGTTAGGAAATAAAGACAATAGCACAAGTGCAGCAGCTCCTTTGAAAACACTGGGAGGGTGCGAAGTGACTGCACACCAAGGGTGGAGAAAAACCATCCTGAAGGCATGGGGTGAGGAAGCTCTGTTCTCAGGCTCACATGATGCCCCAGGCAACACCATGCCATGGGTGCATGGGACAAAGGCACCAGCAGTCAGGAGCTCACCTGCATCTGTCCCTTCATCTGCCTCCACCATGGAGAAGTTCCTCCTGCTGTCTACCTGGTGAAATCATCACTGAGCCAGGCTTCAACAGTAGAGGAAGGGGAAGGATTTAGACAGATTTGCTCAAAGCTCAGCTGAAACGGCCAAGTGGTCCACTGGGTGGGAAATGAGGAGACCGTGAGGACCCCTGCAGGGAGAGAGGTTTGGGCATGGTAGGAGGAGAAGCCTGGTCAGGGCCAGAGACCTCGGAGAGAGAGAAACATGTGGAGGAACAGAGCCCAGAAGGTCTATGGGACAGCACATAGCCTTTGTCACTGATCTGCTGCCATTGCTGTTTCCTCAGCGTCCTTGGGGGCTGAGCTCAGTTCCCCACATGTTTAGGGCATAGGTGACCATAAAGCTGAGTTACCTTGGCTCAGGAAAGGTCTCTCATTACCCCTGTTCCCTTTGTAGCTTGCTTTCCTCCCAGGGGCTGACTGAGCTGCAAGCGTTTCCTTCTCAAAAATGAAAGGAAGAAGCCGTGAAGAGACCAAGCCCTGAAGGGAAATAATAAACAAACCCATGACAGCATCACCTCTTTGATAAAATGCTGGGAATATTTCATGAGAGCTCCTCAGAGAAACGTGTCTGGACATTAGCCAGGAGCAAGAGTTCCCACATCCCCCATGCCCCAGGATTCCCAACCTGTCTTATAGGGGCTGGCCCTCCCTTCCCACCTCCATGACCCACAGGTATAAATGCAGCTCATGGGGTCTACTAGGATGAGGGGGGGAGGAGAGTAGAGGGGAAAACACTGAAGAGGAGGAAGAGGAAGAGTGCATTAATGAAAGAGAGGAACAGGACAAAACCTGGAAGACAAATTAATCTCAGAGACGCTGAAACGCGGAAGAGGTGCATAAAGGGGCTGAGTGGAGAAGAGGTCATGGGAAGCGAAAATACTGAGCCACTTAACCAAGATGATTGAAGAGCAAATGCTGTGTACAGGCTGTCTCCATCGGAGCACAGCACTGTCTTCAGCGTACACCTTCTCCCTGCCTGCCCAGGGGCAGGGTGTTGTTGCTCGTTTGATTTTAAAGGCACACAAAGGCTTGTGCCCAGACCAGCAAAGGGTCTCAGGCGTGGGAAAGCTCTGTGTCGCCACTCCTCACTTCCAGGCACCTGGCATGCACGCCGCAGGAGAGACACTTGTGCCTGTAGCATTAGCAGGGAGATCCACCCCTCCCAAAACCAGCTCCCATCTCTTGAAACCAAGGGTGGTCCCAGAGACTTTCCATCTTGTGCTATCCTCCCCTTGTTTATAGACACAAAACATAAATATTTGCCTTGGTTCTGCAGTTCAGGAGAGACCCAAGAACCCTGGTTTTTCTCTATTTTATTTAACTCAAAGCTTTAAAGCCAGTGAGCTAAAATCAAGCAGAATGATTGCTGCCCTCTCACCCTCAGGCCCAGGGTCTTCCTTGCTTTGATACTTTCTGTTCTTCCAGTAAGCCCAGCCTCAAAAGGAGGGGAAGTGGGAGACCACATCACGCAGACAAGACTCTTGCACACAAAGCAAGTAGGAATCACACAGCCTTTCACAAGACCACTTAGCTTATGAATCTCAGCAAGACTGGTATGGAAGCCAGCTTCTTCCAGCTAGAGATACTCCCGATGTGCTGGAGCAACAAGTCAAGCAGCAACAAGTCAAGGAGTAGGAATTTATTGAATTGTGGGCATCCTATGGACCAGATGCTAGTGCTTCTGTTGCGCTGGCTCAGGGGAGGCTTATCAGCATGGTTTCTCCTCTACGATCGGCTTCTTCCCTCCTGAAAGGCCAATACAGCTGTAAACATTTCCTGAGTGCGCACAAGGTAAATGAGAGGAAAGGACTCAGACACGCAACAATTTGGCTGGAGTTTACCTAAAGCAATGCAGTGAGAAAGGGAAAGCAAAGTTAAAGGGCAACAGCAGCTTTGCTGTTCTGTGCTGGGTGGAGTTTAGAGGCTGTGAGTGAGCCCAGGAGGTTTAAGTGAAAATGTAATTGTTCCAGGGACTGAGCTGATGCCAGCAATGGCACAAAATTAACTATTACAAGTTGCCTCAGTGACTCATCCCTGAGAGGTGAGTGTTGATCAGATATTAGCCATCTGAGTTACTTCTGGGGTTGAGGCTCCTGGCCAGGGACAGGGCACGATCGCAATAAAAGCCTGATATGTGAAATGACATGTTTGCAAGACTGACGCCTGAGTGTGCTCTGTTCAGATAGGACAGGGAAACCAGCCTACTTGACTCCAACAACATCTCTTTCAGCTCTGATAGCCCAGGCCGAGCCTTAGCTGCTGCCTCTGGCAGGGAACGTTCACCTCGGGCCATTTCTCCGAGATGGGAGCCAGAAACTCCAGCATCTGGGGTGTTCTATGGTTCTATGTTTCCCTGCAAGGTTGTCCAGAAAGGGGCAGCTATATCCTGAAGTACGACTTCGAACAGTTGAAGATCTCCTTGGACAAGCCAAGCCTGCCTGGCAGGGAAGTTGTCTCCCAGTGTGAAAATTAAAGAAGTAAAAGTGTTAATTATGAGACAACATCAGTGTTTCTCCCTGGGACAGTGAATGTGGTTGCCCCTCCCAGTATAAACCAACGAATTCCTTTCAGTTGGCATGTAAATGCAGTGTTACTCCAGCTCCTCAAGAGAGCTGGTTTCAACCAACTCTGTCACAACTCAAGCCAAACCAAGAAGAGTGTTTGGGAGCTCAAAAGACACCTCATCCACGTTTTTTATTGCCCTTTGTTGCACCATTCCTAAAGAGGGTAGGGAGGTGTAAGTGGCTGTTGCTGGAGGCAGGGCACGGGGGCAGGCAGACATTTCATCTGTTCCCTGTGCCATTCTTAAGCCTTTGTGGAAATGGGCAGCCTACTACAAAGGAAGTAGAAATAGAGAGATCTGTAGAGTTTTTGCCTCTGTCCAGGCCCAGTTGCACATACATAGGACACTCAGAGGTATCTACATGGGGTTTGGAGCTACGGCCCACAGGAGACCTCAGCCCTTCTAGAGCCAGGCAGGACTCCACAGGGCATCTCACATGATTCCAGACCCTACTTAAGAATCTGGATTGAACCCATAGTCAGTACATTCAATGAAGTAATTTAGTTCTCCTTTAAAGATGGACTCAGTGGAAGCTCTTCCTACTCTGATCAGAGTCATGGGATCCCAGACTTCCCTCAGCTGCTATTTGTCCCTCTTGCATTACCCTTGTCTCATGGACTGCTGGGCTCAGATATGACCACCTTTTGCCCCTGTGATAGATTTTCAAATACTTTTACACATTCATCCCTCCACACTCCAGTCCCTGAAGGCAGAGGTCTTCTAGGTGTTTCAGCATTCAAGCCTGGAGGCTTAAGACACCATTGTCTTCATCTTGTGTCTGGAGGGACAAATATCATCCCAGTATCAGGAGCACTCATCACTTCAGTGTGTTTTTGAAGCTTGGTTGTCCATCTGGGTAGGCACAGGGCTGTGCTCAGCACTGCCCTGACGTCTGCTTAGCACTGGGAGACAGCATGAGATGTTTGGTAACACGTCAATTCATGTCCCTGTTGCTCAGAGATAGAGGAGACTCAGTTATCTTGCCTTTCCACCAGGGAGAGTGATGCATTTAAATAGTTAGTGGTGTTCCAGGCACTGAAAAGTAGGTAAATGCTGAACGTCCCACATTAAAAAAGGGTAAATCTGTCCGCAAACATATACCTTGGGTAAACCTGTCCACAAATATATACCTACTCTACATTCAGTACTTCTCCTGGAGCAGAAGGGATTTTAGGACTAAAACACCTCACCAGTCCCCTATCTATCTCGCTACCCCACCCCATTCATCTCCATTACAACCATACTGCATATGATGAGGATCAGAGGACTCAAAGACACATTTTCCTTCTTGGTGATGGTAGGTAGGAGCACACTGGCCGTTCTTTTATCTCATGACTTATAGTTTGTTTTTATTTATTCTGGATTACAGCTTTTCAGATGCACCAGAGTAATACATGAAGGGCACCAAATCACCCCACAATACCCACATAACTGCATGTGGGCACCCATGGACAAGCAGGGGCAGCAGGTAATGAGCCCTTATCTGTCCTGGAGGCAGGAGGAAGGTCCCATCCCAGAATCCAGGCAAGAACTATCCTCCTCTACCCTTGGGTCATTATGGTTAGCTGCATTAAAAGGATGCCTGTTCCCTCGTGTGCCACCAGCTACAAAGCCTGGCATCACTTACTTAGCCATACATGACGTGGGCTAGACTCATGGACAAGTACAGTTAAGCTGTGTCTTGGTGCTTTAAATAAAATATTTAATTTAATATTTAATATATAGCCTGAGAACTTGCTCTCCCTGTTGTCCTCCTCCCAGGGCATTAAGCAATGTCCCATCTTGAGAAGGGTCCCCACAGTGAGCATGGAGAAGAGCACTGGCAAGGCAGAGAGAGGGCTGCCCCCTCTCACCAAAAGGAGCAGTTCAGGTAGCGGGCCCTAATAAAATGCTCATGCTTATTGCCACAGAGTGTCTCCAGAGTAAAAGGTAAGAATGGATCAAAAAAAGACCCCAGGACAAAGGTATTCAAGGGCGGTTACTAATTTCCATGTTCTTGACACAACCTTTAGCTAAGAAAGTCCCTGTCATGCAGTCACCAGTGATGGAGGAAGTACAATCAAAGGAGAGATCGCACCATGCTAGTCCTACCTCCTAGGCTTTTCCACCTCAGCAGCAGGACCTGGGAGCAGTGGCTCACTGTGATACACCAGGCTGCAGGAGATGGGGATCAGACTTTATGTCCTGGCCACATCCTCCAAACCCACAGACAGTGATGAGGAGGTTAGCAAGATGGAGCTGCAGCCAGCAAGCACAGGCAGCTCAGGAACCAAGGGGTAAAACTGAGCATGAGAGGGGAGAAACTAAGCAGATGAAGGGCAGACACTTCCTCCCATGTAGGAATGGGGATGTTGAGGGGGTGGTCTCCAAGGCAGGGTCCCCTGCAAGAAGGACACTTTTAAGAAGGCACCTGCAATTCCCAGTGTGATCAATGAATGATGGGGGAATTAGAGGAAACCCCACAAGAACTTAGACTCCCCCATCACTTGCATCCAGGTTTACCAGCGTACCCTGTGTGAGTGCAGGCACCCACTCTGTGGGATGTGCAAGCACATCCAAATGGACACAGTCACACTCCCATGGTGTCCACAGATGCAGAAATCTGGTGATGTTCTCCACTTCCCCACAGGTATTGCCAACTTACCACTGGGCACCCTTCCTGGTAAGGGAAATGATCCAAATTTGGCTCTGTCTTCTCATTCGTGTTGGTGGAACAGTTTTTATTAAGTGTTGTTTATGTTGGATTTCATAATTTGCATAATTCCACGTCGTAAATATCTTTGGTTGTCTGGATACCTCATTCAATACCTGCTCTGTGAAGCTGGTTTTACCTACGAAATACCAGACCCCTCTGAACACCTACCACTTGTAAAAAAGAACCCAAACAAACAAACAAACAAACAAAATAAACCCCCATACTCAAGGGACACAGGTATTGCAGGGCTGCCTGAAGCTATGGTAAATAGGGGATCAAGGGTTTCATTCAGCAGAACAGCAGCTCTTGGCTCACGTCTTTCGGTAGCATATCTGCACAGATCTATCCAAATGTGAATGCAGACTTTGAGCTATCCGTGCTGTTTGAGCTATCCTATGCTGTTTCACTTGCACAAGGAGGGCTTTGATGTTAGTGGAGATGTGCTGCTTTCAGCAAATAAGATGATTTGATATCAAGATGGGTTAATGGAGACTGGGAGCTGATCCTTTTTAATTCTTTAGAAACTTCAGGAGCAACAGATCAAAACCAACCTTTTGGCCTTAAACTGAACACCCAGTTCAGCAATGATACTCTAATTTTCATTCTTTCTTCAGACTGTCATTTGAGGGTTGGGGTGAAACCTTAAATAGTCACCCCAGTTCTGCAAATAAAAGAATATCTTGAAAACTTTATTGACTGCAGTTTGAACCCACCTTTGCACTCGGATAATGATAAATACAAACCACACCACAAAACTTTGATGGCAGAATATTTCAGCTGCTTCACAAATAAAAATGTTGCCCCTTAAAATGGCTGAGTCTTTCTCTCTGTGGCTTTCACACCTTTATGGTATTGAACTTCCCTTTTTTCAGTGTGGCTTTTTTGTTACTACTATATGGCTAGATACAAAAATACTTTTAATCTGATAAGCTCATTTGGCTGTATAATCATTTACAGCCCACAGGAGTGAGGTGGTTGTGCTCACTTCTCCATTCAGATCAATATTTTGCCCCAGTGACAAGCCTCCTGACAGCAGCTGGGTTGCAGACACTTTTGCCTGGAGTTACTCATGTGCAGGTTCTGCACCAAAGAAATCTCTTGAGGGACATTGTTCTCTTGAATGGGGAACAATGAGAAGGAACCTCTTGCTGAACAAGGAGCTTGTGGTGCCAGGATGGGTTTTGGTTATTCTTTACAGAGTAAATAATAAACAAAGTGGTTTAATAAAACATGTGTCCGAAGCTGGAACAAGGCTACAGAGGCTCCTCAAAAGTCAAATGCCCACAAACTCAGAGGCCCTGTGCACATCAGGACTGCAGGCATGCTGGAATTGGCTGGTGGGCTAGGACTTCTTTCTGCCTCAAGATACTGGGTAAGGACAAAATCCCTGCCTGCACAGGAGAGCTGGGATTACAACATGACCTGAGCATGCAGAACTACCAAAGCCTTACAGGAGGCAGCAAAGAATACAACAGCCTTCATGGCCCAGTCTTTGACAGTGTTGCTCCTCTACAGACCCCATCCCTCATCTTCTTCTTAGGAAGGCAGGCAAAAACCCGTCCTTCATTTCTTTGGCCTGTTCTTGGTTAAGTCCCTTGCAACAGCTTCAGGGTTTCTCATAATGAGCTGAAAATCCCTTTGAGATAGAACTCCTGCACAAAGGGAGCCTGTGTTACCCTCTCATCCACAGCTTAGTGCCCAGCACCATCAACCCTTGCTCCCACAAGGTGAAACAGAGCAGGGTCTGGAAGAGACAGGCACTGCTGCTGCCATTTCATGGATAGACAAAGGAAACAGACCTGGAAGAGCCTGCTGAGGCATGCATCTCAAGGGAATGGGGAACTAAAAGTAGGTTTTGCCAGCCATAACTGATACGACACAGCATTACAGCGTTTGCAGCAAAGAACTTAGGCCAGCTGGGAACCAAGAGGAACTGAATATTTGGCCAACTGTCCTTATAAATTTCATAGGTTTTAAAGTCAGAAGGGACAATTCCTGTCAGTTTGACCTCCTGTAACACAGAGGTCTGGGAATTTCCTCCAGCGGGACTTGCTCTCAAGATTGGGCTTTGCGGTTTAACTGGGAGACCTTGTTGCAAGACAGCCAGTCTTAATCCAAAAACTTCACACAACAGAAAATGCGCAACAACTTTCAGCATTTTGTTCCAGTGACAAATTGCTCTCCCTGCCAAGCGTGAATAGTTTAAATTGTAGATTTATTTCTTCCTACAAAGTAAATATATTTCAATAGCTTGACAGCTGGAGTTAATCTGACCTAACACCCGTATGATTATATTTGGCCAGATGTGTCTTACCTCTCCAGTGACTTGAAAGCAAGGCATTAACTACAAGATGATTCATTGCCTTTGAAATTCAGGTATGATGGAAAAATAACTTTGAGTTTGCATGGGCCTGCCAGGTGAATAATGCCCAGGAGCTCTCTCAAGGCAGCTAAGTTGAAAACAAACAGAACCCCAACTTGCAGCAATGTAAAGGCGCCTGCTGCCAGGGAAAATGCCATCTGCAGTTAACTCCATCTTTTCCTCCCCACACTTTAATAACACTTTTAGATCTCTTGAAACGTGTATATCAAACTATTCTCTGCATCACCTTCCTTACACAGTTAGCAAAGAGCTGCCCAAATCATGCCCCAGATGAGACAGACCCTTCTGGGAGGTCAGGCTAACTTCTCCAGTTTCCTATTTGATGAAGCAGGCTGTGTCCTTTCCAAATGGCAATGGATTTACTCAGCAGTGCTTGGCACTTCTCCAACAGATCACAGAAAAGCCAAAGCTTTGCACAAGGGGGATATGGTTAAGACACAAAAATGTAAGCTGAAACTGGCATGGTATTTCATTGCAGTTTTAATACGGGTAATAGCATATACCATTGAGGCATAAGTAAGGCAAAAGTATAGAGAAAGGCAATTACTACATGCCAGGTGGAAACAGAAGGAATGTGGTAGGTAATGTGCCAAAGGAAAAAACACCAACACACACACACAGATAAAACCAAACCAAACAAAAAAACGCCTCAAATAAAAAGTCTTAAGGTCTGTAGTAAGAATTTCAATATCTGATCAAGTCATTAAAGATGTAACATGGTAGAAGATTAGAAAAAGGACTAACAGTCCTGAAGGGAAATGGGAATTGTTAGTTGACCTGCAGCTATGTTAGTTGAACACAGTACTATGCAAGACTTGACTTACACACACAAATTTTGAGGGATAAACTTTCAAGATAAAGATGTAGTAAAGCAGCATGCTGGCTGCAGGTAGAGTATCAAACTTCACAATTTTCTCAGAAAAAGCCATCTGATTTCTAGTTGGTGAATTGCAGGAAACTACATTCATCCAGACATCACCAAATTGTTCAGTGTGGCACCATATGGGAAGTTACGAGTTAGTTTAAGGGAGTACAATTAATACAGGAAAAATACAGCAATACACAAATCAGCCAAAGAGCAACAATAACAGTTTACGAGGACACAGGCTAGAAGAAAGCTGTTTGTGTAATTCTGTGAGCCCTTGTTCAGGTCTGTAATATCTTTCCTTGCGTGGCACAGCTAATAAAAGTGACAAGTGAAACATGCTGGGTGATGCTGAATGAAGATTAGGACTGCATACTCACAACTGTGTTAAGTGAGAGGGTAGTAGGAGAATAAACAGTACAAAAAGCAAGGGACAACTACTGACCTCTTGGCTCTTCTGCCTTTCAGAAAGAGACACCTGGCAAAATACCTTCATACTGTGCACAGCCATCCCATCTCCTCCCACCTGCCTCTAAAGCCAAGCCAAAAAGGGAAATGAATAAAATACAAATGGAACATAGAATCACACAAAGGTTTGGATTAGAAGGGGCCTTAAAGATCATCTGATTCAAACCCCCTTTCACTAATCCAGGTTGCTCCAAGCCCTGTTCAACCTGGCTTTGAACACTGCCAGGGATGGGGCAGCCACATGTATATGTATTGCCTGAAAGGGTTAATTCCATTTTCCTCCTATGGACTGAAGAGGGAAAGAGTGAAGTTTACTGGCAGCTGCTTAATAATACAACCAACACTAAAATTTTGCAGTGTGAGTATTGATATTTTATTTTTTAAAAAGGAAAAAAAACAAAAAAGAATACATAATTTTAGCGACCGGAAATGTGCACAAAGTTACAAGGAATTCACACATTAAAGAAACAGGCTTTGGAAGAGTTTCCTTAATGCATGGGACTTATAAATTCTTTCACAACCGATGCTGCTTTTTTCAAATACTCTGTAGTAATATAGTATTGGGAGAGCCAGAAATCCCCTAAGATGCCAGCACTGCTAGTACAGGAGGTGCCTGACCTCAGTCTCTCAGCCATGAGTACCAGGGATACCCCAGTAACTCCTATAGGTAGAAAAAGAGGCTCTCCAGCAACATAATGCCACAATCTAAGGCCACCCCAAGAAAATCAACAGTATCTCAAAGCTGTCAGAAACTAGGCAGTTCCCACGCATCTTTAAATGAGCTCATCCCAACCCTGATATTTAGTAACAGCTTTAAGGAGTGTATTTATATAAATCTATTAAAAAAAATACCAAAACACTACTGTAAAATTCACATGAACACACACCACTGTAGCAACACCATGTTTCCAGTGGAACTTGGTTATTAGCTGCTTGCAGTTTATATACAAAGCTGATTAATTAGAAAGGCTGCTACAGGGAGCCAAGCTTTCTTTCCAGGTTAGCCTCTGGCTAGAACAATGATTTCAGATATCCAATGCTATCTTCTAGGAGTTGGCAATGTTAACAATTCTGATTAGAACACCAGGGTGCAGTGGTTTGTAAACACTTTATCTTAATATTAAATTAAAACCCAGAGCATTCTCACTCTCTGCTCTGATACTATGGATCAGCTGATTGATATGATGTTCTAGGAATTCATGGGAGATATAGACAGTTTGGCCAATAGAAATCCTTCAGACAAGTTCATTCCTGGTGCCAAGTTATTGACTTTAGAGCAACACCAAGCATGAATTTGATCCACAATAGACTTACAGGCAGATTCTTTTCAAGGATGTAGGAGTTTCCATTCCATGCTAGCAGAACAATTTAAGTTTTGCGTGATCCCTACTCTACAGGGAAAAGCAGTTTTCCAGGTTCACAGGCAAGGTCAGCAACACAGACTAAAAGAGCTCCAGATTCCTGAGTACCTGGTCCATGTTGCAGGTGCTGGGCAGTATTGCCCACTTGTCTGACTCCTACAGTCCTCCACCCCCTTCTACTAGGGAAAGATTACATGGTACTGCATTTGGGGAAACACTCACAGGAAAATGCCTAAAGAAAATGCACTGGGGATATACACAAAAAAGGCTAAAATATCTCAAGACAGGAAAAATAGGTCTTCCTGTTGTTCTTGAAGCTCTTCTTAACTCCTTCCTCTTTGCCAGCTGCAGTCCTGAGTAATGAATGTCTGCCAGATCTGGATGGCAGCTTCCTCAGACCCTTTCCTTGTGCTTTACGTTAGACAGCTTGACTGTTTCCTGCTCACAGGCAGGTGGAGAAGGCTCATCATGACATCCAATCATCAGCTGGTAGACAGTCACTCCTGCAATAGCCCCAAGGAAAGGAGCAACAATTGGAACCCACCACCACTGATGACCAGTCCTGGAAAACAAGAAAAAGTGAATAAGGTAAGAGCTTAAGACTTCGGATATTTATGTTTGGTTCTGGAACAATGAAAAATCTCTAAACATCACCATTGACTTGCAAAAGACAATACTATCTGCATGTGCATAGCAATTTCCAAGGCAGATATTGTCCCCTCTGCTTCTCAAGGTGACAAGCTATTCAGAACAGCTACTTCCAGGACTTTTAATACTGTCTCTCCACAAGAAAGAGAAGCATTTGTAGTGCTTGACCTATGCACATTCATTTCCCTCCTACTGCTTGCAGGAAAAACAGCCTTTAATAACACACTGTTTTGCTCTCAACTGTCTCCAGCAACAATAAAATCCAAGTATAAGAAGCACGCTCCATTTCCTACCACCTAAAGTATGATGATAGGCTTATGTTCAAGGTGTACCAGCACTTCTCAGGGATGCTCCCAGACTTGATAACAAAGTTGAGTCATTTACTCTCACCACTGGAAACTGCCCAGCTTCTGCAATTTCTTAAGTAGTTGGAGCGAAGCAATTGCCTTTTTAAAGATTTTATATGAACCAAAGATACCTCATGAGTGCTGACACCCTTTATTTTGCCAGAGCTACCACCTATTTGGACCCCTTGCTGCACAAGGTTTTTACTGCCAAGCACTTACCAAAACACTTTAGTGCCCCAGCCAGCAATGGCTGTGAAGAGACGAGGCCCAAAGTCCCTGGCAGGGTTGACAGCATAGCCAGAGTTGAAGCCCATGGAGGTTCCAATAACGAGGACAACAAAGCCAACTGTGAAAGCCTCCAGCCCAGTGGGGACAGGGTTGTTGTAGGGATCGACAATAGCCAAGACACAAACAATCAGGGCGGCAGTGCCAATAAACTGAGGAGGGCAGGAAAGAAAAAGAATTCAATCCACATTAGTATTTTAATCAGGTTATTTAACTGCTCTGAAGTCCATTCATTTAGGACTTACTCTCTAAACTGGGATATCTTCACTAAGTCATTCCATGGCATTATCAGACCACAGTAAATAGAGCACCTATGGGAATTGGAGAGTGAAACGTGCTCTCCTGGCAGCCCACAGGCTCAATCAAGCCCACACCTTTTTCCCTACCCATGGAGGAGCTATGAATAACTGAGCAGCCTCTTCTTGAACCTGCTTTCAACCTGCCATGGCTGGGAGGCTGCTGTCTCTTTGTGATGGATGGCAACTTTGAGAAGGAGACAGTCATCTCCAATACCAACCATCACTCCACACCCAGTTGACCTCTGGGCTGTGCAACAACCGCAACAATATAGTGGGAGAGAAAAAGAACCATTTTTTCTCATACTATGGCTCTTCAGAGCCTGGGAGCAAGTGATATCCTTTTCACTGGTATCCTGGGCAGTGTAATATCACTTAATCCCCTTAACACAAACCTTCTGGCTGCAAGGGTCCTTTCTGGCTTTGCTCTTCCTGTGAGCTAGTGAGATACATGTGCCTGTTCTAAAAACCTTTTTGGATATCTTCTCTTTAAATTGCAATTCATTCTCTAACTAAAGGAGAGGCCCATAGCCAACCCAAATGACCTCTCTTCCAATGTACCTGCATCCTCCCATCTCCCTCTTACCTGGTCAAAGAATCCATTCACAAGGTTCAGATGTGGAGATGGGTAGGTAGCAAAGATTCCAGCCGTGCCATTCACTCCTACAGTCAGTTCAGTCTTATCAAAATCCCAGATGGCATCTGGGATGGATGGGAAGAAAGATAGGTCAGTCATTTTCCAACACGCCTCAGAGAGAGGACCCTGCTTGGAAAACACTACAGTGTAAGCTCCACAGAGCCATGAATATTGAGATAGAATTCCCCAAGTATTCTGTGTTGCAAAATCATCTGCTGTAGAGCAAACACTCATTTGGAAAATTTAGGATGCGATCCACCACAGCATTTTACCAGTCAGGCTCAGGTGCAGATGGCTTAAGTCCCTGATTCTAATATTTCTTGTTTATCATACACCAAAGAAGAGTTAGGGCCAAAAAGTAAACACTAAAATTACTCCAATTACTCAAAATGCCTGTAGTATGAGTCTTGGTACCAAGACATGAGGTACTGATGGAAATATGATCTGCAGCAAATAGGAATTGGGGCCAATTATGCAGTTTCTTTTAAACCAATATGCAATTAGGTTCACCTCTTGGGATTGTTTTGTAGAGCAGTCAGCTCCTTGCCTACCATTACGTGGAAGATGGCTAACTAACCTAGGTTTCCAAGGTGAAAACCAGTTGGTGCTATTGCTTGGGTGGCAGTTTTCTCAGGAACATCAGTCAGGAGGACCAGATGCATGAGGAACTGGATTTCTACTATGCTTTCCAAGGTGCACAGATATAAAGTCTCAATCACTATTAATGTTTCATTGGCTTTTCCGAAAGATCTGTTCTAGTCCATACACTAGATACAAAAAGGGCCATCCAAAGGCCCATTGGTCATTACGCAAGGACAAAGACTTCCACATTGACAATGCTGGTTGGCCTCCAGATTGATTGGAGGAGGTTTGAACCCAGCATCATGAAAATAGGAACAATACACCTCAGCCCACCCCTCACCCCCCCGAAACATGGTAAGGAGGTTTGTCCTATCTGCTCTGCAGGAAAACACCTCTCTCTGTTCTGCAAACAAGCCTCTTTGCCATGAGTCATGAAGAGCAATAGTCTCACCCCAATAAACACACAAGGTTTCTTCACTTACCATGGTAGAGCCCAAAGACTATGCCAGCTCCAAGGAAAGCCCCCAGGGTTTGAGCTAAGGCATAAATTGGTAGCTTGATCCAGGGCTCCCGGGCCAAGAAGCACATGGCAAAGGTGACAGCTGGGTTCAGGTGCCCACCTGCAGAGAGGTTGGTTATTAGTGTACTTTTACAGGCAGAATTTGGATCCCAGGGACGAGCCAAGGGACACTGTTTTCCATACCAGTGCCAAATAGGAAAGGTACAGCCATCTACGTCTACACAGCAATTGTGACAAGTGAAATCCAGCCCACATGGAACACAACGTACCTGATACCTGCCCTGCGATCAGAATGCCGAGCGTTACAGCAAAGCCAAATGCCAGGTTGACAGTCAGGAAGCCTCCATGAGACCCTCTGCTGAGGAACATCTGCGCCACGGAGCCACAGCCAAACAGCTAGGAGAGAAAAAGGGGTTGAAATTACCCTCTCCGTTTCACATCAGGACAAGTTGCTGACCAATGGCTGCAACAGCTCCACTTAGACCTGCAAGTACCATTACAGGCCACGCATGACTCAAAGCCTTCAAAGCTTCAATCTTTGGTCAGAGTATCTAGGTGTTACCTCTAGGGACAGCAGGGAAGGAGAAAGGACACAGCACAAGCCTATCTCCTGTCAGGGGGAACCAAAACCAGGGCAAAATTCAAAAGCAAGATTGGACAACGAAGCTGGAGGTCTTTGTCCAACCATCTAATTTTAAGATGGTAGGTGAGAAGAATGAGCCAGAGAGCATCCTGGACTGAGGTATTTACAGTGCAAGTGTTCATATGAGGGGTCTGGGTACCTTATTGTTAAAAAAGGCTAACAATGGTTTCACAGACAGATTGGCAGGGGATAATTTTGCTAATGCCTGGAAATACAGACATGGTGGAAGGACATATTCAGCCTGATATTCATGGAGTCTTCTTTCAGGTGGCACCATCTGACAGTGAGGGACTGGAGCTGCCTGCTAGAGCTGAGGTGCTCACATTTGTCCCAGCCCCGAGGTACACTCTGCTGTGGCCACTCTGAGCACAGCCAACAGCATCCCTATGAGCACATTCCACATCACCCATATCCTTCCTATGGCAAAGTCATGTAACAGATGATCAAGGCAACACAGCTGGCCTGAGCAGCACCAACATGGCACAGACACTATCAAGAAAAGTCCATTTTCCAGAGAAACCACCAGCAGCACAATCAGAGGCTTGGCCTTCTGTCCAAGAGCTGGTGTGTACCAAGCACTCTGGGGAACAAAAGCTGTTTTTTTGGGGTGATAAAGGGTGTTATAGTAGCTAATGGAGGCATGTGCTCTTGCTGAAAGGCATTTGCTCCAAACAGGTGAACCTTCTCTTCCCAACCACGTCCAAACACTATCTTCCTATGCTTCAATCCAAACTAGAATCTTAAGAATCCAAACCAGTTTTCCCTGGCAGCTCAGTTCATCACTCATCCAGCTGAAGGCCTGCTGCCTTGTCAAGTCTTACCAAAACCCATCTTGTAATTTAAGGAGCCCTAATCCTAAAAATCTCTATGCTTGTGTCTTCCAGTGACTCCACCTGAACTCATTTGTGGTGTTCACTTCACCAGGGATTATCACATAAGCAGGTACTGAGAGCATCCTTAAACTAGAACAGGAATTACAGCTTTTTCCAGAGATCCTCAAAACTAGGGGTCAAGGCTTAACTTAAATCTTCTAACTGCATAAATATACCTATACACCCACAAGACTTTCTGCTCCCGTGAACTCCATCATCTCAGAATTACTCCGTTGCCACAGAGGCAGTATCTGTTCTTAGGGGACAAGCCACCGAATAAGCACGAAGGCAGCAGGGGTAGCTGTCTTCACCTCTCCTGCCAATACTGAGCATAACCATTGAGCAACACACAACCCAGATCAGGGGCAAAGCCAAAGCACACCTAACTATTCCCCTCCCATTCCCTTGACAACAGATGAATTAGTAACAAAGCAAACACTGCACACAGCCTACAGGGGAAGGAGCAGCCGGGTAGGCTGCAGGTTGACTCACAAGGTGGACACTGTACACAGGTGCCTCTTGACAGGAGGCCAGGTCCCCAGCACAGGACCTGACATGGAAAGGACAAAGGAACCTGTAGAACTTGTTAGTTAATGAGAAGAATGGCCAGCATTGCCTTATAAAGGGTGCAGTCAAAACAGGCTCTTCAGTGTCCTAACCCTGAGCTGCCCAGCTGGGAAACCATGGCAGAGAAGACAGCCCAAAGGCAGAAAGGATGAGTCTTGTTGTGCAGCAAATGGAGCCATCATTCCCAGCTATACCCAGCCACCAAAGGAAGCATAATAGCTCCAACTGAGCAAATAAATACTGGCCAATGACATCCATTCCTTCTCTTAATACGTATGGGCCTCAGCATGCTTTAGACAGGTTTTGAGAGAGTATTTGGCCATGGTGTTTGCCCCTGTAAGGTCACACAACACATCAGCCTGACCATGGAGGGGTGCAGGTTCACAAAAAGCTGCAGTGGACATCAGAGTTCAACAGGGTTGACCCCAGGCTCTTCCTAGTGATGAAGGTATTTGTGCTATTCACTCTAAAAGAACTGGCAGTTCTGCAAGTGGATGGTGGTTGGCTCATTAGCCACATACCTTTTGGTTGCAGAAACCATGAAGTAGAGTTTTTCCCCCCCTTCACTTCCCTGTTCACCCACAAAGGTCTTCCCTTAACCTGGAGGGATGCCAGCTCTGCCATTTCTTGAGGGGTTATTCTCCATTCTCCTCTCCCCCATTCTGCACCCAGCAATAGCTCTCCAGCTTTTCTGCAGAAGAGAGTCTATGGGCCGTGCAAAAACACCCCGGAGCTGCTCCACAGGAGCATTACAATTATTTATCAGATGAGCCCTGAGCACTATTTGGCTTAATTCAGTGTAACAGTAGAAAACTTGACCCTCAGCAGATAAAAAGTTTAAGGCGATATTTAGGAACAGGTTTGAACCTTGACATGTAGGTCTGCAATTCCATCTTACACCAGTGACGTCCACTCAGCATGAACATATATTCTAATGTATGACATCCACCCGTGGTATTTGACTTTTAAGAACCATGTCAAATCATGCTCACCCCTGCTTTTGTGGCAAGTGGCTTGACATTACGAAGCTTTTTCGTGGTAGTGATTATTCCAATTTTTAACCACACTATTTCCACTTCTGTTGTTTGTTAGTTTTCAGTTCCTTTTCCTTCAGCAGAGAGGGACAGGAGACCCTCAGCATGCATTTCTTAAGTCTTCCTTCACCAGTGCTTGCAGAGAAGCATTTATGAGCTGCTTGAGGGTAAAAGCAAGGAAGGCCATATAAAAGCACTTCAGTGTTCATCCCAGTGGCTTTTAAGTGCATGCAATGGATGGAAAAGTCCTAGGCAATATTATACCACTATGCTCAGGGACAGTGGTGCACACCCAAGGGGAGGTGACTCATTTGCTCAGTTTTCTCATTCTCTTGATTTTAATAGTCTGCCTCCAACACTGCTACAAAGAAAATGAAATAGAAGACCGAACACATTACTGGAAGAATATCCCCAAGAGAAACCCAGGTTAGCACCTCTCATGGCAGTCACCTGTTATACTCCTGTGATACACTAGCCAAGTTCAAAAGCACTTTTAAAGTGCTAAGAAAATGACTGCAACAAAACACTCTGATGTCTTAAAACTACTCTCATAGGAATTGAGGTCAATGCATCCATTAACCAGGTTAATGGAAGCTTGCTCCCTAATTTCATCTTACTGGCTCTAGCACATCTAATGCCTTCCCTACCAACAGGAAAGCTTCTCACTCCTCATGAGCTGATCCAACTTCCCATACTACAAAAAAAACAACAAAATCCATGTTCTGCAGGATCCATGAGCTGAACTGAGTCAAGGTGAAGGGGCTGACAAACATCAGAGGGGTGCAGTACTGCCTAGTACAAGGGAGGGGACAGCCAGAAGCAGCAAAACCAGGAAGAGGTAGCAGGTCGCTGGTTAAACTTCATACTGTGGGAAGCTTTAAAATCCCTTTGTCCAGGGCATGTTTGGAGAACTGCCATTTGGAGTTGTCACCAAGGTAAAAACACCCTGAATCAAAGACTGGACATGAGAAAGACCCAGAGCCAGTCAGGAAAAGACCTTGGAGCACAAAGAAATCAAAAAAGCTAATGAAGAAGAGAGGCCATCTGAACTTATAGGCAGACCTTGCAGAAAGCAGCTCAAGAGGAATATAGTGCTCAGCCAGGTTTCTTCTCTTTCTTGCATTCTCTTTTCTTTGCCAGTGCTTTTTCACACCTTCGGGTGCAACACAAAAGGCCTGGGTGCACTTGCTCTCAGACTTCAGACAAACTGATCTGTGAATCAAGCTGGAAAAGTTTTGTTGGCATAGCCCAGGAGGAGTGTTATTACCTGAATTACATCTTTCCTCTTCAGCCAGCAAATAAAGCAGAGATTAGGCAAGAAGCCTGCTGTAAATCTACCCTAATCACATTGGTGAATGGGAAAGGCTCTTGTTGCCCTCTAGTTAGTGGGGAAGATGCCAGAAGGGCAGTCAAACCCTGAGTCTGCTCTGAAGGTTGCAGGCCCTTGAAGGGAGAGACTCCAAGATATTGATGGAAGACTTTAAGCATCAGACACACAAGGGAGCATCGCTCTTCATATCAGGGTGAAACTTAGGACTACCCTACAGTCCCCTCAAGGGGAGGCTGAGAGGGAAGGAACAGAGAGCTATCACTTCACAGTGACTTCAAAACAACCTCCCAAGTCCTCCTCTGCAACCCAAAGCAAGAGGGGGTTAAAAACACTGTGAGCCTCCGTATGGCCTCTTGCTGCCCTCCCCAAGGAGCAGAACCCAGGTCTGGGTAGGTCTGAAGACACATCCATTGCCATTAATGTTTCTGCTCAAGCAGCATGCAGAGATCTTCCTCTGCTCCACGGCCCGTGTGACTGGGATGACCAGCCACGAAGACAGTGCAAGGAGCTCTGTCATTTTTGCCTTTCCCCAGAGCACGTCTCCAGCAACCAGAGTGGTCATTATTTACTATTTGCAAAGCAAGGAAAATCACTAGACCTCCACAGTCCATGTTTCTGCCCAGTATGGCTGAAGCCAGCTTGGACAGAAGCAGTCTTACGGGGAAGGGCAGCAGCAGATGGTCTGTCATGTTACAGCTCTTTCTGCACCACACGTTGTCCCAGAGCCAGGCAGGGCTGCAGGACTCAAGAGATAAGAGTGTCTGAGGAAAGTTGTGCCACACATAGTATCTCATGCTTACAGCGCTGCACTACAGATCCTTTGTAGGGAAGAATCAGCAAAGCCTTCCAGCCCTTTTTAAAGCCTCAAAAAGCATTAACAGACAAAATACATTTCAAAAATTAAAAATATAATAAAAATCACAATCTCTCAATGCCACAAGCAGGAAAGTCTTCACAAACTGAACAGTGGCTGTGGGAACTGCTGTGCCTCCCTGGGGATGAGCGGCAACATCAAGCTCTGCATTGCCAACAGTTAAATGAGGCTCCCTTCGCCTTGATCATCCCAACCACTTTGCTATTCTGGTTTCTGTGGTCTGCTGCACACTCATACCCCAAACAGCTCCCACCCAACTACAAAATCAAGGCAGCCCTCATTGGAAAGCAATTAGGAATTGTTTTGTTCTTTCTTTGTGCCTCAACAGCAGTGAATCATTTAGTCCGATTTGGAAATCAATTACAAACAGCAATTACTTGTCCTGCAGATGCAAAAACCGAACAGAGAGCGCTTTGGTATTTATAGCCAGCAGAGCAAGGCTAACAGATCGAGCCTTTAAGAGAGGCACAGAGACATGCTACTGGAAACCTGGCTTTGGTGAGTTGCTACAGTAATAACACAAACAGCAAGCAACTTGGAAAATGCCTTCAGCATTTGCATTGCTTAACTACTGCCAGCAAGCAGTGCTTTCAGCCACTTGGAACATGAACTCTGAACACTGGAAATAGTCATCCTAATTATCAAAGGGAAGGTAGAATCAGCATTACTATTTTAGTAACAGTAAGGACACTGCCCATAGACTAAAACCACATTGTGCAAGGTGCTGTACAGAGACAAAGCAGCTTGCAAGTAGAGAGCACCTTGCCTTCATGCCGCTCGGGTCTTGGCTGCCTCAATTGGATTATTTTTCTTATCTTATCTTAGAAAAAGAGCACTGTTCTGTGTTAACGTTCTCTAACTTTACAACCTCCTTAGAAAATTAAAGGGTCCTAGGTTAATTCTTGCTGGGAAAGAGACTTTGCAGGGGTCCAAAATGGCTTTGCTGTAGAAAGGTTTGAGCACACTGTGGTTGTTACACAAGTGAGAGGAAGGAGGGAAGAAGCTGAATCCGTGCCAATATCCACGGTGGGACAAGTTTTACATTCCACAGTGAAATTTAAAGTAAGCTGCAAACTTTCAACAGCTTCCCTCCCTCGGAGCTCAGGAAGTTGATTTCAGTGTGAACAATATCAAACATTAAATCCATTCTAGACATATTTGTGATCCGTCAGCTCCATCTCCCTTGAAGATGGTTTTGTGGATCCCAGGTCTTTCCTCGGGTATTGCAGGCTTGCTGTCCTGGAACCCACTTCCCTCTCTGCATACCCCATTTTTGACTGACAACCTAGGAGCATTCACCATGTTTGGGACTTTCTCATTTCTCCCACCAGCCCACCCCATCTTCTCCCACACATTCAGAGTGCCCACAGCCCTCCATCCACTGCAGAACTGCTGCAGCAGATCCTAGGTGACTTTTACAAGACCTACGAAACAGAATTGAGTGTGTCACTAAATCCAGCATACTCATTGCCCAGGAACACTCAGGAATTCCTGAACAAGGAATCTGCTTGTACATACACTTTAAAACGTATCAGGTGTGGTGCCCCTGAGGACAAGGCATGTGCTGCTCACTTTTACCAGTGCAGCATCCAGCCTGGCTGATGGGTGCCCATTACCACCCTCATTTTGGAAGCTCCTTATGATTTTGGACCAAACTCTTCCTCAGGCTCAGAGCACATCTCAACTCCTCTCTGCCTTGGAGCGGCAAGGCTGTAGGGAAAAGTAGTCTCTGTTGTGCCAGCTAATACTGTCAGGAGAACTTCTGAATCATGAGCTCTTCCAAAAGCTCAGATACACATAGCTAAAGAGTTCCCTCGTTTCTCAGAAGTATTAACTTGGCTAGCAGGAGACATTATTTCACCTTACAAGTCTTACCCTACTTCAGTCCTGAGACTAACTGCAGCAACATCAGTGATTCACAGACAGCAACTTTATACCTCTTAACTGATTTCCTATCATCTTCTATCTACCTCAATTTCAAATACCCCTTCTCTGAAAAATCAACAGGACTTGTTTGCATATCACCAAAGCTGGGTCACTCTGACAGTAAAGCCAATGCATGGTGTGAAGCAGCTCTCTTAAGAATGGTGAAATTTTACAGGGTCTTCACAGAGTCCCCTGTCCTCCCCCAGAAGAGTCAATAGCCCACTTCCTCACCAAAACAATCTTATTAATGAAGGCATATGTCAGCCTTTCTTCGTTCTTCCCCAAGCACACGTGTAGCTTCATTCAGCCTTCCTCAGCTTTCAGCTCCTCCAACCATTCGATTTCTCCCCAAACAGTCCTGCCATCCATTAACAAAAAGGTGTAAAAACCACACTCCCTCTACTGAAACCTGTAGGATTGGTCTGGATCTACACCACTTCAGAGGTGCTTTTGCCTGCAGGTATTCACTGTAGGTACACCAGCTCACTCCTGCTGCAACACCAATGCACAAAACCTGTGGCCCATTGGGCAGTCCTGTGCTTTTTGATATGGATGCCCAAAACTAGATATCTTTGTCAAAGTTTTGCTACATGGGTATTCTCCCCACCACGCCTCACACACAAGTGTCCCAACTGTTCACGTCTGCTTCTGACTTCAGAGCAAGCCAGGGCAGCTCAAAACATCCATAGACTAAGGTACTATACATTTACCTACCCTGCTTTATCCCTTACATCCCTTTCTTTTGGAAGCCAAGCAGTAAAACAGGCAGGAGAGTTTTGCTACCATTCACCACCTAAGAACACATCAACTTTGGCATTGTCACATACTGTCACATACATGGTGAGCACAAGGTCCCCATCAGTGGCCAGCACAGGCTGCTGTGGTGTCATGCAGCCCTGCTGATAAGACCCTGAGGAACCCACAGCAAAAAAAAAAACACACTGCAGCAGTTTAAATTCTGGCTACTTCTTCTCCATAGGATGCACAAGAAAAACAAAGTGAGGCGAGGAAAGAGCTTTCACTTCCCCGGGTGATAACACTTGCAGTATTCCATTGCCAAGAAGTTATTCCAGGGCAGAGAGAAAGGAAGTTTTGCATACTCTCTCACAAACCACTTGCTGCTTACACAGAGGCATTTTTCTCCCTGCACTTCACAGATACACCAAAGCCCCCAAACACCCAACAAGCTCTGCAGAGCCCACCCTTTGCCAGCAACCCCAAAGTTCACCCTGAAGCCACTTGCATGGACACTTCTCTGACAGGCAGGGGTTTCTCCTGTAGCTCTGTCACAACAGGTTGCACTGGAACTGGGCTCATCCCTAAGTGCAAACTGGCAGTACTTTATCCCCTTCATCGGGACAATTTCCCCTTAAACCCAGGGTCGGAGAGCATTGCACAGACTCACCACCAGGATCAGGGTCCCCAGGCATTCAGCCAGCGCTTGCCGCACTAGCTTGTTTCTGATCCTGAGGCGCTCCTCAATAGTAGAAAGGATGTCCTTTTGCCTCCCCATCGCAGCAGAGGTGCCGGTCAAGCCGGGTCAGAGGAAAGCGAGCAGCTGATGAAGCCTCAGCAAGGTTTCTTGCCCAGTACAGCGCCTTTGCTTATAAGTGAGTGGTGCCTGACACACCTCCTGGGTAACCACACCCCCTCCACCTCTCTTCAAACCCAACTTTGTTTTATCCCCCCCTCCTTTTCAGCATGAGGCAGAGCGGGTGGTTTTCCTCTTTGTTGCTCGCATAGGTGAGGAAAAGGTGCAGGAGTTTCAAAGGAAGGACAGATTTAACATGGCAGAGATGTCCTGCTCAAGCCCCTGCTGTTTTCATCACTGGACACCTAACGCATGGGGCCACATCTGCTCCTCACCACTTCAGCTGGAGAGATAAAAGCCAAATGCATAGACTGAGCAGTGCCTTAGCCCGCTTGTGTGAGCACAGTGCCCTGCTTTTGGCATGCTTTCCCTCCTAAGCTGCTGCAGGACGTCAAAGTGAAGAGCACTCTAGTGCTGGTTCAGAGGCTGCAGGGGCTTTTGCAGGAGTGGGGCAGGAGGGTTTGATCCCCCATACTTGTCCTGCCAGCTGACATCAAGGCACCTCCTAACTCCAGGAATTACCCAGTTGAAACTGCTACCAAGAAGCCAGGCCAGACCTCCCTCCATGAAAATCTGCCTCTGGATCCAGACTCTTGTGTGTTGACAGATTGTCTCCATCTCCCAGGGCTTTGAGAGAGCATTTGCAGCCCAGTCCCCATGAAAACTGCGAAGAAAAGCCATGAGAGATCCCCAGTGCAGAGCCAGTTCCCGTCACAGGACCTTGACAAGGAGCCCACAGGCTCACTGAGCGTCATCAGCAACGAAACCTTCCTGCCTTTTCATCCTCAGTAACATCCCATGTCACCCTGGGACAATTCTATGGGAGGGCCTGAACGAAAGCTGTCCCAGTCAGTACCATCTGGGGTAAGGGCTGCTAGCAGGATGCGTGCCACTGGTGGCATCTGGTTTCTGTTAAGTGAGCAGTAAAAATTCCCTGAGCTCCTTGACTCACCAGGTCTTGACACAGAGCAGCAGAGCAGAATTTGGAGCATTGAAGGAGACCCCTTTCCTGGATTTGCTCCCCTGCCTCCTCTGCAAAGCCACAGACGGCTGGCTTTTCTTCTTCCCCTTATTTAACCATCAACTTTCCTGTTGAAAAGGCAGGGATTTTTGGTGCAGCAGTGAATGAACCTTTATTTCACACAGAAACTGCAGCCAGCCCAAGAAGCAGAGTCAGGAATGCCAGTAAGAAAGCAATAATGTGTGAGGAATCAAATGCAGGGAAACACTCAGGTTCAAACACAATTACAGGAACAGGAAACTTTCCTCATTTCTTTATGCTCAAATCCAGACTGCTGTAGCCATCATCAGTGGGGTCTTCTGAACTAGCAATCACTCCATCAGCCCCATGTGTGCTTGCTGTGGCTGGTGCAAACCAGTACTCAGGACACCGATGTTTCGTCTTATTTCCATACCTCTCCCCTCAGCCTCTTGCTGTACATCACCCAGACAGTGTAGGATCCACAGCCTCCTCCTCCTCATGCATTCACCTTTCCTTTATAGTCTACTCCATCCTTTTCACCCCACAGATAGAAGTGAAGCTGTGTGCTGGTTTTATCCCATTTGGCAGCTCCTCAGCTAAGGTCTGTGGGCTGTTTTGCCACTTGCTGAACCACCAGTGTACAAATGCTGTGTTATGTGGTGTAGTTTTATTCAGACTTATTTAGATTGGGTTCTTGGATCCTGTTCTTCCCCTCCTGGTGAGGAAAGGGCCATGAGACCAGACAGAGACAGGTGAGGAGCAAGAGGCATGGAGAGGTGTGATGTTCTCCAGGTAGGTATATTTTTCCTGTCTGCAGCATCTGAGCCCCTCTGGCTACGAGCTGAGGATACAGACATTTCCTCTCGACTGGTGAAGGGAGAGGAGATGTCTAGGCTCCCAGGTTGATGGTAGAAGATGGTGGTAACGCCAGCATCAAAGCTGGTGCTTGGAGAAGTCTAGACAGACGCAAGCCCAAGGAGCCAGGGTGGGGTGGGTGCTCCGATACCGGCTTTGCAACTGACTCACTGCCTGACCCTGAGCAAATCCTTCACCTTTCCACACCTCAGCTTCTCCATCAGAATATTGGAGAGAGTGACACCGGATTCCCTTCTTGGGGCGTTGTGAGGGTGAATCACTGCAGCCCAAGATCCAGTGATTTAAAATGAGCAATAGAGACTTATGCAATTGCTTTCCCAACAGACAGCCGTATTATTATCTAGGAAGGAGCTTGGGGAAGGGACAGTGGTGCAACACTAGAAGAAGCGGAAGATTTTTTTCAGAAGCAATAACTAATCAAAGTGCGGGTGAGGGCTGAAAGCCCCCAGTGCTGGAGCTTCTCTGTGCTGAGGCAGGGATTGCCTGGTCACACCATGCAGCTGGACTCCAAGGGCTCATGATCTAAGCATAAAACATTTAAAGGTGTGTGTCAGCAGCAATAGGTTTCCAAGCAAGCCCATGGCCTGCAGTAACTGGTGCGCAGAGTACTGGTACCCGTCCTGATGGTTAGAAGGTGTGCACGGGTCAGTAGAAGCAAACAAGGAAAATTAAACCAAGTAAAATTAACAAGGTGGGCCCTCAGAGCTTTTGGACTGTCTTAGTGCTGGGTGGACACAGCAAGGCATCCCTGCCCTTAGTGTTGCATGGACATTCAAAGATGCTCTTTCACAGCACAAAGGCTCAAAGAAAGGACATTTCCAAAACTCTTGTCCCAAGAACCCATGCCTCACCTCTTGGTGATCATGCCAAAGCTATTGAAGCTCAAACAAGGGGCTTCTGTTGTCAACCATGGCATGATTCAGACATCAGGTGTCAAAAGTGCCCAGGGTGAACTACAGTTCTCAGTCCATACAGTGCCAAAAAAGCAAGACTTTGAGGGGGGCAATGTAATACTTTAATTTATGGAAACTCATGATTACACAGAAGAAACTCAAATTGGAAAGGAAGATCAGCTCAGCAGGGAAGTCAGAGACATTGGTCTGTTGTGCTCCTTCCATAGATCTCTACCTTTTCTTCCAGTATCTTCTGAGACCAACAAATATGGAAATACCTAGAATAAACCAAGACTTGAACCCATACCCTCTGACCCTGGTCCAACAGAGCACTCGTCTGTAATGTTTTTCACTTTTTTGTTCCTTTCCTTTCTCTCCTGCAGAACCGTGCAACGTGCCACAAGAACCTCACTGTGCTCACACTGTTATTTCTAGACTAGCTCCAAAACTAACACCCAGGTTCCAAGTTTGCTGTTTGCGTTTCAGCCTTGCCACTTGGCTCCCTCCCTTGTCACTCCACTCCAGCGGAAAGACACAGGTGAAACCTTAAAGGAAGAACTGATCCTTGGCTGCTCCCCTTCAGCTGTTTTCCTAACAGCTCTTGTGAAGCAAAATAAACTCAGGCTCATAAACTCCTTGGCTTCTGCAGGAGGAGTTTAAGAGGCTCCAGCAACATAACTTTTCCCATTAAAAACCAAGTTTAACAAAGCTGCCAGACTTCTTCTCAAGCAGCCAAATAGATAAACCTGGACAGATAGGTTCCATATCTTATCCAAGCCAAATTGAGTCACCTATCCCAGGATGGATGGTGCAATCCAATAAGGAGAAAAGCGTGAATTACACCAGTCTGTAATGAGTCACTCATTGCACTTGGTGGCTGGGTCACCTGGTGCGAAAGCCGTTATGCCAAGAGAGGTCACTGGGTCAAAGCATGATGGGATTCATCCTTGTGCAATATCCCTTTGGAAGATACCTCTGACCATCCCCTTCCCATGATCTACTCAACAGAGAAATACAATGACTTGTTCAGAGGATTTCATTAAATATAAAAATTATAGCTTGCCTAGCAAGGCAGGGTAGGAAGTGAGTGGGTAGGAAGTTTAAATGCTTTCTAAACCATTCTAGCTGGAGGGTTGAGTGTAGTGATTTCAACATCCTGCCTTCATTCTCCAGATTTACATAGCCAGATGTCATTTCATGTCTGGGTCCCGTGCTTAGTCCTGCACCTTGAGTTAGAGAAATGGAGAAATTCCTCCAGGGACCTGTGGTGGTCTACACAGCAAAGGGTCGTTGGTGGCATCTGTGTTTGGAAAAACTTAAGGTAAAACTGCAAGCCTAATTTAGGTTCCTCAGACATCTAAGTCTTCTGAGAATTCTGGAAGTTGGCAAACTGGGTTTGGACTTGAATTACAATACAGTAATGGGAATGATATGTATAATCCCTGAAAACAGCTCTTCATGAAATCCACTGGTTAGGACCAAGTGGAGGAAAGGGTGACCCTGAGCTGAGTCTATACCTCATACCATTCAGAAGTATTTCATAGGGACACAACCCAGTGTTACACTGGAGCATGGGCCCACAGCCCGTTCCCACTGGCAGTTCCTTGTCATGTCTGATTTCCTCCTCAACCTAAAGCTGCTCCCAGTTTACAGGAATAAACATCGTTCATCACATGCCATTCCTGTAGAGAAGCCATTTTCCAGTTTAAGCAGTTGCATACCAGAATAACTACTGTACACTGGAAAAGAACCAATTGCTCCAGAAGAAAGCTTCTTAATAACACGTCTGAAAGGAAAGCTATTATAAACAGCTCTCCTGAAATAGAGTTTGGGCAGGAGCTTGTCCCGTAAACTGCTCTGTGTGACAGTTGATCTTCTGAGAGCTGCAGAGCCAGTCCTGACTTGGAGATATTGCTGCTGCTGCACGCTACAGCAGGAGAGTTCAAAGACCCTGAAGGTAAAAGACACAGAAATGGGGTGAAACTTCACCAGCCCACAGTGTGAGTCAGGAGCAATGACAAGAACTTTCCCTACCAGGTGAGGATGTGTCCAGAAATGGAAAGTGTGCCTGTTCTCCACCTAAACACAGGTAGTCTCATCACAGAGGTCCCTCGGCAGAGAAACAATCACTTTAAGAAAAAAAGCACTTAGATGTCATTTTAGGTGTCTACTCCATGTGATGACTTTAGCAGTGTCTCTTTGTTGGCTGTAATGGAATCCTAAAACAACTAGCCCATGTGGAGAGAGACACACATAGTCAGTGTAACCAGCCCCCAGTCTCTAAGGAGGTGCAGACCTGCAAAATGCAAAGGTGTTTGTTCCGTAGATGGGGTAAGGTATTTGCAGTAGGAGCAGGGAAGTCTCAATACTGTTCCACAATTTACAGCAGGGGCTCTCACTGCAATACCACATGAATTTCAGATCATCCATGCTCAAGAAAGACAAACTGAAAGAAGAAGAGGTGCAAAGAAATATCAGAAGGACAAGCAGGTGAATGGAGTCTCTTCCTTCCAGTATGGGCCAAAAGTGCTCAAATAAGGTAATAGATTGAAGCCAAGGCCCATTTTGAACACACCACTGTCAATAACTACAGCAGGAAGCAAAAGAACTGCTTATGTTGGCACAAGTGCAACTAGAGGTAAACCAAACATGGACAAGTTTAGGATGGAGCGTAGAAACCATAAGAACATAGACGTCCTGTAGATATTTTCCAGGAAGATGCTTTCCTTTCCAAGGAGATGCAAAGGCAGAAAGTATACGAGCTTAAATCTGAAAAGAGGCATAGAGTTCCCTGAAGCAGTTAACTCTTTTCCCCCAATTTCTGTACCCTGGCCGAATTCTGTACCCCCAAGTCTTGCAATGCCTTCATATGGTCTCTGTAAGGGGATTCCTACTAACCTGCACCCTCAGAGAGGAGAATTGGGCTCCTGAACTGTAAAAGCACC
Organism: Pezoporus occidentalis; assembly: GCF_034315485.1. Classification (NCBI taxonomy): domain Eukaryota; kingdom Metazoa; phylum Chordata; class Aves; order Psittaciformes; family Psittacidae; genus Pezoporus; species Pezoporus occidentalis. Next base: position 285,621 of record NW_026914896.1, read on the forward strand.
TTTAGACCAAAATAGACTCTTCACCTCTTGTGACTTCAGGGCTGCCAAAGGACTTTACCAGTTCATCTGGACTCTCCCTAAATCCACCTCTGCAAATGCAAAATAAGCTTGCCTATACTTGCTGTAAATGACAACAGAGTCTGCTGTCCTCTTTGGGACATTTGTTCCTTCAACTTATATTAAACCAACCTGAATCCTGAGGGAATTTCCATGCTGGCCTACTTTTATTTTTTTCTCCTGGGTAGTTTAAGTATTAAACATCATCCCTAAGCAAACAGGCATTAAGGAACTGCATAGTAATGGGCATTTCTGAGATTCCATAATGCAACAGGGATTTGGCATGGACAAGCTACCTGAGACAAGTGCCAGCGGCTGTGAAGATAACAGAGCTGTAAACAAGAGGGCTGGGCTGTGCAGTGGATGCAACACCCAACATCTGAACAGACATGAGCATCCACCACTCAATTCGCCATGAGTGTCCCTCCCCAGAGAGGGACAGTGTCCTTTACCTGATAGCTCCTGCAGAGACATCAGTAAGCATGGGACATGAGCTAGCCTGGAGCATGACCAGCAGGTCGAAGGAGGTGATCCTGCCCCTCTACTCTGCTCTCCTGAGACCTCACTTGGAGTATTGTGTGCAGTTCTGGTGTCCTCAACATAAAAAGGACATGGAACTGTTGGAACAAGTCCAGAGGAGGCCACGAGGATGATCAGGGGACTGGAGCACCTCCTGTATGAAGACAGGCTGAGAAAGTTGGGGCTGTTCAGCCTGGAGAAGAGAAGGCTGCATGGAGACCTCATAGCAGCCTTCCAGTATCTGAAGGGGGCCTATAGGGATGCTGGAGAGGGACTCTTCATTAGGGACTGTAGTGACAGGACAAGGGATAATGGGTTAAAACTTAAACAGAGGAAGTTTAGATTGGATATAAGGAGGAAGTTCTTTACTGTGAGGGTGGTGAGGCACTGGAATGGGTTGCCCAGGGAAGTGTGAATGCTCCATCCCTGGCAGTGTTCAAGGCCAGGTTGGACGAGGCCTTGGGTGAGATGGTTTAGTGTGAGGTGTCCTTGCCCATGGCAGGGGGGTTGGAACTGTGTGATCCTAAGGCCCTTTCCAACCCTAACTATTCTATGATTGTATGAACAGTATTTATACTGCTCTGAAGGCTTCAATGAAAGCTTGATCTCACTGGAGAAAATCAAAGAACTTGAATGCTGTTGCGATGAGAGCCACTGTCTTCTCTCTTCCCTTCAATAGAGCTGTATTAGTTTACTGACCCTGCAGCTGACCTGGAATGTCCCATGGGAAAAGAGCCAACACTTCCTTAGAAAAATGACCTGGCTTCTTTTCTTTGCCTGCCCAGAAGGAACAATAGTAGATATTTCCATACTGAAAGAGTCATCAAAGTAGATGCCAAATAGGATGTAGGAGATATTCAGTATTTCAGTCCTAAACTAGGACCACTGAAATGGGGATAATCTTGTTCCCAGCAACATATTTATTAGTTCACATGTGTGGACACAGGAAATCCAAGCCCCAGTTTGCTTCATGACCAAAGACATGGGTGGGTTTTATCTTGAGAAACCCACTATCGAATAAAAGTGTTTTGTGGAAGGGGAGGGGAGGACATGGCAGGGACAATCCCTCTGACAACATGCAGCCCCACTCAGACCTCTCTAGTCATCCTGTACCCCTAACATCTGAAGGCAGGGATGGATCTTGAGAACAGCCAGGCAAGAAGCCACAGGAGCTGCCTTCCCTGGCACAGGATGAGGTCCAGGAATCAGGCAGGCAGGCAGACAAGAATAGATGCTTTCCTATGAGTTGCCAATACACTTTTAGATAGCATAGGCAGCATCCCCCAATTCCAATCACTTCCTCCTGGGGTCAGACACCCCTTTTCCCTTAGGCAAGGAAAACCCTAGCCCTGCCAGTGAGAGCAGGATAAGACCTGAGAGCAGCACAGGGTGAAGGGAAGAATGGAGTGTCCCAAAGGGATGAACAAGCGGTCCTCTCCCTCCACCCATGGAGAACGCTTGCATCCCTCTCCTCCTGGGATGCAGAGGCGATGGATCCCATGGTTCTTGCAGCCCCACATCTGCCACATCCAGTCCTCACAGCAAATCCCAGTGGTGGAGTCCCATGCGCACCACAGCTCTTGTTCACTTCCAGTCTGGAGAAGAAGGAGTAACAGGAAGGTGCCAAGAGCAGCAATGGTGGTCAAAAAACACAGAAAGGAGAGGTTGCCCCTCCTGAGGCTGACAGCATCCTTGAGTCTCCCCATCACAGGCACTTTACTGCACCACTTGCTCTGTGGGGTGGTAAGAGCAGGATAATGCTGCTAAGGTGCAAAAATGCCCACCCTGTAGCAAGGTAGTTTGCCACATGCTCTGCTTGGGAAATCATTTCCCAACAAAATCTGTCAATGGAAGTCTGTTGTGTGTGGCTGGGGCTTCCCACGTAGGTGCTCTGTATCCTCTGGGGACAGGGAGCATTTCACAGAATCATAGAATATAGAATGGTTTGGGTTGGAAAGGACTTTAAGATCACCTAGTTCCACCCCAATGCCATGGGCAGGGACACCTTCCACTAGGCCACATCATCCAACTCTCTGTCCAACCTGGCCTTGAACACTGCCAGGGATGGAGCTTCTCTCGGCAACCTGTGCCAGTGCCTCATCACCCTCACAGCAAAGAACTTCTCCCTTACTTCTCCTTCTTTGCCTGTTAACCTTCCACTGATGTACCAATTCTTCTGCTCCAGGCTTGGGTTGTGAAACCCCCCTGGCCCCTGCTGGGAAATGCTGGTGATGGGTCTTTGATGTCTACCCCTGCTTCCCAAGCCAGCCGCTCAGACGTTGCACCCACCCCTCCTGCCACCACATCCTGCAGGAAGCCCACGGAGACCTGAATCAGACTTGGGTTGGGCAACTGGAGTCAGCAAATTGGATGCCTATTATTGAAAGGCAAGATAACATCACTTACACTCATGCCGTTTGTGGCTTGGGGAGTATGTATTGCAGGCACCCATCTAGGGCATCCACTTAGCCTTGCAAACCCTTATGAAGAGGCACCAGCCTTGCCTCCACACATGCTCTCCCACCCCTCCCACAATGAATACACTCAGCTGTCAGAAATGACGGTGAGTGGAAGGAAGGGAGTGAGGCTTGGCATGGCCGCTGTGTTATTCATTCATCCCTCTGCCTGGCACATCAGCAATGAAAAGGGAAGGGTGCAGGGGCAGAGAAGACCTGGTGGGATGGATGCTCCAGTGCAGACCACTGTGGAGGACTAAGACATGCCACTCATTTGTGGAAGGTTTCTACAAGGAATGTGCCAGGAAGACTTGGCCCGTGCTGCTGCCAAAGAAATCACGGGAAATCACAACTCAAGCCTATTATTAACCTCTATAGCAAACTTCCTGCCTTGTTTCTCCAAATGTGTGTGAGGGGGAGGAGAGGCAGCAGTCTTCCTCAGGTGGGGTCTGCCATTCCAGCGCTTCTGAGATCCCCAAGAGGCAGGAGCTATGTCATCTATATGTCCCCCAGTGGAACAGGCGGCTTTGCAGCATGAAGCAGGGCACTCTGCAGCTCTTCCAGTGTGCATCCCTAATGCCTTGTGGACACAGCACCAAGGTGTAAGGGTGGTGGCTGAGATCAGCAGGCCTTCAGGCACTGGCTGTCTGGAGCCAGCTCATGTGAAGAGCCAGCAAACTGCTGGATTTTCAGCCAAGGGCCACAGGCAATGAGCAGAGCACAGGGATCCAGGCCCAGGACATGTGAGAAGGCAAAGCTGTAGCAGAGGGAATCACCTTGGTGGTGCTGGGACCTGTTTCTAACATCGTTCCCAAGTGTGGCCACAGCAGCCCATTCAGAAATGGGCCAAGACTATTTGTTCAGACTCTGAACTCTGTCCAGCCAAGAGACAATAGGTCTGCAGCAGTGTGTACCCATGGATTGTAGCCCATGGTAAGTCCTATAGGGATGCTGGGGAGGGACTCTTCATTAGGGACTGTAGCGATAGGACAAGGGGTAACGGGTTCAAACTTAAACAGGGGAAGTTTAGATTGGATATACGAAAGAAGTTCTTTACTGTAAGGGTGGTGAGGCACCGGAATGGGTTGCCCAGGGAGGTTGTGAATGCTCCATCCCTGGCAGTGTTCAAGGCTGGGCTGGACAAAGCCTTGGGTGACATGGTTTAGGGTGAGGTGTTCCTGCCCATGGCAGGGGGGTTGGAACTGGATGATCTTAAGGTCCTTTCCAACCCTAACTATTCTATGATTCTATGATAACCAGACTGGAGACACAAGGTACCCCTCAGATTGGACATATCTTTCATAAAGACCCATGTCCCAGAGGTGGCACCAGGACTGCACACTACCAGTGTCCCAGGAAGCTAAACTCAGGTTAAACATCTTGGTGGGCTGCTTCAAGTTGGACCACACCAAAGGCCTGTTGACAGCATCCCAGGAGCCAGGGCAGATTGCTAGCAACTCTTCCTGAGGCCCCATTTCGAGAAAGGAATTAATATTTGCTTACTGAAATGGAGTTTAGTCAGAGGCCAGGGGGGAATGCTGCACCCTTGACTCCAGCCCTGATTGCCTTCTGTGTGATACCATTTACCGTAAGGTGCTTTGGAGATGTTTCTGGAATGTGCAGTGCCCTGAGGATGACTCTGGGCTGTGAAACTCTAAACCAGTTCATGGACCTCCACAGTAAATGATCACATCTGTCATTATTACCTCCAGCTGCTGGAGCTGTTCAACTCAACTTTCTCTTTCATCACTATCGGTTTTGCCACTTAGTAAACAGGCAACTTTCCATTCTTGTGTCTGGGACAATGCATCACTCAACGAATGTGCTCCCAACCAACACCTTAAGGTTATTGTTAACTTATATAATAAGGAATCCTGGGCTAAATCATCTGTGTGTGTAAACTGGTGTGTCTTCACCTTTCTGCAGTAGAGAACTGGGCTCCTAAAACTTCGTTGCCCTGGCTTCCGGGATGCTCCCCAGCTTGTGCTCTGCACCATTGGCTTGTGAGCAGCACTGCAAGTGGTTTAGACATGTCTGGGTTCTGCTCTAGCATGTCTAAGAGCTCTGGTCACTGCCTAGGATTATACTTTAGGTATTGCCTTCTTTCATGGGAAAGAAGGAGGAGAAAAGCAGAGACTACTCATGTACCAAAGCCAACTTTTGCTGGCTACAAAAATTTTAGCTGCAATAAAGTTCAAAGAGCCCTGCTCAGAAATCTGCGTGGACATGCAATGCACTTCTTAGTGCTGGAATTTCCAATAATAATGATGTTTTGGTTCTGTATCCCCATCGCAGGACTGTGAATGCAATCGGCATGTAATTGCAAGAGCTGAACAGCCAGCACAGACCTCTCCTGTCCTGAGGCTTCTCTGGCCACCTGGACCAGCTTTAGAAAGGCCATGGCAATGAAAAGGCTGCATTGCCACGTCCCACCTTCTCGCTGAAATTGCTTATGTAGTAGATATCCACTAGTTGGAGGTTTGCTGGAGAGCATGGAGAGGAGGGAAAGGGGACCTTGCATGATGGCAGATGAACGAGTATCTGCACCCAGCCAAGACAAGTGCAGGGCTCTGGGCTTTCAGGTTTTTTTGCTTTTTAAAGCATGTTAAAAAGTTAAAGGCAGTGAAGACAGCACCAGGAAATTCACCTGAGGGTAAAGCAAATAGCCTTTGCAGGGAGAAACTGAGAGTTCATCATGTTCAGCCTTTCAGAGGGAAGATGGAGAGGCAGCACGATTACAGGGTACAAATACCACTGTGGAGAGAAAGATACCAGCTTTTTAATTTCCAGGAGAAAGGCATGGCAGGCCGAATGGCTTTTAGCCTTTAGCCAGACAAATACAAATGAGAAGCCCAGGCTTGGGGATTCACACTTCCCCAGCACAAGTGCAGGCTACCCAGGGGCAAGGTGGGCTCGGCAGGGGGGTGTCTTTTGGATAAAGGGAAGACATCAGTGCAAAGAGCTGGAAGATCCTTCTAGCTGCCCACTGATTGTGGATGATGCTGCTCCAGAGCATGCTTCGTCACATCCCCCTTTGAAAAGAGCATACACATCAGTGGAAAGAGGGAGACGCTAGCAGAAGTGATTTGCTAGCCTGAGGCTCAACCGGGCTGAGACTGTGCTGCACTACTCATGTTGTGTGGCATCCTTGAGCTCCAGGGATCCAGAGCCAAGCCAGAATAATTAATTGTGCAACACCTTTATGACTGGGAAACCTGCCTCCCCTCCCTTACATAATGGCAGTCCCTGGGGGGAGAGTCATCTCTTGCTGACTGCAGAGCTGCATGGCACTGAGCTAACCCTCAAGACAGGGACACTCACTGCCCCAGCACAGAGCATGGGCACCCTATTTCCCCCTGTGCAAAGGACAGCATGCCTTTTTAAGGTCATGCACTGAGATGAGAGACACTTCTCTGATCCCAAAAGGAGATGAAAAATATGCTTAAACACCCCGTCAAGCCCCAAACAAGAATTTCAACCAACCCAGCAGGTCTGGCTGATTTTTCTCCTTATCCCCTCCACTGCAGGCTCCTACAGTCATCTTCCACCCACCTTCCCTTCGCACCATATGTGTTCCCTCGGACATGCCCAGGCTGCTCACATTAGGAGGCATGGATACTGGTCCCCCTGCCCACTTAGATTGGGGGTATGGCCGGAGAAATGCCCAGGGCAGGGCAGGGAGAGGTGGCTTCCAAGCTATACCTGCACTGCAAGGATGTGATTGGGATGCACTAGGTGCTCAAGGGCCCACCTGGCATGGACAGCAGAGGGACCTGTCACAGAGCAAGCATTTCTGGGGAAAGAGTCCAAGGTTGTTTTCGTCTGTGTGGCCCAAACTTCTGCCTTCACAAGTGCTTCTGCAGTGCCTTATCAGCACAGCTGCCAGCACAGCCTGTTGTTCAGATCACAAGCTTGCCCATAGCATTGCCAAACAAGCACTGCTGAGGCTGAACCTTTTCTGTCTTGTTTGTTCACCTCAACCATATATATGCTGTCTCTGACAACTTCAAGCTCTCCCAGATGTAGGCTTCTAACACACCTATGCTTTTGCCTGTCTTAAAACTGTAATTGTTAAAGTTCTGGTGTCCCTGCCTTGGATCTGGGACTGAGACATGGTCAGGAGGCAGAGATGTAGGTAAGCGCTTTTGCCCACTGCTGAAAATCCACACCAGTGCGATCCAGGTGCTGCTCAGGTGACCTCAGCAGAGATTTGGCAGATTTTTGCTCATGAGACAACCCTGAGATCATGAAATTCATCCACCTTTTTATTGAAAATTCCTGAAGCTCCTATAGAGGACAAGAACGGTCACCACACCATCCCCATAGAAACAATGGGTCTGTTCCCCCAGGCTCCTGACGGCCCCATGGCAGAAGGTGGGCTTCAGCAATGAAAACCAGGGACAGCCAGCCTTCCCTGACCATGCTCTTCTCTGTGAGATGGTGTCTAGGAGGAAAGAGGATTATCTGAGAGGCAGCAAACCCAGACTGGGGTTGAGGGACAAGTACACCATGAAATGAACACTGTTGACAATGGCATGGGGAAAGTCAAGGGAAGCTCTTGGATTTAGAGCAGAGACAAGGCAAGGAGACAGAAAGGAAAGGGATAGGGATTACGATGGGTTTTGGAGTGTGATGCCATGGAAAGCCTTTCTTGGAGAGACCACCTCATGGTTCCCCAAAAAGAAACAAAGACAGACAAGAATGGGGAAGAACTCAGTGGTGGCTGGACCGTTGACAGGGACTGCCAGCCTGTGGAGGACATGGGAAGGGACAGGAGGCAGATGGGAGGGCTGCAGAGAGAGGTGGCCTTGGTGACACAGCATGTACAGCAGGGGCCAGGGAGGAGGCGTGTGTGCTGCTGATAAGGGACTCAGCAGCAGAGGGCCTGGGACCAGCAGGCTGTGCATGAAGGCATTTTAAACCAAGAGCTAAAACTGGGAGGTGAGACTCAGCAGGTAAAGGGTCTGCCATTAAGAAAGGGAGATGGGTACTGTTCTTGCAGAAGAGCAAAGAGTCAGGGAGCAGGCACTAATTCAGGGTTTAATGGGCTGGGAGCCCTGGACTGGACAGGAGCACATGGAGGAGGGCAAAAAGACTGGGGTGGGAAGGAGGAGATGCTCCAGAGAGGAACTGATTTGGGAAAATGAGCACGTATCAACCACAACAGGCTCTGGCACTGAATCCCAAGAGAGGCATGAGTCTCACCCTGTTCCCCGCTGTCAGCAAATACTCATTAAGACCTTCAGGCAAAACACGTTTCAGCCCCACATCATGAAAAGATCAGGACCTCCCTCTGATCAGTTATCCTGGGCTTCTGCTCCAGTGGAAGGGGAGGGGGTGTAATGAATCATAAGGACTGAGTAAGACCTGTGTTTTGATTGGTTGGGTGGGATTTTTAACCATAGAGAATTGCTCCATATGCATGCATTAAAAGAAGGTTGTTAAGGCTTTCAAGTCCAGGTTTCCATCCAAAAAAGCCAGACTGAAGTTCACCCACACAGCCTTGGTTTAAAAAAACCTCTCTGAGTTTACACATGACAATACAGTCCCCACTATATTTCCCTCCTCTGGGGTGTGCAACAGGCAGTACTCAACAAATGAGCATCTCTTGCATCTTCTCTTTTCCTCTTGCTGCCCTTCACGCGTCTTCAAACAGTTCAACTCCACTCTAAAGGACCATCATGACCTTGGCTTTCTCAGGTCAGTCATCACCCTCCAGTAGAAGCTGTTCATCCAGGTCCTTTCACTCCTTGTGATGGGAGCATGGGAAGGAGGCATTACCCCTTCTTCAGCTGACCACAGAATAAAGTCTTGTAGGTCCCAGTTTGATGCTCCCCAGGTCCATTGAATCAGAAGACCCAGTACTGTACAATCAAGGCCAGCTCACACTGAAAACCAGCATTGTATACTGACAGTAAGACCATAAATACAAACTGTTGTCAATTTAACCCTCTCAGAAGAGGTCAGTCACATTAATCATTAGTGAGCAAGGTTAATTCTTGGAAAAGATGATGTACCCATAGCATGCAGGTTCCCTGGTGTATGCCTCTCTCTGACTGAGATTGCCAAGGTGCTCAAGGGTTCATGGAGAAGAAAGCAGATCTACTCAGTTATTGTGTGCACTCAGCTATGAAGTATGGAGACACTCAGCTGTCCTTGGTCTTCTCATACCATTGGCATGCAGACCTTCTAGAACAGGGCAAGACACATACACAAGCAAGTAATGAAGTCCAATCGGTTGGTGTTAGAGGAAACCAGGACCACAACTGACAACCCTGGGGGACCAGTGTCTGACTTGGTTTTAAACCTCCTGGTTTCAACAGAGCCAACATTGGTGTGAAAAGGATACTGGAGGAGACACCCAGTGTGCAGTGGGCCCTAGGGATGACAACCGGGGGACTGAGAGCTGCGGGATGGAACAGTAGGTCTTGAAGCGACCCTGTTCCTAGTGCACAGTTGTAGTACCAGCAGGCAGAGATCTTTTCCAGTCCCAGAAGTGGGAGGTAAATACAGGAACTGGCCCAACAAAGTACTTAGACTTCTAACCCAGAGAACTTCAAAGACTTTCCAGAGGGTGCTCACATCACTTTAGTCAGTATTTGAGATAGAGCTATGTCCCTAGAGAAACGGACTCAGATGTTGTGAAACACATGCTGGACATGCGCTGACAACATAGGCCATTAAGGTGGACATCTGGGGCACAATTCAGTTATCTTATGTGTCTCTGAGTGGCCTGAGGTATCTAAACTGATTGGCAGATTTGACCTGGGGCCTTCAGGAGAGCCTTGTACTTCCAAAGAGCAGCCAGAGGTCAGGAAGGGCACCCAGGTCATCTCAAAGAACATTGAACATCTACTTTTAGGCAACTGAATCAAGCCCCATATGTGAGACATTGGTGTGAGTTTGTAAATCCCACTCAATGTCTAGACATATCTTCCTTTACCCAAACACTTTGATCTATATCTGGCCGTTCAGCTGGCCGTTACACACTTCTGCAAGGACTTTGATTCCTAAGTCATTGGGATGGTTTGGCAAACATTATATCTACATAAAAGGAATGTCTTTAAGATATCAGACCAGATCCAGCCAAGGTCTAGACCCACCCCACTGTTTTGACTCTGTTAGATGCCCATCTCACCTGCTGCATTAGAGTCTTTGTGATTTGTAAAGTATCAAAGAGCATCAAAAGTAGGAAGAACCATGACAATGGACAGGCACAACATGGCAGGAACTGAGGTCTCAATTAACCCTGTGAGGGTCTGTCCTGAACACTGAGGAGGCAGGATTTTGTCCTCTGGATTTTAGCCCTCATTTTGCCTTTGGTGTCTTCAAAATGGGGCCACAGCAAGCTTCAAGAAGTACCAAGGCTCTGCAAACCCTTCCAACAAAAGTTCAACCTGCCCAATCCTGGTATTCCTTTCTGCCTCAGTTTCCCCTTCTGCACAATAAAACCTTATCTACCTCATGTGGGCTATGCAGTGATGACTAATTAATGTTAATTAAGTGCTTTCAGATCATCCAATTCTAGGAGCTATATGATTGCAAAATATTAATTACTGTTTACTTATTATCATGAAGCCAATAGCACAACCAGCTGCTTATCTTCCTCAGCCATGACTCAGAAGGAGGATGATGGCTGATAAAGATAGAGGTGTAGAGTCCAGTTAATCCTGTACAGTGATACACGTGTATGTGTATGTGTATGTGTGTGTATGTGCATGTGCAAAGGCACCTGACACGGTAGGGCCAAGGCCGAATTAGGCCATACTCATGTCAAAGTCATGTAAACAGAAGTCCATGGAGATGAGCAAAACCTCATCTTTGCCAGGCTGAGAATGACTAAAAAGTTGTTGCAAGCACCATCCATCTTCAGTGTGTCTGCGAAAACCTCATTGTCAAAAGTAACAAAGGACACATGAGGGGCAGGAGAGAAAAAGGCAGGGAGAACATCCAGGACTAGAGGACTTACTTTGCAGACAGATTGAGAGGAACCTGAGCTTAGTATTTTGTCATATTCTGTCAAGTTCTTGCAGTATGGTGGGAATGAGTTTTAGGTTGGACTTTGAGCCAGCTGGTGATCAGAGAACTGGAGCAAGGTGGGTATTCCACAAACAAGGACCACATGGGTGATATCCTCTGATTAATAGGATAGGTGTTTAGGGCTGCCCATGCTGATTGAGCTAAACAGATCAACTCTACTGGAAAAGAGATGATTCCAGGCAAACTGTAGTGGACCGATTTAGGAAGGACCTGAAGAGGGATGAGGGGCACTGAAGGGCACTCAGCACCCATCTCAGAGTAGGGGTGAAGGGCTCACACTGCTGGATCAAGAAGAGTTGGGATTTGCAAGAGGTACCGGGGAAGGGAGAAGGAGAAAATATGTAGGAGCATAGTTTTGGGAGAAAGATGGGCTGTGTCCTAGAGATTCGTGGAGGAAAGAAGAGGTTGGCTTTGGGAAATGCATGCCACGGATGATGAAGAGGTTTACATTACAAAGGTTTTCAGGCATTTACAGGTGCCTCCGAATTACCATTTGACCTCAGAGGACCTACCAAATCCCTTAGGCATTCTAGCGACCTTAAACACCTCAAACTGCAACCTAAGATTTATACTGACATGGAAAACTACCTTCCCTATGAGGGCTTGAAAGAGCAACCTGGAAGCCTGGGGCTGTGGCTCCTGCTGGGCCACTTGCAGAGCACCAGGTACCTCTGAGCCTTGGTGACTTTCTGTGCAGGTCAGCTCAAAACCAGGAGCATACACTGCCGGCAGCCTGAGCAGCTCTCCTACTCACATCCCCAGGGAAGCTGGATAAACTTCCCTAAATAGGCCTTCAGGAGAACAAGAATGGTTCTGACCTACAAAAGCAGGATCCACAAGTCCAAACCCATCTGCTTTCAGGGGTCTTTAGTTAATGTAAGTGACTATAACATACTAGTCCAAGGGAGTTACGCAAGTTGATCACTCAGTAAAGCGAAAGATGGGGCAGCTGATATGCCACGAAGCCAGATGAGGAGCAGGAATGTGCACAAGTCAATGGCAACAGCCAACAGCTTGCAGGACCCAAGCTGGTTTATAGCCTGGGGCTCATGGGGCCCTCAAGCTGTTTCCTCTCTTCCAACCAGAGCCCCAAACCAATCAGGCATAATCTAAAAAGTACAGTGATATAATGTCCTCTACAAACCACAGAACAAAGCCAGAGGACTCCCTAGAGCCCATGTGTTGCTGCCTTGAAATGGCAATGCAGGTCTCAGTGCAGCTCTATTTCTGAGCCATCCTGCATTTCATCCAGCATTCACCATGACAGCAAACAAATGTCAAAGCAACCATCAAACACTTTGTTCTTTTTTATCTCCTGCTCTGTGACTTCTGCCTGGCTCCTCAGAAGAGATGCACAGCAAACAAGCCTCTCCTATCAGATAATCACTGCTCTGCTCTGAGACAAAGTGACATAACGATGTCTCCTTTTCAATCCTGGTGTCAGGATCTAGTTCCTGGTTCTATCCCCACCTCAGAAAAAGAGATCTAGCCCAAGGAAATACTCTGGAAGCTTCAGGGTGTCTCTGTGATATGATCAGTCTGGAAGGCCACAGTCTGATGAGGAAGTCTCCTTATACTGCAGATTAAAGTTCAGGAGTTAGAGTATTTGCTCCAAGCTCTTCAGTCAGGCAGGCATTCAAATGTCTTTTATCTGACACCTGAACCACCACACTGATACCTTTTGAGCCTATTGTGCCCGTTCTCTTCATAAATTGCTTCCCAGTGACTCTAGGCAATGGTGGAGTCAGTTTGTGCAGCCTGAACATCACAGAAGCTAAGAGACATGTTCTTTGGTGGCTGTGGTCCTTTCAAGAGCATTGTTTGCCCTTGGTCACAGCATTGTTTTTAGGAGCAGTACTCTTCCTTATTACTTTCCAACATCCCCTTGTATTCTCCTGAGTCTCTCATTCTGTCAAGATCTCATTGTTCATCTGGAATGAGCTCAACCATTCATAAAGAACAAACAATTTAAATATAGACTGATCTGTCAGAGGTACTATTTTACACAGCTACAGCCCTTTTTGTTCCCATCCCTCAAGCATCTAAAACATCTCATACAACCAACTTTCAAAGCATTGCCAACTATGTCTGAGCCCAGATTTCCAAAACTGACCCACATTTATTGCATTGCCTTCTTACAAAAATCATCTGCTTACCTTCATACTTAGTGTTTTTACTAGCTTTGACTGAAAATCTCAGACTTAACAAGCAGAATCTACTCTTACATCCTCTTACCATACCTGTTTTGTAGCTGTGAATAAATCTGGGTCATGTCCATATTATAACACTAGCTCAGTCATAAAACGTAAATGAACATATTTAATGGCTTTGGTATAAATAGGACTAAAGTGCGATAAACAGAAGTAAATGGATTTAAAGTTATGTGTTGTGCCCCACTCTAGGCTTGGAGTCTGATTCTCTTCTGTCTCTTCTCCCTGGAGGTCCTGAGAGGAGACATACCAGTGGCCATAGACACTACTAACTCATGGGTGTGGAACTTGAGATTATAGCAGGGATCATGAGAGAGAACTTGCCTGGTACCCCAGTGAATGCACAGCCAAAAAGTAAAATGCAGGCATCCAATCTGTCTCTTACTGTCCAACAAGAAGTAAACATAAATAAATAAAAACATAAATAAATAATGAGTTACAGCATCTTCCTGTTTACACTTTTTTAGCTAAGAGGAGGTAGATTTCCATCTGAGCAACTCCACCCCAACTGCATCTGTTGTCTATTTGTGCTGGTTCCCACAGTCACTACTTTTAGACCTTCTCACACCCCTGCAGCACCGTACCTCCTTCCCTGTCTCTATGTTTGCGAATGGCTGACCTATCTTCACTGCAGAGAAGCTAAGTCCCCTGCCTGCCCATGCAAGACAACCCTCCAGAAACAACGTCACACCAATGCTACAGATTCAGTCCTAATAGTGGACCTGCTTTTAGTGTTTCTGCTTTCCCCAGCACAGATCTGCTTATGAAGGTAGACCAGACCTAGCCACATTTTTCAAATGACTTCTGCAAATTGTCCTAGACCCTTGGATAAGTTGGGATCATGCAACCATCTGAATTGTTAATGATCTCTGCTCTACCTGGGTTTCCTGCCACAGTGAAAGTTGTAAGGTAAAGGCACACCAAGATGAGGAAAGGAGAAAGAAGGAAATACAACTGTCCTTGCGTAGGGGAATCCTCACGTTCCACCATTGATCAGATCCCACAACTTCTTTCTCCATGACATTTGTACTGGTTTTGACCAATGACTTCGCATGGAAAGATGCCTTTATGCCAAAGGGACAGGACAGAGAGCTGCCCTCAGGGTGTCAGGTAGAAACTGTCCCATGTTTTGCAGGTTGGAGGAGGCCACAACAGAAAAGACACAGTGAACTTCGTTTTTCTTCATGCACACCTCAGCTCAAACTGAACTCTCTTACACCAGCCTTCCCACGGCACTTGAACTATTGGATCTTGTGTGGCTGTGGAATAAGGACCATGGGCTTTCAAACATAGATAATGGGTTTCAAAAAAGGAGTAGTCAGCACACTTGAGGGGAAAAACATCTACATCAATAACACAAGTGCAAGAGATCCTGTGTGCTACTAAAAGACATTATGGATGTGTTTACTCATCACAAGAGATAAATTAATACATCGGAAGGCATTACTGCCAATAAACTAATGTGATAATTGTCTATGTGATAATTGTCTATTTGCTAACGACTAGTCCATTGCAATGCGATAAAAAGGGTTTGCTTAATCCAGCCATGATGGTGTTTAAACTAACCCATTTAATTTCATAATGAGGACAGGCTCAAACAGAAGGAGAGAGTCAGTTACTATGTTTCATCTGACAGGTAATAATTTCTTATTATGTGTTGACTTAATTCTCTTGCAACCACATGAACATGACCTTAATTAAGTACACAAAGGAAACCTGTCCTGATGGGCAGGGGAGAGAGTACAGTAAGAGATGACAGTGATGGCATCAGACGCTGATTGGTGGCCTGGGAATCAGAAAGGAATTGTACAACAATGGAAGTGCTGTCAATGTGAGTAACAATGAGCATGATGGAAAGGCAGCCAAGGATAAACTCAGACAGGCTGAAGAACCTGCAAGGATCAGAGATACAAAAGGGGCTCTATAGAAGAGGCTGTTCAACTATATTGGAAGTAAACAGAAGATGAAGAAATGTGGACCTGTTTTTTTACAGGAAAAGAGAACATATAGCAATTGTCTGAGTGAAAACTGGAATGTCCCATCCTTCAGATGTAGGGAAAGGTTAACTGGGACAAGCTACCAAAACCAGAAAGTGGATCTTAGAAGAGTCCAGAATAGGAGGAACACAAGTTGAAGCCCAGTGGGTAGAGTTTAATAAACCAGGAGTACTTAAGGAAGTACCTGGAGATGCTTTGGACCCATTAGTAATTATCTCTGAGATCTCTGGGCAATCCCGTAAGACTGGTGCAGCATAAACACAATATCTATATTCAAAAAGCAGGCCCAGGAGGACACGGGGAATCCCAGATCTATCAAGCCACCTTCTGTACCCGGAAATATCCCCTCCTGCCCTGTTAACTTATCAATTTGTAAATGCTAGGATCGTAATGAGGTGTTAAGTGCAGCCAAGATGGGTTTGTTGAGAAGCCACATCAAATCAAGCCTGTTTCCTGGCAGATTACCTCATGGTCTGGGAGGGATCAGGAGATGAGATACCATTCAGTAACTCCTAATATAAAATCAAGAGTGAGGCTGCAGCTCTGGTTAAAGAAACCCAAACTGCTCTTGGAAACTTTGTTGTACAAAGCGTGCTCTCAAATATGGGAACATCTCAGAGGGATGCTCAGAGGGGCCAGCCTTGGGCATCGTTTTGGTCTGTACTTTTAGCGATTCCCAGGCTGAAAAAGAAGAGGCTTACAAGTGAGTCTGGGAGGACTCTGTACAGCAGGCTCAGGTGGAATATAAATGACTTTAACAAGCCAAACTTAGAGGCTGTAGGGCCCAGGGGACAAAAAAGGTGGCTATTGTGTGAGTGGTAAGGATAGGAGAGCCAGAACAGGGGCACAGGGAGTAATTATTTAGCTTTTTCCAGTGGTGATGGAGCTGGAGTCCGGTGTCCGACCTCTGAAACAGCACAGACAAGCCAAAGAGAGTTAGGACAGATCAGCATCAGAGGTTTCAAATGGAGAGGTTTGGTGTGGGCTGCAGCCTGCCTGGAGCACAGCATGAAGACCACAAGGATTGCAGGTGGCATGGACGTGCAGACAGGTAGAATGAAGGCCCTGCAGGCATCCCTAGGGTGCTGGTGGCAGTATCTCTGGCCTCCTAGCTCCAGCATGTGCTGGTATCACTGACCTCACTTCACAAGCCCTCCACAGGGTTTCATGCCAGAGTCACTGTGTTCACCAGGAGCTGCTGTGTTTTGGGGAAAACAGCACTGTGTGAGCAAGAGCTTTGCATGGCAGAGATCACTTCTGCCCACACAGATCTGGACTTGATGGTTTTCACCAGTCAGTACCCATTTATAGCACAGACCTTTCTCCCAGTCCTTCGCCAGAATAAACCCAAGGGTGTGAGGCCCCGTCTGGGAACCAGTGCTGCACACATTCAGCAGCAGGTACCTAGTGGGGGCTGATGGAAAGCCCACTAGAGCAAGACAAGCAGAGTAAACAGAAGCAGCAAGGAGTTGCTGTCACCCTGTCAATCCAGTTCTGTGACTAATGCCCTGCAGTGACATGATGCAGGTGATTCAGCAAGGAGGGATGGGAGCAGCACCCCTCTGCTCGAGCTTCCTACAGGGTCCCTATTTCCCTTGCTACCCAGTTCTGCTGCCAGACCCAGCTGGGCTGAGACATCAGGAACCAGGGCCATCACCCACCAACACAGCATTGCCTCAACTTGTCCTCAGTCGTTCCATGCCCAAGGGACCCCATCATGACAATTCATGACACAAAAGCGTTATTCATCAGTAGCTGGGAGAAAGGAAAGTCAGGTTTTACTTTCACAGTGGCATTTTATGCCGTTCCCTCCCGCGGGGGATGCCTCCGCAGCTGGTGTTGAGAAGGATAAGCCAGAACCATCAAGTAAGAGTCACATCTTCATGGGGCTGAAGGACATTTTCCCAGGCCAGAGATGTTCACCAGTCACATCAGGCTGCTGCTGCAATAGTCTGAAGGAGTTCAGAAAGGAGACCTACCCAAAAGGTGGGCAGGCACCCAACGAATAGGTTCATACTGACATATATGGCATATATGACATATATATGACAAGCCTAGTGTCATCTCTCTCCAGCTTGAGCCACGTGAGCCACCCCACCTTCTCCATTTATATGACATAGCCTGTAACCAAGCTGCTCCCCAGTGCCTCTTGCTGGTGGAGCAGAGTCCTTTGGAGATGGGTCCATCTTTCAGAAAAGCCCTCTCAGCCACAACGGGCCACTCAACTCAAAGCTACATGCTTTGCTGTGCCCTTAATCTCAATTAATTTACAGTCTTCCCCCCATGGGCGGAGAGAGCATGTGGGACATGCTTCACCATCGGCGTCACACATTCCTGTTTGAGTTTGAGTTTGAGCCCTTCTTCCTCATGTTGTCTGAAAGTAGACAGGTTTGATCCAGAAGAAAATTCAACCCTACACACCAGCTAGTACTGGGTTCCAGGCTGCTGGAATGTCTCTCAAATAATGAGCTAATCAGGCACACTTCCAACCTTTTCCTGTTCTCATGCTCAGCCCAACGTCTCTCTCCCCATGCTGTGCAGGGGTAGGACTTCGTGCTGCCAACCCTAATGTCCCCAGCAAACTGCTTGATAAAAAGCCCCCACAGTTTAAATCCTGCTGCAGAGAGACTCCTCCACTAATGCTTCCCAGGACATCCACAGCACCTTGTCTCTAGCTCAGTCCAACAATAAGGAGCTCAGTGATGGTCCATGAGACCTCAGTGCTGCTTCCACTGGGCCCTGTCACTCCCTGGATCTCTGATGCTAAGACCTGTCCTGCTGAGCCTCAAGACCAGTCTTTTCCCAGCTCAGAGGTGTGTGCAAACTGCAGCAGTGCTGGGACAGAGTTAAAAACCCCAGTCCTGGGTTATCGGTGCAGTATTTTGGAAATCATGAGTAATGCAAGCTGCTTTGTACCAGCGTGGACAAGGAAACCCAGACAACCACAGCCGGCTTGCTATGTGGTTTAGGAAACCCTCTGTTAATTGTTGCTTCCCAGATGCGATGTAGAGCGGGACTGTGTAGTAATTTAAATGCAAAACAGCAGATCAAGACATTCACCTGAACTTGATCACAAGCCAGAAAATAACTTTCATATGCAACTTACAGGTTATAAAACCAGCGACCCTTTGGTCCAAAAGGCAAAGAAACAATTAATGTCTTCTTATGGGAAAACAACTCATACAGGACATCAGGTTTAGTGTAGACATGACATCTACATGAGGAAAGCAGGCTTTGTAAGATACTTCTTTTTTCAATGAGATATTCTTGTGCAAGAAATATTACATGGTTTGTTGGCTGGGAGCAAAGATGTAGGAGGGTGTTATTAGAGCCATTAGAGCCATTAGCTATGTCAGAAAAACACGGGCCTATGTTCTGCTTGAGAAAGATGCTAGTTTGAGAAAGATGCTCATTTGAGAAAGACACTTGTTTGAGAAAGGCACTAGTTTAAGTATGACCAAAAGGCACTGCAGATTTTGTATGAACAGTATGTTCTTCTAAAGGTGCTTTCTATCCCCCAAGTATCTCAAGCTAATAGATGGCTAGAGAAGCTCCTACCAGTGTTGGTTATCTTTCTGATTGAAGATTCTAACTAGCCTTGGTTATTCCTTAACTGATTCTGGTGACAAAACTCTTTGCCAAATTTACTTGGGATTTTTTTCACCTTATACAAACCTTTGGGTATTTACCCCTTCATTACATTTTTATGTAATTCTGTGAAGGTTTACGTTGCATATGGCAAACTCCCTAAAAAAAAATACAGTTGTTAGCATGATCACCACCAGAATAAAGTCTGTTTATAAGGATCAGGAAATATTTGTCTGGCAGCATGTAGACAACTTCCTTAGAAAATTCAGAAAGATCTGAAGAATGTTAGGAAGAAAAGATGGTGGGACTTTTATAAAGAAATTAAATGTCAAGATTTTCTTCAAGGATTACTATGATTAAAAACACAGCTTGCATGCTGGAGGACTTTTATACAAATGGTGAAGTTTGACCAGTTTATCTGGAACAGTCTCCACTTGGGTAAGACCTTGAAAAATCTAGAATGACATCTCACCAAATTGAAGCCTATTCAGATCAAGAAAACCTCTTCACTCAAGAAAAAAGAGAAATAAAAATCATTTCTCTAAGAGTGAAAGAGTCCACAAAGCCATGAACTGAAAATCTCAGCAAGTTAACTGCACATGGAGCTGACTCATTCAAAGGACGTGGAGACAACACAACAGTTTGCTTCAAATCCACAAATCCAGACAAGTATAAAAGAATTACATGTTCTTTCTTCTTTGGGTCTTTGGAAAGAAGCAATCATGAAAAACTCTCTGAACAGAACATGTATATGTGTCCTCTCTCCTCATCCCTCAGCACTCATCACACCCTCTCTGCAAACAACCTTAGCAAGAACAGAAATAAAAGAGTTTATCACACAGCCCAACTGTCAGGCTCAGCAAAATGACATATCAGAGACTTCTGCACTCTGGGTGGGGCAAAGCATTTAAACCACTGCCCAAGAATCAGACTGACACCTTTATAGATGTTAATGGGAATTTAAAACGTTCTGGTTAATTCTTTATATCCCTGTTAATCTCATCATTGGGACATTTTCCTGGAGATGAAACGCAAACAAAATTTCAATAGGAAAGAAAACCAGTAGGATTTGATTGTGAGCTCGCTAATTACTGAGATTTGGTAACAAGTCTTTAGATGACTCCTGAATAACAGGCTTAGAGGATTTCTTGGATTTCATAGGACTTATTAATAGAACCTATGTTTGTCCATTCAATTTAAGACTTTATTCTTGACATGCCCATAAGGATTCCCCAGCAAGAAAATGGTACTGCTGCCTGTGAAGCCTCTAAGCTACTGACAATAAATGCAGCAGCTCTTCCAATAATCTGGACAAAAGGCTGAGCCCACTTACAGCTGTAATAATCCCTGTAAATCCTTCCTGCAAAGGGGTCACGGACAGCATGAAACTGTGTTCACTTTCTGCCTACTGTAACACTGTACAGAATAACTTCACCTTTGCTTATGTTGCCTTTAAGTCCTGGGCAAAGATCTCCAGAAACCCTTTGGAACAGAAACCCCCTCTCTCTGAACCAGGATTGAAAAAGAGGCTGTTAGGAAAAAACAGGCAGCACATGCAAGTGCCCCAAGTGGTGTCCGCATTGGGGTGAGATGCGTTTTCATCAGAGCTGTGAAACTAATGTGGAGCAGTGAGTTATTTCATGACAGAATGACTGCCCCACTTCTAAACTGTGCTTTGCCTTAGCAACGCCTTTTAGACAAGTCAGGCGAGGATTTGAGAGATGAGGAGCTTTTAAAACTGCAAAGGCACTGCACTGAATGATACTGGAATAGGACCAGAATAGCAAACAACATAAAAAATAAATTAAAAAAAAAATAATAATAATAAAAAAAAAGATTCTGCCCTTGCACTGCAATTACAGAGGTCCTGAATCTGCCGTGTGAAGTTCAAGTGCCTGACCTCGCCTGGCTCATCCCCGTTAAATACCCTGTCCTCAAACCACATTCCAAGTCCATCAGCTCTTTCACTCTTTCTCCTGCCTTTTAGTGAGGTCCTCTGCAAGAATCGAGGCCTGTCTTATAAAGCTACACATCCGACAAGGCTTTGATCTGCTTTCAGACATGTTTTCCCACTAGCAAATAGAGGTGTTATAGTGCATAACTGCAGCTTTTGCTTTCTTCAAGCTATAGCAAGCGTTTTAGAGGAATCGGATCCTTAACAAACAACAGCAGTAGCATCACAGCCCAGGTTTCTGCCTGCTCTTCCTGGAATTACCTTTTGTCTCTGCTTCAAGGTAAAATGGGGGACAGTGCTGGTTAGGGGTGGATGACGTTCAGGAAGGATTGTTTGTCAGCACCATGCAATGTTAGGATCAAATCAGGTGCTGTATAAAAAGACTATCTGAGGGCACTGCATTCATACTCCCAGAATCAACGTGCCAGCCTTGTGATGCAGAATCATAGGAAAATAGATCTGAGGAGGTCTGCCTAGCAATTTGTCAATACCTGGGACTGGATTAGTGAATTAGTATTGCTCAATATACTTTTACTAATCCAGAAAAGGAAGTGAGCAGTTAGGTGACAACTGCTTCATTGCTCACTGCCTTCTCAACTCTGTTTATGAATATATTAAATAACAATAAATTAGCAGTAGTTAGTTACACAATCGTAGAGAAATAGGATGCAAAGTTACCTGGCGGGAGCCAAGAAGGGGTCAGCCCTATCCTCATGATTACAGATAGATGGTAATCTAGCCTGTTCTTTGAGATTCCCATGCCGGGAATTTCAAGCCTGCACAGATGACACATTCCAGCACCTACTGATCCTACCGTCTGTAAGACTTTGCTCCCTCCATCTCCATTGCTTCAATGCACTCTCCTAACTTTCCAGCCCTCTAAATTACACAACAGCTCCTTCCTTGTATTTTATGGGTTTAAAAATTGGCACTGGGCCCCCCTCAGTCTTCTGTATGCAACAGCAGTGCTTTGCTGTCTCTTACTTCACCGTTGGACCCTAAATAAGCTCTCCTGCAAGTGCAGATCTTTTTAGAGGTATTTTATCTGTAGACAGCTCTAAAGCACATAGAAACTTGCTTTCCTTAGCCACCTCTTCCAGACCCTTCTCAAATAGACCAGAAGACAACAGACCACAGTCCAAGAAATCACTGTTCTAGACAAAACAACCCTTGTCTCATCAGCCCTTCTCTGTGCGTCATGTCCCCTCACCCTCCAGTCACTTCTGTTGCATTCTTCTCAACTCTTTCCCACTAGTACATACCTTTCCTGAGGGCTAGCGCCCAGAGCTGGTCATATTACCACCATGTAGGCATGGTCTACACTAACGCATTGTTGGAAATACTTCATGTGTCCTACAAATAATGCTGATGTTTACACATCCCAGGGATATTTAACTTTTCCTTTCTTTTTTGCAACACCATGACGCTGTTGACTTACAGTCAGCTGATAATTACTACAGCCACCTCCAATGCCTTTTTCTATACAGCTGCAGTCTATCTGACTGTTTGTCCACCTCCCCCCTATTTGTACAGAGAATTATTCCTGCATCCATACCGAAACCTGCACCGAATTGCGTTCCTTCTCTCCGGTCAGAGCCAACAAATACAATGAGAAAAGGTATGACAGGGCTGGGCATGGTGATGGTACAGTGGTCTATGACACTGGGAGATGGAACTCCATAATGTCAATGCAAGGAAAAACCCATTTTCAGTGTTCCTAACATTGCTTAGTTGACTCTCTCTGCAGAGACCTGACCACCACAGTACATAACTGACTGATCATATGCAATGAGTAACACTTTATTTTTTAATTAAATCTCAGCTTCCGAGTGGGAAGTTCTCCCAACACCTCCTGATTGCTTGTTCATGGTCTGCAAGAGCCCAAAAAGCGCATGCCTCATAACAACCTCTGTCTTGTAACAGCTCTGATTATCCAAAGGGAACAAGGAAGTTCAGGCACAGATTCCCAAAGCAAAAGTGAAAAGTGCAGCTTCCCTAATGCCCAAGCTGTTATCCAGCTCAACCTGCCTCACTGCAAAGATCTCATCTTGGTGCAACACCCATTTTCACTTCACATTTCACCTGTGAGGGCAGTGACCCTGAGAGTTTCCAGCAAGGTGGAGCTTCAATGCCTACCTGGGGCTCTACACCTTGGATGCTTGACAGGTGAGGCAGATAAAACAAGTGATGGAATCTCTCAAGAACAGTGATGGTCAAGACTATCAGTCATCCTGGCCTTTCGTACATGCTTCCATGAAAGCTGAAATTCAATGCAAAATAGCAGCAAGAAACGTGTCCTGGTTTCTGCTGTGCCTAAACCACAACAAAACAGGAGGCTGGATGATGAAGTATCAGGAATTTTTCTAGCTTTATCAAAAGAATTAAGTCTGTAGACTTCTGACTGAATACTTTTACTCTGAAATGCCCCATGGACAAGAGTTGTGTGTGTTGTCTCATGTAGGGTCCTGTATGGATCACAGTCCCCAGTGAGACCAGGGCAGTTCATGCCCTGCAGTGGTGCTGAGAACATGCCAAGCAGATCCATGAAGGATCTGGTAATGCCCATCTCATGAAATTACCCTCTTCTATTTCTCTTCATGCTGAAGAATATTTTACGTGGCATCAAGCTTCTCAGCTGGTTCATGTCACAGACTAAGACAGAGCAAATGCCCATCAAATTGTCTGCATATCTTTCTTGCTTTGTATCAAGATCTCTTAATCACTAGAATCTCCCTTACTGGTCAGACCTCCACTGGGTGAGGAGTGATTATTTTTGTGAGGACTTTTTAGACCAAAAAGCCCTACAGCCTTACCAGTGCAGGTTTTTGTGCGGGACGTTGTTCACATGCCTGACAGCCCCATCAGGCTCCCAGCTCACACACAGCCAGATATCAGATTCTTCTGCCACTGTGAAATACTCTTAATTTAAGGGAATACAAGGGAATATAAAATCCCAAGTTATTCCACACTCACAGCTGCTGTAACATGAAAAACATTGCAAGGGTCCTGGTGCTCAGTGAGGACAGGTAGTCCCACCTCACCAGGATGGGCAAGCCATGCCTTGCTACAGCCACACTTGCAGTACATCACTGGAAGTCTCAGCAAGAAGGACCCAACTTCTCCTTTAGCAGGAGAGAAGGAAGGCTGGAGAGGACTCATGGGAATACGGGAAGGCTCTAGGATGCTGAAGCACCCCATTTGACCACCCTTGGAGACAACTCATGAGCTGACCCCAGTGAGCCAGTGCTGCTGCTGAGCCAGAGCCTGTTTCATGAGAGGGCCCCATAGCTACTCTTCTTCCATTTGGCATCATCACCGGCTGTTTCCAGCCCATTAGCTGTTCTGTCATAGCTTGGGTGTGGATGCTTCCACTCCTGGCACATGGCTGAGGCCCCTTTGATGGATTAACCACCTCAGCGGGCAGCATGAATGGCAGGCATGATTTGTATGCTCAGGGTGCAGCTGCCAGGATGAACTGAGTTTTAATTTCATGCTGCAGGGGTCATATCCTCAGCTCACAGCCTGAACAACATCCTCACCTCCCATTCCTGACCCACCTTCTAGCACGATCCAGCCCCCTTGGCAAGGAAATGGTGAGGGCTAACACCAAGCACATCACTGTAGCATCAAAGGGGAAAGCCATGCCTGAGACTCCCACCATACCCAGTGGAAAACGGGGGGCAGATGACCCCACTTTAGATTTGGCCCCCAGGAGCACAAACTTAAACACTGCCTTCTTTTTCTTAAGAGGAATGGTGACACCTTTTTGGAGATGGGCATGGATCAAAAGCCATCAAACCCACAGCTGCATGGATTTGCTTTCCTGGCCTTCCAATGCTACACCCTTCCAGGAAGCAATCAGCCCAGAAACAGGAAACCCATATGTGGATCTCCGCTTAGCCTTCTCCCATGTAACAGGAGTCAGGTCTGGTCCTTGATTCGGTAAATGCCCTGCAAATAAATTACACAAGAAACCTCTGATTACATAAAGTGCGTTGCACAACACATTATATAAAACCCAGGTCATGGCCCAATCAGCCAGCACTTGTCTCTCTTACATCAGGAAAGTAATAATCCGAGGAGCAGCAAGGAAGAGGATGAAAGAGGAGGATGCTCTCCTTCTCTTCAGGAGGCATGTGGCACACACATGGCAATGATGCCCACCCAGTGCACCTCCATCCCTGTGCTGACCCGAGAGGAGGAGATCCCAGTCAAACCCTTCCCTTCAGCTCCGAGGCCACCTGCAGGATACCCAGATTGGAGGGAGGGTTATGTGTCCGGCAGGAAACAGCCCTATAATCACTACCACCTCACCATTAACCTTGTCTGGCTCTAATCAGCTTGCCCAGAGGCAGGGGGTGTCCATCCACCACTGTAACACACCTTGGAGGAGAGAAATGAGAAACCTCTCTTGAATTCCATGTTCAAAAACCCTGGTTTTCTTTTCTGATTTCAAATCAGCATGAAACAGCAATGGGTAATGTTTGAATGCCGACAGTAACAGATTAAGTTTCACACCACAAGGTGGAAACCAAAATTAAGCGGGAATGCTATGCCGAGTCCAATGCCAGAGATGCCCCCAGGTCATACAACAGAAGCCAAAGGTCCCATTTCTGTGCCCCAATATTCAGATTTTTTCAGTAAAAGGATTTGGGATTCGTAGATTTTAACACCCGAGGATCCCACAAAATTAGACCCAGCATTTCCAATCAATTCACTATAGGGACGGCAGGTGGGACCTGCTCCTTCCCTTGGAAAACCTTACTCCTGGAAATCCCTGAAGCTACCTGTGGTTTTCTTACAACCCTTTCAATCAGTCTCAACAGGTCTTGGAGAGGATTTTTGGCTTGCAAGCACTTCAGGGCAGGAAGTGTCTGTTAAACTTTCCACCATGCCCAGCAGGATCAGATCGAGTCGGCAGGGATCACAGTGAAATTAATTTGCTATTGCTGCTGGTTTTAGTGATAATAACGTACGTTACAAAGGGAAAACACTAAGTCTATAGGGAATATACACAGTAAATAAACAGCGAGGTTTCAGCCCTGTTTTGAAGTGCCATGAAAGGGCTCGGAGGCAAAGAAAGTTTGAGAAATGCGTGGTCCACTGTGCCAGGTCTGCAGAGGAGAAGTTCCTTGTAGCAGTGGGGAGACTGAAAGGTGTAAGGAGAGGAAATGCCCTCTTTGAGGGCTGGTTTTGCTGCTGGGCTGGGCTTTTAACTGGAAGGTGATTGATATATTGAAAAGTGAAATGGGGACATAGGAACAGCAAGGGCAGTGCAGAGAAGTCCTCACGGGATATTTCTGAGCCTTGGAGGGAGATAGTTTCTAAGAGGTCTTCCCAGGGGAATGACCGTAAGAGAATCCACAGGGAGCTGGGATTCTGCGCAGTGGCACATTTCCCTTGGGTCTCAGAAGCACCAGCTGCACTGGTTCAACATGGGAATAGAAAGGTGGGCCAGTAACACCCAGACAGAGGGGGTTATACCTCTCTGAACATCTCAACACAGCTGGCAGCAGACTTAGGGTAAAATAAAACCCAGGAACCTTGCCATGAGTAATAACATCAAAAGAGGTGGAAACAGAGCCAGAGCACCATCCCCTGCAACCAGCCCTGCCCAGGGAAAGAGTTCCCACCGTGTCTCCCGCAGAAACGAGTGAGTCAAGGAGAAGTTACAGCAGGCACGACAGGGCATGCGGCTGTGCACAGGCAGGGCAGGGAGGCAGCTTTCCTCCTCAGGTAATGGCAATGGGCAGGATAACCCAGGAGACCTTTTCTACAGCCAAGGTCTCCATAGGCTGGGTCAAAAAGGTGCTCAGGAGTGAAGGTACCACAGACAGACATGCCAAAGCCTGGCTGTGGCACCAGCAATTCATACGCTTGGAACCTGCTTGAGCTCAGCGGCTGCTGTGATTGCAATAGGTTTGGGCTGGGGGACAGAGGCAACGTGGTTGCTGCTAGCTATTCCTTCCACCCATACTCCTTTTTTCCACAAACTCATGTTACCTAGGGGTTATTGAGTACACAGTGGGTTTTCTGTGCCAAGGTTAGTTCACTGAGTCACTGGATGGAAAGCAAATCAGTGCCACTGGGGAGATAACGCACGTAACGCAAGGGTGAGAGAGCTCTTGCACAAGGCACTGGGTTCCCGACAATGACTGTCAGAAAGCTGCAGGCTTTTACACTCCAAGTAAAACTCCATGGGCAGACATGAGATGCCAACCTGTGGGTTGCTCAGTCCAGCCTCATGTCCTGCTTGTCTGGTCGGGAAACTGGTTTTGCAGCGTGACCAGGGGAACCCGGCCCCTGCGATGCTCACACCAAATCCTCCCTTTGTGTGAAACAGTGTTGAACAGGCACTTCCATTCACACTTTCCCCAAAAAGACTGACGTGCACCCACACCATCTGTGTTCAGGAGATCCCTGCTTACTACCAATGCAAGCAGGCTTTGCACTACGACCCGTGCAAGATGAAACAATCACAGGGTCATGTTATTCTTTCCTAAGATGAGGCTTGAAGCTCACACTAACACAAAGCTCCTATCAATGCCGAACAAAAGGCAGGATTTGACAGTATTTTCTCATAGCTGGTCCTGTCAAGCCTCAGTGACAGTCGGAATCCAGAATCCCATTTGAAACACAGGTTGATGCCTCGCAAGGTGCTTTGTCACTGTGGGTAGCAGCACACGACCGATTAGATGCAGAGAGGTGGGACCCTCTGGCTGCAGTGGAGCCCTCCATGTGCCATGGCAAAGGCAAAGCAGACCAGCACCAGCCTTCCTGTACCAGGGGTTTCCTGGGTCAGGGAATTGATGGTGATAAATACACTTTGAACCAAAAAACAATGCTCAGAGAACAGTTTCCTTAGATATAAGGAAGAAATTCTTCCCTTTGAGGTTGCTGAGTTGCTGGCACTGGGTGCCCAGAGAAGCTGTGGCTGCCCCATGCCTGGCAGTGTTCAAGGTCAGGTTGGATGGGGCTTGGAGCAACCTGCTCTAGTGGAAGGTGTTCCTGCCCATGGGAGGGGGTTGGAACTGGATGAGCTTTAAGGTCCCTTCCAACCCAAACCATTCTGTGATTCTATGATTCTATAACACTTCAAAATCTCAGGGTCAAACCACTCCCCAAAGCCAAGCAATGTAAATTACTAATGGTGTGTTCCTGAAGACGAAACAACTATGTTGTTACAACACAGGCACTGCACAAGAAGGATTCCTGGCAAGGCACTGGCCTATCAGTCCGTCTTCCAAGGTTTTGTCAAGATATAATGCAGAGGAGTCAGCGCTGACCTCCTTCACCCAGTGTTCTTCACCTGATGATCAGGAGAATCCGTACTCAAATCCCTTCTACCCCTAAAGAAAACAGGCCTAAGACTGAAGAGATCAACCCTTGTGTTAACAGCCACCCTGACTGTCAGATGGAAACGGGTGAGATTTCCACACCTCTCTTTTGGAAAGCTTTCCCACTTTGTATGAAATAATCCAGAAGAGAAAGTGCAAGTCACCTCCACCAGAAAGGGCATGGCAAAGGGTGTTGAGCAGGAAGAGATGATGAGAACCCTTCACATCAATGCCCTCTCAAGTCCACTTGAGCTTTCATGAGACCCTTGGGTTCAGGTCTCTGCAGATGGGGAGGGACCTGGACCTGATTCTCCTGCAATCACATGGTGGGATAGAGAGGTAAAAAAGGTGAAAAAAAGGAAGTAGCTGGGGAAGGAAAGGAAACTCAAGTGTAGGAGAGAAGGGACCAGACTGTAAACCCTCCCCTGGCTGGAATCAAAGGGAATGGAAATGGTGGGTGTTTGGCTTAAACGTATATTCTCAGACTGGAGCATCTGGGGAATTTTGGGAATTCCCCTGCTATCCACTGCATTGAGGCCAGGACAATTAATACCATGTTTCCTAGATGAGAATCACCACTGGAGTTAGAGGCATCCCTGTCCCACAGCAGTCCCCTTCCCCAGGCAGCATGAGAGGCTGTCCATGGCTTGAGACAGGCAGCAGTGACATTCACAGTGATAGTTACCACTTCACTTAAGTATACAGACATTGCTGTATGTTTCTTGCCACAGTAAAACATTTGCAGCATTTCTCTGTCATACATATTAGTTACCACAAGCATTAAGGCATTTTCAGGGCTTTGACAACATGTACAAGGTTAGGTACAGTGTAAAGCCATGATAGAAACAACCCACACCATGTGAAGGGAGGCAGCCCAAGGGATTTGTACCAGGCAGGAGCTTGGCTGCTTGGTCCAACTCAGACCTCTGTTTTTAGTGCCACTCCTCCTGCTCAGAAACTGTGTCTTGTAGAGGATCTATTGCTTGGTGCAGACTCTACAAAAATAGTTGCACGCCTGGGTTTAACCCGAGCAGAAACAGCACCCATATGTTCACCCATAGCCCGTGTGAGGAGTGCTGCTGAGCCAACCTGGTGATGCCCTACATATGGCTTGAGGCCTTCTCTGCACCGTGGCTCTTGCTGCTTTCCTGCTAAGCATGGGAGATACATCAACACGGCATCAAAGGCTGTGGTGGGAGGTTCTTGGGCAGCTCAGAAAGCAGATCTCTGCCATGTCATCTTCTTCAACCTTTTACCTTTCTCAATCTATTGCTCATCTGCTGCTAGA
Source organism: Pezoporus occidentalis (assembly GCF_034315485.1). Classification (NCBI taxonomy): domain Eukaryota; kingdom Metazoa; phylum Chordata; class Aves; order Psittaciformes; family Psittacidae; genus Pezoporus; species Pezoporus occidentalis. The sequence goes on from NW_026914896.1 coordinate 315,067, forward strand.
GCTTTGGTGCACCACTTGCTGCTCAGCCACCCCCTTATCTTCCTCTATACAGCTCCATCAGTCAAGGCTAATGAAGTGCTACAGGGCAAGGGAAGCTGACATCTTCTCAGAGGCATCAGGTACAGGCAGCTATGGGCAGAGTAGATAGGTTGCGGATGTAACATGGGAGCACTCACCTTCCCTTCCTTGGGTCAACAAGGTCCTCTTTGCACCTTCAGTTGTTGCTGTGCACTCTCCTATCTCTGTGTGCGGGGGTTGGCTCCTTCTCGCATTGAGATCAATGATAAAAGCAAGGAATAAATAAATAAATGAGAAAGATCAGCTCATCAAGCCAAGTGCAAACACTACCCAGTCATGCAGAGAACATCTTGAAACGTGCAAATGGGAACTGATAGAGATCCTCTTCCAAGAGCTGAGCCTACTCATAACTGGCAGATTCCCTTGGCCAAAACCACCTCCTTGCATATCTGGGTGTGAGCTCTGCTATCTACTGCTGCATCGTGCACAGCCTAGATCTCGCATGGACCGTGGGCAATTCTCAGATTAGAGAGAATGGAAGCATCAACAGCAGCAGGTCTGTTGCCCTCAGTAGTCCAGCATGTCAGGGGGCATTTCAGGATAAAAGTGGGGAGAGGAACGTGCATCTTTATCTTGTCACATTCTCCATATGGAATGGAAGAGCCGAATCCCTGTGATGACCTCTGCCTAGCAGAGCAAGCCCAACTGCAGGACCAACCTGCGGATGTTCTGCTACAGCCCACCAAAACGGCACCTTGGGAGCATCTCTTCGTGTTTTCACACCACAAAAGGGCTCAGTGCCTCGCAATGACAACTACAACGAGGGGATAACTGCGTCACTTAAAGAGTCAGGGCTCTCAAGGCACTGCATCTCTCTGCACAGGTAGTCTCACCACTGAAAGAAGCTGAGCCATGGGAAGCCACCTGAAACCTCTCATAGGACGTGTTGGGATGGGGAGGATGCCTAGCAAAGGTGGTCTCACAGCTCACCTCCACTGCACAGGGCACAGCTGAAGGAAGGGGCAGCTTGGGATCAGTCAAGGGGAGGGTAATGGGGCAAGACAGCAGCAAGATGAAGCAACAATGTGGGCAGCACAAGGCATAAGCAGGAAAACCTGCTCTTGGGTCAGATTCCTTAGTCCAGGCCAGGACACACAGCTCTGTCCCCTTCCTGGTATTACTGCTGCTGACGCCTGCAGAGCAAACCCCAGCATTCAGAGATGTGCAAGGCAGGTGGACAGTAACCATCCAGGCTGACCGCTGGCATCACCCATCCAGCCCCACATCCAGCAATTCCCATCCTGAGCCTGTTCGTCCTGCTTGGTGGAGGGGGCTTTGCTTTCACAACCACACTAGGTCCTGGTTGAAAGGCTGGGCCACTCAGTGTAGTGCAGGGCAGGGACACCTCATGCAAGCACTACTTGATGGAGAATGGTGGTAGGAAGGAGTTAAGAGGTGGCACATGCAGAGCAGGCAGCTAACAGTAGGGTACAGCACCCAGTGGCCAGCCCTGCTTGTCCAACCTCCTCTCAGCCCCACACAGCCTCCTCAGGATGCATGAGATGCTCAGGGCAGAAGAGTGAAGGAGCAGCAGGGTGGTGTGACTGTGCTCACCTTGCTTGTGAGGGGCCTGTATGAGTCAAACCTGCCAAGGGTCGATAATGTTTTGCCTTCAAAGTGTAAAGCACTCATTTATTGGTCAACACACACACACAAAGGATAGTTAGGACCTTCTGAGCTCCTAAGCTACCACAGTAGCTTGGTGGAGGGGGCTTTGCTTTCACAACCACACCAGGTCCTGGTTGAAAGGCTGGGCCACTCAGGGCAGCACAGGGCAGGGACACCTCAAGCAAGCACTGCTACCACAGTAGCTTAGGTGCTACTGTGCTCATCACCTTGAAAGGGTGCCCAAAGAGCCTTTGCTGGCCAGGGACTGTCTGTCGGTCTTCACACCTCTTAGGGATGGCCCCACCATTGTGCCCAGCAAACCCTCTGACTTCCTGCATTTTTCCCTTAGGATTTTATAACTTTTCTTGCTGCTGCTTGACCATCCCCCCTCCATCTGCAGTCTTACCTTTCCCAGCACAGCCATTTCCAGAACATGGACAGGGTATGGCAGGGTCACAGATGGGGCTTTGGATTCAGGGATCTGAGAACTGGGAGCAGGGGATTGTCCATAGATGGGGTTACAGAGAAATGGGGCTGGGGTGGAGAGGAGGGGCAGCCTCTCCATGCGTTTTGCTTGAGCTGTTCCACCTCACAAGGTAAAAGAGTCCCTTGAACCAAAGAGCACATAAGAGCAAACACAGCTCCACTGTGAGTCATCTCTGCCTTAAGACAGGAAGGTGCAGTTGATGTTTCCCACCCTCTGGACACAGAGGACAGTATGTCACTGCCTCTTCATGGTAGGGGAGCATCTCTTGTAGGGTAATAGACATAGAACCTTCAGGGACTGCACAAGACAAAGTGCAGCCCAAGAGGAGCAGACACCATGGCAAAGCTGATATGTGGTTCCCAGCTGCATGTCCTGTGTGACATTCAGCAACATCCCTTCGATGTGAGGCATCCCTGCTCGTGGCAGGGGGTTGGAGCTAGATGATCTTAAGGTCCTTTCCAACCCAAACCATTCTGTGATTCTATGAAGTCCCTGCTTAATGGGGTCAGGGCAAACCTTCCTGCAGAGCCAGGACCCAACCTGCACATAGAAAGCACAGGCAGCATCCAACTGTCCACTGGAGACCACTCCTTGGACATGTCACCACTGCAGTTCCAGGTGGATTAAAGACGAACACAAGAACTTCACCCTACTGCCACATTCCCACTAACTCAAACCTACCTCCAGAGCAGCCCATGTTCTTTGTGCTGCTGCAGAGAGGTCTCCACCAGCTCTTCCCATGCCAGCCTTTCCACTGGTGTTGCAGCAAACGTGACACAAGGGCCCAGGCTAGGGCCTCTCTGCTCCCACCCCACGACCAGACAGTGGTCACCCAGCCCCACTTGAAGGTCGGTGGGAAGGAAGAAGCTGCCCTCCATCCTGCCCAGCTGCTTCCCCAGCCAAGTGGACACACTCAAGGAATGAGCTGATGGGCACAGCTCATGTAGTGGGTTCTCCTCTGAGGGCTTTGGAGATCTTCTTGGGTTCAGGCTTTTGTAGCATGCAGTGCAAGAGTAACCCAAAACACAAGGGTTCAACTGAAGATGGGTTTTCTACAGAAGGCAGCATGGGCAAAGCAGGGCAGTGCAAGTTCTTGGTGTACATCTCTGCCCATCATCCTCACTACCAGGTCAGGTATTTTTGTTGGCAATACACATGGCCTGGATTCACGTCTTCTTTATAAGTTGGTGTGGGTGATCTCCAAACAGACCTCACCTCCCCTGGCACCAGCATGTTGCAGCACCCCTGCGCAGCATGCTGAGCTCCTCATCATTGCTGCTCAAGCCCAGCAGTTCAGGGATGAGCAAAACAGTTTTCTCCCCTAGGGAGCCCCAGATGGCTGCTCTAGCAATGAACTCACCTCTGCATCTCCCAGTGGAGACTGTTGAGTTTCATTTCTGGGAGGACAACACCTTCCCAAGGGCTGCAGCCCAGACCCATGTGCCCCAGGGGTACCTGTTCAGACTGCAAATCCCAGCCCAAGAGAGGCCTTGCCAAAATTCCTGAGGAAACACTAACACTAACAGCTAAGGGATTGCTGGAAGCGCTGGCATGAGCACTGACGTTGGATGTTCCTGAGCTGAAACCTACCAACGGTGTTGTGGTTTCATGTGAAACTCAAGACACGTGAGTCCGAGTTTCACTGCAGGGTTTCAGCGTCACCCTCAACAACAGGAGCTGGACACGGCTGCGGGATGTGGCTGAGGCAGCACCAGGACATCAGGATGGTGGCAAGGAGCAGGGGCAGCTTCTGGCCTCTGCAGGGCTGGAGCAGTTGGTTCAGGAGGCAGAGGGGATCTGGTCTGCCCTGTACCTGTGATAATGGGGTGCCCTGGCAGCCGGCAGTCCCAGGTTTCAGCTCACTCCCCATGGCAGGGAGGCAGCACAGCCCTCTCCAGCTCCCACTGGGAATGCAGCAGAGGCATGGGATCATCATCCCTGGAAGTGTTCACAAACCTTGCAGATGAGTCCCTCAGTGACATGGTTTAGTGGTGGTCTTGGCAGTGCTGGGGTAATGGTTGGACTTGATGATCTTCAAGGTCTTTTCCAACTCCACTGGTTCCATGAGTCTATGTGAGGATGGGACCTGGCTCACAAGCCACAGAATGCAGCTGGGATCTGGGCTGGCAGCCCATGCACCTCTCCACCACCACCATGATCTGCTGCGATGCTCACCGGACCCCAGGGCACCTCCATGTTGACTGCTTCCTCCATCCCTGCCAGCAGCACTGCCACAGGGAGCTGCAAGCAAAAGCATCACCCAGCCTCCCATCTCTCACCCTGCATCCCCAAGAACACCATGGCTTGTGCATTCAGGGCTGCTGGCAGGCTCCATTTCCCACCACCAAATACAGTACAGCAGCCCATTTCCAGGGGTGATCGCCTTGCAGGGGGAATCCCTCTGCTCAGACAGGGCTGTTCTGCCCCCACAGCAGGAGGTACAGCAGCTTTGCAGAGTCCCATGTCCATGGAGCTTCACGCCAGCGCCCCGAAGTGCAGAAGGGACGTTGCAGAAGCGTGTTAGAGGCTGATAGTTTATCTTGGATCGCTCCTGAGCACTGGCAACCCCACACCCCTTGGAAGAAAACCCTCTTGGCAGCTTTGAACGTTGTTCTCCAGGCACAGCAGCAGGCACACGGAAATACCTTCATGCTCAGGAGCAAGCTCTCCGTGAGCTGCTGCGTTGCTCTTTCCAGCCTGCAAAGACCTGAGAGAGTGTCAGCTCTTTAGGAGCGGGGACAAGGGTGGCTGGAGCCATGTCCCTGCTCCCAGCCCTGAAGGCAACTCTCCCTGTGACTGTGTCCCTGTCACTTCACAAGGCTCACAGCAGACAGCTGAGGTGGGAAGACAAAGGCAGCCACGTCCGAACACCACCAGACCACGGCTGCAAGGCGTTTTCAGGATGTTTTTCACATACAGGTAGCAAAGAGCACAGCCATGGAGGGGGACTGCTGGGTTTGTCTCCCACCCTGGCCCTGGGGACATGGGGGAATGACTGCTGCACTGGGGAAATGATGTAGGCATGACGGGGAACACCGGTTTGGAAAACACCAACATTTTCCACAGCGAAGTGGCAGGATTGATGCTACAGTCCCACCTTGGGATGGACAGCACGCTGATGGGGCAAGACACGCTGCTGGATGCTTTTGTTGAGGTATGAGGTGAAGTCCACGTCCACAGCAGTTTAAAGAGCAGTGGAGAGGGGCCTGAAAGTCCATCTCACTGTGAGCCAGGATAAGTGAGAAAGGGACCATACAATCATAGAATGATTTCGGTTGAAAAGGACCTTAAGATCATGCAGTTCCAACCCCCTGCCATAGGAAGAGACACCTCACACTAGACCATGTCACCCAAGGCTCTGGCCAACCTGGCCTTGAACACTGCCAGGGATGGAGCATTTACCACTTCTTTCAGCAACCCGCTCCAGAGCCTCACCACTCTCACAGTAAAGAATTTCTTCCTTATGTCTAACCTGAATTTCCCTTTTCAGTCTGAACCCATTACCTCTTGTCCTGTCACTACAGTCCCTAATGAAGAATCCCTCCCCAGCATCCCTATAGGCCCCTTTCAGATACTGGAAGGCTGCTATGAGGTCTCCACGCAGCCCTCTCGTCTCCAGGCTGAACTTTCTTATCCTGTCTTCATACAGGACCATCCTCCTGCCTCAGATGACAGGGACAGGTTTCCCCCATTTGGGGTTGGAAGTAGATGAGCTTTAAAGTCCCTTCACACCCAAACCATTCCCTGATTCTATGATATTTCACTGTGTCCATGCAAGGGAGTGACACTGACAAGCGCACAGGGGAAAGGAAAGGTCCCTGCAATGGGACTGCCCAGGGGTAGCACAGCTGCAGGAGTGTTACCTTTCCGGAGCCCCAGGTAGTCACAGGAGGCAGCTCAGTGTTCGGTTGCCCATTATTCCACCTGACTGAGCCTTTAGCAAAGCTAATCCCCACCAACAAGACCTAACAGAGAAATCTGGCTCAGCCTCCCACAACAGGCAGGCCTGCCCTGTCAGAGCCTCATCCCACTGGATGGAGGAAAGACTCCACCACCAGCCCCCTCTGCTCTTCCTTTGGTTTGGGAGGGTCAGGGTTAGGACAGGGTCTGCAGCTTCCTGGTGTCACTAGGGAGCTGTCAGTGCACCAGCAACACAACACCCCTCATCCCTTTGCACTGTAACATCATCAGTCTCCAAGGACAGAGTGACCTGATGGTAGCACCTCCATCATGACCATGGTCTTGCTCTGCATTAACACAAAGAAAGTCAGCATTCAGCAAAACCAACATGCTTTGGCAGGGAAGAGCCAGCAAGTTACAAACTCACAGCCCAGCACAGCCACCGCTGTAGTTTTCCTCCCAAACACTGCACTCCCAAACTCAGCACTTTAACACACATGGAAACAATGGGCAACTAAGCCAAAAGGGAGAAACTCCACCTCATAAATCAACCCTGCTCCTGGCTTCTGTCATGTCACTTGTTAGCACGTCCCTCAGCCTTTCCAGGCACATCAGGGAGCAACACAAACATGAACAGTTTGCCTGGTACCTCCAGCAGCACAGGAGCCACCAACACAAGGTGTGAGGGTTTCTGCGCCAGCTCAAGGCTCAGCATCCCATTAGTGACTGCTATCGAATCCCCAAGGAGCAGATCTCCTCTCTCCCACTCTTTGGTGAGCAGAGGCAGTGAGTTTGCTGAACCTGATCATGATGCTCAGCAGGGAAGAGAAGTAATGAGGAGATCCTTGATGCATCCCTGGTTTGTTCCTCTGCAAGAGCCCACCATGGCATCACCAGTCACGCAGACATGCTCATGGCCAATGCTTATTTTTCCCCTAGTGGCTGCTGAGTCTTTAGTACTTGGGTCTGCCACAAAGACTTCATGGCACTGGTGGCTCCATCTTTGCACCAACTCATATGGTTTGAACAACTTACAGCTTCATCCTGCTCCCTAGACTGCCAGCAACCAGCATCACTTCCCCCATAGCCAAACTGACCTTTCTTTCCCTTTCCAGACCACATTTCTCCCATTATTTCAAATCCCCCATCACACCTTTCTATTTCCCCTTCCCTATGGTGCACCCTGCACTTCCGAAGTGCCACCTTCACCCCTTGAGCAGCATCTCTCTGCCCTCCCTTGGAGCCTATGCACGTCAAATGCTGCTGCCTGCCAGAGTTACTTTGCTATTGTTGCTTCCTGAAAGCTGCTGCTTTGGCTGGGAAAACATCACTTCAGGTCCAGAATGTGTTCCTGTGAACAGGAAACAAGCCATCCCATCCATAGCCAAGTAGTGTGGCCACTGTGGGGCCAGCAAACTAGGGGAGGATATTCCCTTTCTCTGCCAAAAAGCAGGCAGTCACTGCTTCCCCAGACAGCAATGGGAATTTAGCCTACAGGCTTTCAAAAATGACCAGTGACTGTGAGTGCCTGAGTGCAATGGAGACACGTGTTTGCCTCCAGGGTGTGAGCCTGAAGTCAGACAGCCAGAGAGTCCCCAAACCACATCTGAAAAGATCTCCGTTTGAGACCCCAAAGAACAAGGGCTAAACAGCCTTGGGTGACAGGGTCTAGTGCGAGGCATCCCTGCCCATGGTGGGGGGCTGGAACTGGATGATCTTCAGGTCCTTTCCGACTCAAACCATTTTATGATTCTATGATTCAGCAGGCAGGAAAACCCCATAGCATTCAACCTGTTCTGATCATCCCAACACCCCAGCTGTGCTTCATCCAGCTTCCTCTGAGAAATCTTGTGATTGCCACCCAAAGCTATCAAGGGCACTTGCAAACAGGGGTCTGGTGGCAGAAAAAAGGCTCCTTCCATCACCCCTTCCCCTGAACCCACACCAGCTACCTCCCAACAACTGCTTTTTCAGAAAGCATCTTTGCAAAGCATGAGCTGATTCTATTAGGAGAAGGCTGCACAAAGGGTGGCTCAGGTGGACATAAAGCTTTAGAGAAGGTCTGCTAAAAAGCAGATACTCTGAGCACTGTCTTGGCTGACCCCATCCATCCACTAAGCACATCAATGTTGCTCCAGCTTTGCATTTGAAAACACATCCCCAGTTGTGCTTGCCTCCCATGCATGGAAGACTCGCCATAAAGAGCTTCAAAGGTAGCTCTGCAAAATCAACATGCTAGCAGCGGTAACATGTTGAAGCCCATTGCTATTGCCTCAGCTCCAGTACTTCCCTCCCTTTCCCCTCATCCCACCTCTTGTGACATGACGAGGCATGGGCTCTCCAGGGCAGCTCTGTTTGTACAGCTCTTGTTTATGGAGTGGACCACAGCTAAGCAAACACCTGCAAGCAAGCGAGTGCCCACTCACTGCTCTGGAAGTGGAAACCCAGCACGGGCTGTCAAACAAGCGTGCTCGGAATAACCCAGGCCCTACCCCCCCATTTCACAACAGAAATTAGTCACAGCACAGTAACTAAAGTAGTAAATCGCGCAACAGGGGATTAAGTTCCAATGGGGACCTCACTTGTCCTCTCCTGTGTACCCAAGATACGTCTTTTGTTGGATCCTGCCTCGTCAGACCCCCTAGAGGCACAGGGACCCTGTGCTCCTGAGGCAGAGGTGCTTTGCATTTTGCTTCAGGTAACAAGCATTGCTTAAGAAGTCAGAGAGCACCAACACCCAATTCCTAAGAGCAACCGCAGGCTTTCCAGCTAAATCTCAAGGTGGTTTTGTCCACCCACATTGGCCACAGGGATCTGACTTCCGTGGATGATAAAACATGCAGTGTCTGACTGTACAAGCAAGGGCTCCAGAACGGCTCAAAGGTGCCTTTAAATATTTGGATACTGGGGAATTTGGGGCATTGAGAAGTTATTCTTCGCCTGAAAGAGGAGGCAGGAGCCCATGGATCAACCCTGGGTTAACAGTGGTCAGTTTTGCCAGTCTTGAGTGCATTTCTTTCAAGGACTTTGCTGAGATACCAGCATCAGACACCGAAATGGACCTCAACAGCAGCAAACACCTACAGCACAAGCCTAACCTGGGCTTACATCTGGCTGCTGAGCACAGTGGCATTAGATTGTGAAACACTAGCAGGTTGGTACTTGTAGGAAGGTTTGGTTACCAACAAGTTCATTTTAGAGGTCCCTTCCAACCTGGGCTGTTCTGTGATTTTATGATTTATCATTGGTTAACTTGGCATTGTTATTTCTGCAGAAGGCTACCCTGGACACTTCCTGGCCCTTTGCTGCATGCTGCAAATGGCAGTGTTTTACCCAAGAAAAGAGGAGCAGAGAGGGATCCAATACAAGATACCTTGAAGTTAAACAGCTTTACATCATTTTAAAGGTAAAAAGGAAAAGGAGTAGCAATACAATACTTGATGGTGTAACAGAAGCAGATAAAAGTGCTGCAGGGCTACCCCTTCAGGGTATATCCATCCCATACCCCATGAGCTACCCCACCACTGGAGTTGGGCTGGGGAGGAGAGAGTAGGGGGAATTACGGCACTACTTGGGTGCAAAAGCAAAGACCACCTTTCTGTAAATATTCCCACGCAGGGAATGAGTGGCTCCATCCCATGACAGCCCTGGTGAAGGGGGAGCAGGACCTTCCAGTCCACCAGGTGTGGCCAGGGGCTGGAGCTCTGCTCCCCTGTGAGTTAACACAGGCTTCAGCATACACATCCACCCTAGGGAAAAGCACAGATGCAGGGAGGAGAGCACCCTGGCCCCAAACCATTCACATCCACAACATACAGCAAGGGGAAAAGTAAGGGCAGGACAGGGCATGGGGGGAACAGGCAGAGCTCTGGCACAGGAACCAGTGCAGCAACTCAAGCCCTGTCCAATGGTGGTGATGGAAAATTTGCAGGCAGGAACCTGGTGTCAAACTGCATGTTCAGAATGAAGACAATCACAAAAAGCAGCAACAGTCTGACTACCAAGGAAAATTACAGCCACTGCTGGAGGTAGATGGGCGATTCCAACATTGTGAGGATGACAAAACAGAACAAAGAGGAGCTTAAAAAATAATCCCTACTTAACCGCTTCTGAAACATGTTTAAATCACTACCTGCATCTTGCTTGCGAATGGACCTGTCACCAGCTTGTCAAGCTGCAGGGGTCATGGTAACAACAGAAAATACTGCTTCATTCTTAGGTTTGACATATGCTTTGCCCACTAAGTGCTTTTGATGTTTTCATTTTAGGTGTACTCAATCTATTGCAAGTAATGGATTTCACCCACAGCCTTCCTCAGCCATGGGCACAGGGAAGAGAGAAAAATGTTTCTTGCAATTTTAATATAGCAGATGCATCCCAAACCCAGAGAAGCTGAATACATGTATCTATTCTGTAGGACTCACTGTACCTGCAAACACTGGATCAGTGGGCATTCGGTAGACAGTACCAGTTCATTGCCCGTCTCTGCCACCACCTGCTTTTAGATCCCTCAGAGAAAATTGAAAATGAAGTTGTGGATGCCCTCCACAAAGCCTCAGACCCACCTCCAACAGCTGGGCAGGCCAGCAGGACTTGAAGAAACAGATTTAACATATCGTCTGAAATGCTGCTTACAAAGCAACATCTACAGTTAAACTGCATAAACATCCACTTGCGTTTCCAAGCTTGATCTGGTTTTGGTTTCTGCACTACCTACATGTCACAAAGTCTGTTTTCTTTACTCTACATGTGATTCCCTAGTGCTTTGCTGCTGGAATATGTGTGCTGCTGCTATCAAAGGAGAGAATGGGGTTAATGTATTTGCTCCCTCTTCTCTCTCTCCTTCTCTACCAGGAGTCCCCATGATAATTTCACACCAGAGAAATAACCCTGCACCCCTGCTCAGAGTAGAGGCACCTCTGGTACTAGGAACCACATCCAGTTGGATTTTGAGTATCTCCAAATGATGGAGAATCTACCACTCCCCTTGGGTGCCTGGGCCTGTGTTCAACCACCCTCATTGTGAAAAAAATACTGTAAGTATAATTTCCTGCATTTCAACTCATCCCACCATTGAGCACCACCAAGGAGAGCCTGACCCAATCTTCTCCACTCCACCATCAAGTATTAAACACGTTGCCAAGGTCCCCCTAGCCTTCTCTTCTCCAGGCTCAGCAAGCCCAGCTCTTGCAATCTCTCCTCGTAGGACAGAGGTTTGCATACCAAAGGTGTCTCACCAAGACTGAGCAGAGGGGAATAACCTGATCATTTTTGAATGGCTCAGTGTTTCTTTGGTTTTGTTAAATACTAGAACAAGCAGCTGATATAAACTCTCTACTGAACTAGGAAACTGCCTTCCTAATGCGCACTTTAGATGCGATTTGCAGGCCTTGACATTCTCATGTGAACACAGCTTTGTTTCCTACAACGAACAAGAACACCTTCAAAAGCTCTTTTTATATTTTCTTCAAAATAAAAAGGCATTTGTATTCTTGAAAATAGGAGCAGGTCTTGTCAATTTTCTGAACAAGGCATATAAAGATAAATAGAATAAAACACACAGTTCTGAGATTTAAAAAGCCAAAAGCCTTTCCTAGGATTGATTTATAAAAAGGAACGGTCCCAGAGTGAACAAACTGCTTCAGGATGGGTCCCTCTGACACCTCAGACAGTGTGGCTCACACAGCAGTGTGTTAGCAGTGGCCTCAGACAGTCCATTTCTCTGTACGAGCCTCCACACTTTTCACCAGGCCTTCTCCCAGAACCTCAAAGTCCTCCAGAATTGCCTCCACGTTGGGAACACAGACGAGCTTGTCATTCAGAGTTGTCACCATCCTTCCTTTCATGTTGGACACCTGCAGCACACACAAATATTGCACAAATGGGAGGACCAGCTCAGAATTGCTTTGCAAACTCTGCAAGCCCTTAATATGGGAACTGCTCTCCTGCCTCATCATATCCAACCCCTGCCACACCACTACACCCTATTCTCACTTCTCAACACCATCAGAGCTCATTACTAGAGCTAACAAAGTTCAAGAGTGGCCCTCCTAGCCCCTTTTAGGGTTTACTTCTGGAGCCACAGTCTAAAGATCATGAGGGAGAGAACTAATGGCCAGAAGCATGGTGGAGATGGGAATAGTGTGCAGATGCATGGCAGAGCCTCTCTAAGCAGAGCAGATGGGCTATGCAAAAGGGATCACCCTGTAATGCTAAGAGCTGCTGTGGCTCTGCTCTTTGATGGGTGCAAAGACCTTGAGTAGGAAGAGACCCTTGGCTCCACTAGAGGACAAACTCTCCATGTTTAATCAAGCCACCCTCAGCTCAGACACAAGCATCTCCTCTCATTTCACTCCTGTGAATAACTAAGTTTCACAACTGCAGCTAGGCTGAATGGCCAATGCCCTCTGGCCATGAAGATAGGGGAGGTAAATCACCCAGAGACTGACAGCAAAAGAGCCTGGGATGCCAACTCTGAGCCATGAGTCACTGGTTTCTTTGCGTCTTTCCTTCATAGAAAGCAGCATGAATCACTACAGCATGCCTCACACCTAGCCACCCTCTAGTTTGCCAGCCCACACAATGTAGCTGGAAAATATTTCCATCCATCGGTAAGACTCGGGCTTGACACCCTAACTTCTTGTGGGTCAGGTATTTCTGGGTAAGACGCCCAAAGCCACTTGGATGGGACAGCCTGCTGTACACAAGAAATGTCTCTGGCAAACAAGGCATCACCCACCTCCTAGGAGGGGACCAAAGAAGAGTATCTGGGACAGAGATCTCTGTTCTGACCCATGATTATGGTGTTGGGGCTTGTCCAGGGACACACGTTCCCTTCTCAGCTCTGCTGGTGAGCCCTGTCTTGGTTTCACCCTTTCTAAGAAGGGACAGAAGTATGAGCTCCATTTCTCAAACAGCCTTTGGGTTGACAGCAGTTAGACAAAGCAATTACAACGCAGAAAAAGAAAAGCTTTCAGGGTATAAAGTAACACAAAGCTTAAAGCAGTCAAAAACTTACCTTAAAAGGCTGAGGCTGAAAGCTCAAAGGTTTCCACAAAACTGCAATCACTTCCCCACCATGCTTGTCGTAGAAGAACAAGGCAAGATCACTGAAGGCATCCTGGATAGAAAACAAATAGAGGTTGTGCCAGACATCCCATAGCCAAAGCCCATCCCTGATTCAGTCTCCTTACACAGGGACACACTGGAGCTCCACAGCAGCCAGGACCAAAGCTGCAACTCTTCCAGTGACTTCCCAACAAGGAAAGCAACAAGCAGTCCACAGACAAGACTTAGGTGCCTCTTACTGACTCTTTTTCCCCAGACTTGACAGATACAGTGCACTGCCTCCAAGTTTTGCATGCAGACTTCATCACTAGCTATCTCTTGCTGTCCTAGAGAACACAAACATGATCCACCACCTCCCACGGTCTTACAAGAATACCCAGAAATCAGCATCTAGCTTTAGGACACTGAATCCACTAGGTGACAAGCCACTGAGTGTCCATCAGTCCATGGTCCCCCATCAGATGGATCTGGCACTACCTGTCTTATCCCAGTGTCCCAACAGCCACGTCCAACACTTCACAATGCATGAGATGGCAAGAGGTGGGCTCCTGCCCAGCCTGCAATCCTGCTACAACGCGTTCAACTACCTGGCAGCAAAAACAAACCTCAGTAAAGGACCTTCACTGGAGACCTGCATCTCAAGCTCTGCAGTATGCACAACCAAGGTATCAAAGCTACTTCTTCCCACAAGATAAATCCCACATCAGGGGGTGCTGTCAGCACACAACATCCCAAAATGAAACATCAGCAGAAATGTTGCGTAACGCAGTCTTGTGAGGTGCAAAGAGATGGAATGCTCAATGGAGGCACTGCAGGAATCTGCCCTCCTTGCCTATGTTTCAGCAGCCGTGTCAGTGAGTAGCTCCTTTGGTGGTGCTGGGCAGCAGAGGTCAGAAAGAGACCCTGCAGAGGGAGATAACTGAAGTCCACAGTCTGGTTTTCCCCAGGCTGATGCAAGCTGGATTCCAGTGCTGCAAGCAGGCAGGGATGAGAACTGCAGCAGGAGCAATGCTGTGTGCTAGCAACTTTCCTAACCTTAATGTCTGGCCATACAGCTCAGCACCTGGCACCTGGAGAGATCACACCCTGAGCGCAGCTGACCAAGACAGCCAAGAAGCTGCTTTCTGACATTTATTCATCCTGGAGGTTAACATCAGGCAATGGTACATGCTTACTGGCTCAAACAAACAGCCCCCAGTGATGCAAAGGGTTAACCAATGTACAGTATCAGTACAAGTTTCTCCATATGGCCTCACCACTTCTGCAGCAACCTACTGGAAGAAATACAGACCCTGTGCTCCCTCTTCAGCCTTCTTCCCCATCCCCTTAAGTTTCCTCAGCTGCAACTCTGACATGCTCTTACAAAGTGAGGTCTCTGCCGGCATCACTGTAGTGTAAGGATAAGCATGAAAAAACCATCAACCACAAAGGCAAGCTTGGAAGGGTCTTGTATGGGCATACCAGGATTGCAGTAGGAGGAGAAAAAAGTGGATTTGGCTGGTATTACCACTGATCCCAAAGGGTGGGGTAGCATTTTAAGAGTAAAGACCTGATAAGCAGGGAGGAGTGGTGTTGTCTGCAACCTTCAGAGCCAGATTTATGAGTCTGGACTTGAAGCATCACAAACAGAGGGCAAAGAGATTAGGCCATCAAACTGGGAAGATCCTGAGACCTGCCAGCTCACCCAACTTCATGGGATCTTCACGGGGGCAAGGCTGGTCAAGGCATTATCTTGCCAAACTGGCTAGGAAAACCACTGTCTAAAAATAAATTGAGAAAGAGGCAATCGGCCCTGGCATTTCTCTGCTGAGAGCAATGGTTTATGCTCAGAGGCCAGGCAACAGGGGAAGACTCCTCCTTTTACCGAAAGGCAGTTACTGCGAGGGAAAGCTTCAAAGAAGAGCAAGAAAGCTCAGGGCACACTGACCACCAACACGCTGCTTTCTGAAACATGGGAGCAGAGCATGTGAGAATCTCAGAAAGCCCCTCTATGGGGTAAGGTCTTGAGTGCCATGCAATGCTCCCTATGAGAACGGTGGCTCTTTATAGGCATGCCTTGCCAGGCAGGAGCCAGAATGCCAGGAAAGGAGCACTCCCAGTTCATTTCCCAACAAAACCACTGTGCAGCCTGATACCCAAGCACCTTTTATCTAGACAGCAGAGAGCAGAGGGCAGATGTTGAAAGGATAGCTTTGCAGTCACGCTGCTCCCAGCATCATCCCCCTGGCAGTGCTTTGGGCTGGCTGCACTGAGCTGTGGAGATGCAGATGCAACTCTTGGGAAACTGCAGTATTAAAAGGGTCTGGTGTATTAGTCACTGTGCTTCAGTTTGTACAGAGGCTTGGGGAGTAAAAACAAACAGTTCACCTCCCTTTCCACATCCCATGCTCCATGCCCAGTGCCACTGGGCTTGCCTGAGCCTGCTAACACCTTCCTTAAGGGAAAGTTTAAGAGAAGAGGGAGAAAAGGCATGGAGTGCATTTAACCCCTATTCCCTTCTCAAGCTGCTGTATCTTTGGTTATACTCCAGCTTTAAAGGTTTAGGCTTAGCTCTCCCTGCTCAGGAGGATCCCTGCCATCAGTAAAACCTACAGCAGGTCCCCATCTTGCAGAGACATGGGGGACCTGCATACTCAGTGCTGTGTTTCAGAAGAGCCTCATTGTCTGGGGAAGGGGTACATGCTGCTTGGAAGAAGATTAGCTCAAGGTCTGTAAGGAGCCATCTGTGCTGTAGGAATGAAAGGATGGAGAAAGGTGGTGAGTAAAACAATACCCTGATCTAAAATGGGATTACTGGATTAAGCAGCTCCAGCTGAAGCGTGGATTTTGTAATGAGGTAAGCACACACTGCTAGTTAAGCAACTCCATTGTTGTTGTTTAGGGGTGGGGTTTTTTTTAACCTAACCATTTTCCCACTCATTTTTTCACTGTTCTTACCCAGAGATCAGGCTCATTGCACAACAGCTGCTGAAAAAAGAACGTATTTTCAGAGAGGTCTCCTCACCCAAAATGCTCAGGTGTCAAACACATCAACCAATATCTGCTCAGTGCTTAGAGCATTTTAAGTGCTCTCAGCAAGGGAGCTACAAGTATAAAATGCTATTAAAGCTACTTAATTCAAAGAAACTATATTTGTGGTTAACACTGTGAGGTCCTTGTCATCCCACTGCAACCTGCCCTGATGCTCACAGGCGATGTGACACAGACAGAGCCTTCTCCCACACCCAAAGAGAGCAAGGAGCACTGTCAAGAGAACCAGGCTAGGGTTACCTCTGCATCAAATGGGTCTTAAATGAGAAAAGAAACCTGGGTGTTTGGTTTGGGATTCAGCTAGTAAAAGATATTTCAAACTACTCAAGCTTTTTCATCTCAAGTGCCCCGTCATAGCCACGTAAGCATCCTTGACCCAGGAGTTTGGGCCAGCAGCAAAGAAGTATGGCATGGAAAAAAGCCACCCATGTTCTCCTGGTTGTATTAGCAAACATGCCTCGTCCACTAATCCAAAAGTCATCTGAGACTAATGTCTTCAGTCACTTCCGACAGGACAAATCCTACAGGACCTCTGGGAAGGCATTACCAACACAGAAGAAAGGCAACCACAGGTACCCTCAGAGCTCAACAAGGAGCTAAGCCGGTGTGTGCCCACATATGTGCCACACATGTACATCCACTTTAATCCCTGGGCACTATGCTAAGGGTTGTAAGGGCAGGCGATTTCCTGCCACCTCTGCTCCTCCAAGGAAGCAGATCCAGATAGGAAGGTCTCCTCCATGCTGCCTAGAGTCCACAGAGACTTTTAGGTCATCTCTGCATGTCTGAAGCCACCATAGGAGTCAGACAGTCAGTCAAAATAAGAAGGGAACAGTCCGACCTGAAAGGATTTCACCACTTCCAGGTACATCCCATAACCATAGTTTATACATTGTAAGAGGTTGAGAATTTTTATTATTGTTAATTCCTGCCTAACATGCAGTAGCAAGATACACATTCCTACAGGGTGGGAGGATGAAATAAAAGGCCTGCAAGTCTTCCAGATAGGTCTTGTCTGAAGGTACAAGAAATGCAAACATTGTTTTAGAGGGAAGGATGTTTACAATAAAGCAGGAAACGTCCCCCAGGTACAAGATGGGCAGCTCCACTGCCAGGAGCTCTTCCACAGGCACATGCAGCCAGAGAAAGCTAAATTTCAGTGAAAGAAAGCACCTCACAGTGACCCAGGAGACCAAAGACCAAGTACGAACTGTTAGATCTTTTAACACCCATTACAGAAATGAAGACTGACATCGCAGAGGCAGCTTCGTTAAGAGTTTCCCCATCATGAGAGAAGAGCTCTGGACCTCAGGGAGGTAACCAGGGCCTTTGGGCTTTCTGAGCTCCTGAATGCATGCAGAAGGGCATAGCAAGTATATCTACAAGTCCTGTGTCCTCTTAAACCCGGAGGACAGCCAAGCCACCCTGGTGCAAAAGTAGCACTGACCTGGATCGGTGGGTGGGGTTCTGCAGCTCAAAAACCACTCCACAACACAGACCAGCAGACATGATGGAGATCCAACTGGAGCATCATTTGAGACATTTAAACTTAATTTAGCCTTGCAGCAGAACCTGCGCCGGGACCAGACACAGGGTTTGCTCAAGGACCATAAGGACTCAGGACCATAAGTGGTTGGGAAGCTGGTGATGGGCTGAAGCTCCAGGGAAGCCCTCTCTGCAGGATGTCTGGCACCTGCTTTCCTTCAAAAGCATATCTGCAAAGCCTTCTCATCTGGACAGACTCCCAGAACAGGCCTTTTCTAGCAGATCTGTCCTGGAATGGAAGAATTTGCTGTCTGAATCCCACAACCAGCCTTTCATCTCTAACCCAGAGGCTCCCAGGCACCAGAGCAACTCAATCAGACCTGTTCCTGCAGCACATCTTTTTGGAGCAGGAAAAATTACATCAGTCAAGACTCAACACTTCCCCTCCTTTCATTTTCTCTTCTGATTAAGCTCCCTGGGGAAGGCACACAACAATCCTTTGGTTCCAGAGCACTCCTGCCTTGCTAACCCTTTGATTTGAGAAAAACATGGACCTCTCTCAGGAGCAAACAGGTTGGACAGGAGAAAAGTGGGTCTCCTGGTTACTGGGCCAAGGACACTGAGGAAAATGCTACTCACTGCCCTCTCAACTAAATCCATATGCCCAGGCATTTAAATCCCTTTTTCACATCGGAAGCTCAGAAAAGCACAGATGGTTTCTTTTCTGCCCACAGAAGAGAACAAAATCCCACAGCATCACTGTGTGGCAGATGTCTCCCTTTGTTGTATAAACCCACCACAGCTGCACTGTCAGTCTAGGCTACAACCCCGTTGCTCAATGCTGTGGTTTGTGCGATTAAGGGATAGCAAATTCCTCTGAGTCAAAGCCAGCCAATTTTGTATCCAAGTGCCTTCTCATCCAAAATCTCTCTTAAGGATCCATAGCTGCCACCACACTCCTTTCTGTCAGGAACTTCTTGCTGGGCTGACCTCCCAGCCTGCAGGATGAGGAGGAGCTGAAACCCCCCTACAGCAAAGAAATACAAGGGTGCTGGACAGGCTACCAACCGAAGCCAGGTCAAAGTACAAAGCTGATGCAAAGGTCTTGCCTTTAAACAACCACATCAGTACACCAAGACACGAAGCCAGATGATTTCTGATGGAGCAGTTTCTACAGACAGCTCAGCGCAACTGCTTGTTGGTGAACCTGCAGTGCAAAGTCAGCTTTTGAAGCTTTCCAACACAGGTGGACATGGCTGAGTTATCTGAGAGCATGTTCCAGCGTCACCTCTCTGATCTTTGCAGGAGCAGAAACACCCACTGGCCCAGAGATACTCATCAGCCCCTTCAGGTCTGCCTGCTGCTGACCTGGAAGCTACGAGAAATGACTGAACTGGTACTGCAAGATACCTCCAATACAACAGCTGCAAGGGAGCACAGACATACATATCTCGGAGCCTTCAGGAGGAAGAAAAGCCCCCAGACTGGGTTGCTTAGGCAGATTTCAGGCTTTTTAGCCCATAGCTCACACCTCAGAGAAACTTGTGACCAGTTCCTGTTCTGATCCCACCTCAGCACCCTCAGGTCTAAGAACATAACACCAAGTGAACACAACATTGCTTCTAATAAGTCAACGTGACCTTTGCTCATATCTATGTTTCTTCATTGGGATGTTAGCATATTGGACTTAGAACCAGCTGTCATTTGTAACTCAACTAAGCCCTAGTCCAAGTCTGTTATTACCTGTATTAAACAGGCAGTACAAATTAAGAGACCTGGAATGTCACTATTGACTGGACCAATTAAGTCATAATTGCTTAAAGGATAATGAAAGCTGCTTTCCAGGGAAGTCTCTTCTGCACTTTTTACTTCCACTTGCTTAGACAGAGTTGACTAGAAGCACAAAAAGGTCCTATAAACTGCAACACACCCCAGTGAGTTTCCTAATCAGGTGCCTCGATACACAGCCAGATTTGTGGCAAGCAGTTCACAGCCTCCCGAAGGAGCCTGCTCTCCTGATCACCTCATCCATCAGTCTCCAGTTCCTCTCCAAGCAAGAAGTCAGCCTCCTGCCAGGTATCCATGAGAACTGCTTAGCCCTGAACCCTGCGGAGACTTCAGCCACATGCATACAGGCACCTGCAGCACCTTGGCAGCTGCTGAAAGGCTCTGTTCAGCTCTAACCCCTGCTTCCAGCATAGGGTGGAGAATGATTTTGAGCTTAAGAAACTCCATTTCTTAACCACATCTATGCCTCCTGGTTGAGGTTTCATGGCAGCAGGTCAAATCCTCATTATTTAGGGAACAAATGAGAGTGGTTGGTACTGATATTCTTCCTCAGATCAAGATACCAAGGAGGAGTGAAACAGAAGAGTTACCAGTTTTGAGACTTTTAAAAGCAAGGTGCTTCTTGCAGTCCTTGCACATCCTGGACACCAAGAAATTCCCCAGTACTCTCTACAATGCTCCTGCAGGACCTTCAGCTTCTCAACCACCTTCCTTTTCAAAGGCAGGAGAGCCCTGGGCATCTCCTCTCCCCCATGTCCTTGAAGCTAAAGCAGCAGTGCTACTTGCAGGGAAATTGTGGGACAATTTTGAGGTCTTCCTCGATTTAAAGAGGCCTTGCATGCACCCTTGTCTTCTATTTTCTCACCCCTCAAGACCATCCAAACCTACTGTGGATGACAGGAGGACTGAGCCTGCACCTTGCTAGACCTGGCGACTCTACTGAAGCATCTGGCAGGCAGCTTGGGAAGCAAGAGGGCTGTGCCCAGGGTGAGGAAACCTTCAAAGAAACCCTTGCACGTTTTCTTTGCCCACCTCCTAACCCACCTGGGTTAAGGTGAAAGAGGACCTCAAACTGAAAGGGCCCAGCATTTTCCAGACTGAACTTGAATTTCAGTTCTGGCACCTCTTTTGCAATAGTGGCCAACCACTGGGACAGAGAGGTGGGAAATCCCCATCCCTGGAGACACTCAGCAAACAACAGAACTGGGCTCTGTGCAGCCTGCTCTAATGTCAAAGCTGGCTCTGCCCTTAGAGGGGAATGGGCTGAAGACCCCTGCAGCACGTCCTGCCAAACCCAGCCTACAATTCCTACAGCACTTTCTGTGGGTAAAGGATGATGGCACTTGAAAGTCAAGCCAGGTTTTAACAAAAGGTCATGGCAGCCTCACCTCTCTGCACATTAACATTTACCTCAGCTACCACATGTAAATTTGGTAAAATCTGGCCAAAGAAGCAGAGGCTGTATATCTGCAAAGCACTGGCTGTCCAGATGCAGAGTGGATCACTGCTGTCACTTAGCATCTTGCGTATCTGCCCAGCTTGCTCAGGCTTTGGCATGGCCACAGAGTTGAATATAAAGGGGGTGATGACTTTGGATACTGATGTTCTCTATATACCCACATTACTAACTTCATCTGTCATCATGCAAGTAACCAGACACAGAGTAACCACCCTATGATCAATATTCAGCTTCTATGGCCCACACAGCCATTGGTCTAACAGCAGGAGCCCTACTGGTAGCATACCTTGGACTCCTGTACACTCCCTAAGAAATATGAGTACCTACTGTGCATCATGCACCCCAGCTGGTGCAAGCAGCCATGAAAAGTCTATTAAATAACTAGATACAAATGAGGTAAAGATGCTTTTGCACTGAAATATAACATCCTTCAGCAAAAGCTCCAGGTGCTTTGTATCTAAGGTTACCCTCACATCAGCAGCACTCCCATTTCCATGGAATGGGTGGTGCATTCACCAGGTCTTCTGCTGAAGAAGTGATTTCAGATGCACACAATGAGTAGCCATCACATGCAAAATACATAAAGATGTCACCCACTAGGTGCTGTAAGCAACCCAAATGCCAAAAGGCAGTTCTCCCTTAAGCAGGTAGCCCCCTGTGCTTCTCCAACAGGCTGTGCTTACTCTCAGCTCCTGAAGGTAGCACTGTACAGGGTCATAATCCACCACAGGAAAGAGGATCTTCTCAGAAGTGCTGTTCTTCACCACACCCCGGGAAAACGACTTCACAGGCTGGTCCACACTCTCCAGATGCCGAGGAATCTGTTTTGTATTCAGGTGGATTAGGACATCATAGAAGTCCAAAGGAGGGCGAAAGACCATCTGCAGGGAGAAAAGACCACTGTTACTCAATATAGAACACAGGTGAGCAGAAGTGAGAGATGTTTCCCAAGTCCTTACTTGCATTTTATTACCTCCTCCTTAGACGGCAGCAAACCAAAGCAAAAAAATTTTTGTAAGATTAGTATCATAAGTTTGCCAAAACATCCACAGGAAAAACATGGCTGTGGTGGAGCCACAGAGAACTCCAGCCCATACTGGCCACCCCATTTCCTCTGGCCTGAGACACATTGGTTTTCACTACTCTACACTTCTGCAAGTGATTTAATAAGGACTTTGTTGAGAGCAACATGGTTCACAGAATCACAGAATCAACTAGGTTGGAAAAGACTTTTAAGATCATCAAGTCCAACCACCATCAAGTTCCCTCATGTAGGATATACCCATCTCCCTTATGGCCACCTCCTGATACAGCCTGGATAGGCTAAATGTTCTCTGGGCCACCAAAGCACACCAGGAAGGACACACTTGATTGCCACAGCCCTACTGTTAATAAGCTCAAGGCTCAAGAGAAAGGAGCTGCTCCCTTCCCACATCAGATGTTAGTCAGAATGAATATGGTCTCTATCCTATTGGTTTCCCATGCGATCAGAAAAATCTAATTGCTGTCCCCAGGACTCAGAGATGGTACCTGGAAAAGAGCTTTCCACAGGGCCAAGGAGGTCCTCTCCAGACCTGACCACAGACCCCAGGAAGCCAACCTGAGTGCATAACTGTGGAACATGTGGGCAAAAGAGACAAGGACAGACAATGAGCAGAGACAGGTAACTGTACCACATATGGCAGAGCCCCAGGAGTGAAGAGGGGAGTCAAGAAGGTAACAGGAGCTGAATGACACCCAGGGGACACAAGGAGCTGTGCAATTACAGGACAGTCCCATCTGTCCAAAAGAAGCTGCCGCAAGAGCAGCAGCATCTTCCATCAAGCAGACAGAAGGTGACAGCAGAGGGATACCCTGGGGGTGGGAAAGGATCACTCTGCAATGGCCAGGTGGAGGGGAGAGGGAAGGAGGACCAAGGAGACTGAGTCAAAGGGCTGGGAGGATGCTATGGACAGGCAACAGCTCATTTTGGAAGCTAACCACCCCCAGCTCACAGTGCACCTCTTGCATTTCAGTCTTGGGTCCACACTGAGGCACACCAAGCCCATCTCTCGTAACTACAAAACTTCACCCCTTCACAGCCCTGTAACACAGGCTGTTACTGCCTCAAGTAGACCTCACCCCAGTAATACTTTCCAGAACTGAAAGCAATGCCAGTAAATCCTTATTATATTGCCTAGGCAGAACAAACAATCCACTATATGAGGTTGGTTGTTTTATTTTGCTGATGTGAATCTGCCATATCTAACCACTGTTTGGCTTTTTGAGTCCTCTCAGCTTCAGTTGCCTTGGTGACCACTTGGTACCCATACAATCTCCCGTCCAAAACACACACCTCTCCTCAACAGGCAAATAAATGTGCCTACAGCTCCCAGATCCATTTCAGCAAGGGATATTTTAACTTAAAATTTAAATCACTGATCAAATGAAGATATATACGGCCTTGCTCCCCCACTAAAACCACAGTAACATCTTCCTAAAGTCTCTGTCAGCATCCTGCCAAAACCATCCTGGGTCTGGTTAGACTCAAGCACACAGTCCAGATTTGCACAGCTACACTCAGACTGAGTCTCTCAGAGAAGCCTTTTGCTCCAGCCATGGACATGCAACTGATTTGGTACAGGAATACTACACATTTGTTCATGTCCTAAGAAAACCAGAGAATACAAAATAAATCTGAGCTAGTCAATGGTATTTCACCCCAACTTGCTATGCAGAGCTGGATCCCCCAGAAAGCAGGGTAGGGCAGCAGGGTAGCAGCCTCCACATCCATCTTTGCTGTTTTTCATATCCCAGGACAACCATGTATGAGCACAGTCTGAATCCTACAAACACATCCTAGTGATTGTCACCAAAGATCAGTACACTTTGCCAAAGCAAAACCCCTTGTGCTAGCAGCCCAGGGGAATACCTTCACATCCTGGGTCTTGAATGGGTCCATGAGCTGCTCCTCCAGGGCACGGAGAGACTCTGAGGCCAGCACAGTAAGTCGCTGCAGGATCTGGGGAAGAAAAAAAGCCAGAGGGTGACACCTGCCAATCCCGGATGCAGCAGGGACCCCGCTCACTCAGAGGGCTGTTGGAGCTTGCTCCAGCACTAGGAGCAGGAAACAGCCCCAAGCCAGCAGCTCCCACAGCACAAGAACAGAGGGCACAGCTCACCTGAGCAGAGGGCCGCTCTTGGGTCCACATGGAGCTCCACCGGTCTTTGGGGGTGGCGATGAACATGACAGGGAGGTGGGAGCGAGCAGCTGCAAACTTGCTCTTGATCTCTGTGCAGTCAGTATCTGGAGAGGGAAGGCAGGTGGGCGAGGTGCTCTGCCCATCCTTCAGCAGTCCTCCAGGCTCCTCACTCATGTACTGCAGCCCAGACAAGGGCAGTACAACAGGCTTTATACTCTCCCACCCTCTGACCCCACATCTACATGCAACCAGAGCTCCATTCCCTTGTATCCAAAAGACAGTTAACAGACCAAACACAAGAAGAGGCCAGGACTGCAAGTCTGCTTGGGTGCACCAAAGTACTCCTTTGGAAACTAGAGACCTTTACCAGGAAATTCTTAAGGCTCAGGATATAACAAAACCTAGAGCACTGCAGCCCTTTTCCCTTGAAGGTTGTGAAATTGAAGACTAGCAGATAATTTCCATAATCTGAGTGGCTCAAGGAAGCTCTCAAAGCAGACACAGCACAGGAGACACTGAAGCTTCAAGAGCCCAGCTGCTATCCCAGCACAACTGAAGGTTTGGCTCCAAAAAGCTAGGGCAAAGCCTCAAGCAAAAGCACCGGTTATGAAGGAGCAGAGGGCTTCAAAAACACCACCACATCCAGCATCACCCAGACTCATCATAGATTTCATCAAGACCAGAAGCAGCAGAGCATCATTACCTCTTCAAATGCAGGCGGGGGGGGGGGGGGGGGGGAAAAAGCCATGCCACAACAAAACTCACCCTGAAGCCAAGTTAAGCATGACAAAAGAAGAATGGAAAGGAAAAATCTCCTTGCCCCTTGCAGAAGCTGTAATGCCTCCATATATCCAAGACCCCACAAGCCAGGCACTGACAAAGGACAGCTCAAGAACCTCATGCCACAGCTCTCTTGTATACTGCCTACTCACCTGTCAGGCCAGCATTCAGGTTGACAATCAAGGGGTTGTTTTTCCAGTCAAAGGTTGCCAGCAAATCAAGGAAACGCAGAAACCCCACCTGGGGAGAGCTGCAAGCAAGACAAAACAATTTAACACTGACATTTGCTCCCCTGGCCACCAGAGGGGGTCCGCTTGGGGGTGACTTAGTGATGCCCAGCACACACACAGCCAAGGAAGGGGTGTCTGTGGTGAGAAAGAGAAGTCCAGGACAAGTATGAGGCACTTCCCCTTCTCCAAATCCCCAGGCGAAGTCCTTCCTGCTTGTTCCTCCCTCCCCAACCAGAAGAAACCTGTAGAAAGTGAAACACTGTCCCCTATTTCCTGGTGCTCTCCCAACCCTGACTCCTGGGGTGGGAGCAAGGGGGAGGTGGAAAGAGAGGTATTTCCATCTCTGGTAGAGATCTGAATGGCAAACCACTGTGCTCTTCCCCTGCAATACAACATGGCTGCGAAGCCGGACAGCTAGGAAGAACTGGGAAGAACCCCTTCCTCCTGGTGGGGTATTTTAGGAGACAGGAAAACACTGTAGGCATCAAGGCTGTCACTCCTGCTTTGTAGGGTAGAGGGAAACCAGATCCCGAGAGCAGGGCACAGCAACCTTTTGGCTCTACATGGAGCAAAATCACTTCCTTTAACTTCATTTCACTCCCTCTGGGCCACATCTCATTCACTTGCCAGGTCCCAGCAAGGAATTCGCTCTGAGGGGTTATTTACTAACATGCTACTCCACTCAGCTTTCAGCAGCTGACCTCTAGCCCTTCCCTTGGGAATCCTCTCCAGGAGGGAGGCTGCAGGCACATATATAACATGGTAACATCCCTCCTGGGGAACCCAGGAGCCCCAGTCTGCTGGCAGCCACAACGCAGCACTCACCCCTGCTTCTCCTGGCCACCACTCCCAGGACAAGGGGCCTTCCAGTCCTTAACAAAGGACAAGACACCCTGTTTTTGTTTCACCAGCACCCAAAGACCACAAGAGCACTTGCTCCCATCCTTACCTACTTCCCCGTCTTTCTCTGCAGCACACAGGGTAGGGGAAGCCACAGTCCTGAAATACCCAAGCATCTCCATCCCTTTTGGCCAGCCACTCTCAACAGGCCCTGGGACAGCATTTTAGCAGCACAGCTTCCTGCTAAACCCTCCCAGCAACTCCTGCCCTAGCAGTATCCCATCCCTCCTTCATTCCAGCTAAGGGAAAAAAGCACTAAATCCCCCTGAGGCAGCCTGGGATCCTCATCCTCACCTGGGTGGTGTGAAGGGGGCTGGGTGGAGGAAGAGAAATGCCACAAGGAGGTCCACAGACTCCTCAGAGATGTTGTCACTCAGGAGCTGGGCACTGACCCATCGCTTGGCCAGTCGGCAAGTGCTGCCAAAGACAGGGTGCTGCTGGTAGAGTCTGCAAGGAGGGAGACATGCCACTGCTCAACACACACATCCCAGGACCTAAAACAGCCTTCTAGCACCGGCAAGAGAACAGAGGGCAAAAATCTGACAGAAACGCGAGCACAGCATCTCTGTAGGTGCTGAGATTCTGGGGGCACAAAAGAGAAACGCTGCCAGATGCTACTCTCTAACCATGTTGCTCTTTGGTACTTGTCTCCCCATAACAGTGACCTCAAATGTCACAACAGGTGCCACCCCAACCCACATTCGTCCTTCCATCCTCCCACAGGACCTCTCACAAGGTGAACTCAAGGGCCACTTCCCACAGTGAGCTCCTCTCCCCATCATCACTCTCCAGCATCCAAGGGCACCTCCACACTGGCTTCCAGCCACATTCCATGTCCTGGCCCTCCAGGCATCCCCCACGTCACCTACCCATGCAGGGAGCTGGTTACATAGGGCATATGCTGTATTTCCAGCTCTAGCTGCCGAGATTCCTCTGTGTCCTGGTACTTCAGCATTCCTTCCGGGGTGACCACTTCTTTCAGGATCAGGGGCTCCCGGTGGTAGGCTACTTGGAGACGGAAAATGTACCCATCCTGAGATGGGAGCAGAAAGTGAAGTCAGGTTTGGTAGTAACATAAGCTATGCTGCACCTCGTGGATGCAACAGCAGCGTCCCCGCATCAGCACAGTCTCGCCGCACTCTTCCCCATGCCCACCATCCAAATCCTGCTTTTTCCCAGTGGGATCACTGCCACAGCCCCTTGCCTGCCTCCCAGGTCACAAAGTCAGGTCTGGAGATCTCGGTCACCCCTTTACCTTGTACACATCAGTGTGGGTCACCGCAGGTCTGCAAACCAGCTGGTGCTGCTGCTGGAGGAGCTCAGCCAGCTGCAGGTGGAAAGCCGCCTTGATGCGCTTGATGGCATCTTTGTCCTGTGGCCACTGGCCACTGCCTTCCATGTGGCAGATCACTGGGGACAAACGGACAGCAGGAGGGCAGTGAGCCCCACACTGAAATGAGGTGTTGGGTGGGGATGGCTGGGATTAGAGGTTACAGCAGCAGAGCAGGAGAAACCAGGGCTCTGCTTCCACCTGCAGCAACCAATGCAGCAGTTATGGAGCCACCATCATTGCCTGCCTCTGCTTCCCCACACCAAATCATTTCCTGCTCACACCTCTCTAACTTACCCTTTAAAGGGGTTATGTAGGCCGGGCAGGGCTTCTCCTCTGAGGGAAGCAGCAAGTGTTTGGTCTTGATTTGGGTATGGAAGGAATAAATTGGCTTCATGGGAATCGGAGGAAAGACCTGGGAGAGAACAGATGTCCAGGGACTGAGAACACACAGCAGAAAACCCAGGGCACCATGACCCCCTCATCCCAAACCTCCCACCCCAGCAAACCCCTCCAGCATAGAGGGCTTAGACAACTTGTGCACAGCCAGCCTGAGGAGCAGGACAGCAAAGAAGAGGCACCATACCACCCTGAGGGCTCTCAGGAGCCACAAAAGCAGAGTGACTGATTCTCTCTGCCCCCCTTCACCCCTGGGCATTCCCCAGCTCCTAGCAGACCCCAGTGCATGAGCTGTGCCCAGGGACACTCACATCCGTGTATCGGAGGGCTGGATGGACACCCTGCACAGACGTCACCATCAGCGGCAGCTCCTTCAGGTGCCAAAGCTTGCGGCTCAGGTCGTCATAGGAGCGGACAACACTGACCATGGCTTCCTCACCCGTCCCTGATGCCTGCAGATACACAAGAAGCCTCTCTGTTCACCTCTCCAGCTCCTGCACAAGTGCCCACCTTGTCTCCCTCTGGGGCTGGCATCACAGCCAAGCTCCAAGGAGCAAGCAGCTTCTGGCAGGAGCACTAGGCAAAACTGGGAGGTAGGAGAAAAAGAGAGGACAAAGGCAAGACTGTCTGTGACTCCCCAGCAGCAACAGGCATCCCAAAGGCTGCATTTCAAGCAGCAAATCAAATTATTTCCTGTGCAAGACACTAAGGCAGCACCAAGCGCTGTACTGGCAGCAAGCTAGCTAGGAAGCGAAAAGCTAAGAATGTTCTGGGAATAAAGAGATCATGTACTGGCAAGGTGAGAGCTCTGCTACTGCCTCCCTGCCAGTTACCATGGTGCCAACAGATGCAGCAGTTAACAGAAAACTGCTCTGACTACATCCTTAGCCAAGGCGGAGCTGTGAAGTATGGCAAAAGCAAGACAGAAAACAGCTAGAACTTTGCAGAAGCCCTGGGGAGGGCAGACGAGAAGCACCAAAAGGAGAATTGCTGTTGCTCTTGCTGCTTCCATCTCCCCAGGGCACAGCAGAGGAGCCCGAATGAGGACAAGGAGACATCACTGACACCAAACCACACAGCTCAGAGGCATTCAAATTGAGTTGCACACATCCAGCCAGCCAGCCTGGGCTTTCCAGCAAAGCAGCAGCACCCTCTGTTGGGTGCACCACGAACGACAAACCCTGTCCTTCCCGTCTCTGGATCTGGCTGCACTGCCTATTCCCCTCGTCCCCCATATCCCTTGACCACTGCAGACTACCCAGGGACCCACAAACAACAGTGAACTCCTCCAGAGTTTCTCCTTTGTACTCCCAAGTGCCTCTCGGGCCCCAGTAAAGTGCACCCCCTCTCAGCATGGGGTTTATCAGCCCTGCTCACCCCAGGCTGGCTTGCAGGGACACGGCACACACAGATTTTGCTGCCTCAGCACTCAACAGGGCATACAAACTATCATATCTGACATGTTACTCTGCCCAGACAGCAACTGATCCTGGCACAGATGACTCTTTGGATCAGATTTCACAGAATCACAGAATGGTTTGGGTTGGAAGGGACCTTAAAAGCTCATCCAGTTCCAACCCCTGCCACGGGCAGGGACACCTTCCACTAGAGCAGATTGCCCCAAGCCCCATCCAGCCTGGCCTTGAACACTGCCAGGGATGAAGCAGCCACAGCTTCTCTGGGCACCCAGTGCCAGCGCCTCAGCACCCTCACAGGAAAGAACTTCTTCTAATATCTAACTCTCCCCTCTTCCAGTTTAAAGTCATTCTCCCTTGTCCTGTCACTACATGGCCTGTAAAAAGTCCCTCTCCAGATTTCTTGTAGCCTCCTTTAGGCAGTGGAAGCTGCTCTAAGGTCTCCCTGGAATCTCCTCCAGGCTGAACCAGCCCAGCTCTCCCAGCCTGTCTCCAGAGCAGAGCTGCTCCAGCCCTCGCAGCATCTTTGTGGCCTCTTCTGGACTCACTCCAACAGGTCCACATCCTTCTTATGCTGGTGTCCCCACAGATGGGGAGGTGGGGTCTCATGAGAGTGGGGCAGAGGGGGAGAATCACCTCCTTTGACCTGCTGGCCATGCTCCTTTTGATGGAGCCCAGGATTTGCTCTCCTTTGCTCTTAAAAATGGGAAAGGGAACTTCTTCCTCCATCCCACAACTATAATACCAATAATAATAATGATAAGGGAAATAACAAGGGGAAAGAATATAAAACTAAAAGCGGAAAAGGAAAAGCAAACAACAAACACAAGTGATGCACAATACAATTGCTCACCGCCCACCGACTGATACCCAGACCGATACCCAGCCCAACCCCAGCAGCAAGCTGGGCCTTCCAGGTGACTCCCCCAGTTTCCATACTGGGCATGAAGTGCTGTGGTACCTAACACCCCTTTGGCCCGTTTGGGTCAAGTGTCCTGTCTCTCTGCTTCCTCTCAGCTTCTTGTGCCCCTTCTCACTGGCAGAGCATGAGACTGGGAAATCCTTGATCTGGGTAAGCGTTACTTAGCAACAACTAAGAGCATCGGTGTGTTATCAGCATTGTTCTCAGACTAAAGTCAAAAAAACAGCATTGCACCAACTACTAAGGAGGAGATAAAACTGTTACAGTCAAACCCAGGACATGGACACAAGCAGAAAGAGGAGGCCAGTGGGATTCTTGCAGGAGAAATGGGGTGCAGGGACTGCCACAGCAAGATGACTTCAGCAGTGGCCTTGGTTGGATAAAAGAATTGGAAGATCCAAGGAAAGCACCATGCTGCCCATCAAAGTATGCACAGGCAGGAACTTTCCTCTTGGGAACTACCCAGCTGCCTCAGGACCACAAGCTAAAATGACCTCCCTATAGTCCTCCCCATACCATCCTTCATCAAGAAACTTACAGCCCCACTGTAGAGAGAGAAGAGCCATACCTCTTTCCCAGTCCTAATCACAGACTCCACCAGGGCTCCCATGTAGCAGATGGAGGATTCGGGAATGTCTGCATGGCTACGGGGAAGACAACAGCGCATTGGAACTACAACACACCAAACCACCAACCCATCCATCCCAACACTATGCTGTGCCCACAGGAAAGGGTCTGTCCAAAGATGAGGAATCCCCCCATACAGAAAGGTCATGGTGAGGAGACCAACCTCTGTGTATTCATTCCTCCCATGCCCAAGTTACCCACGCAAAGGAGCCAGACAACTCATGCAGCTCCACAGGATTCAAAGCCATAGCTGCCAAGGTGCAAGCGTTTCCTTACAAAACCCCTCCTCAATTCAGGACAAAGAGACCCAGGTAATTTCTCTGTATTGTGCAAAAAGATCTCATTTTGGCAGAAGGTATATACTTCTACACAGAGACTTTCCAGCATTATAGGGAGACCCAACCTGTGAATCACTACAGGGTCTCAGAGGATTTCATTAAATATCCTGCAAGCTCCAAACAGTTTCTCTGCCTACTCTGCCAAGGAGTGTTCCAACATCCAGTCTCCCCATAAGTGCAGGACACTGCCTCCTTGCCCTCAGCATTACCATCAGCAGAAGCTACAGCACCTGCCCTCCCCACCTTCTCTTGTGAAACAGCTCACAGCATCAGGATCACAACTGAAATGACTTCCAAATTTCACAAAGCAAAAACAACCCACAGCATCCCCCAAAGTATGAATTTGGCAATGGGGTTACCAGGGACATGGCATAAGCAAGGAGAGCAGCACTGACTCCCCCACAGCTGCAAGGTCAGTGCAACTTACAGCTTCAGCAGGTGCCTGACAATCTGCTCAGGAATGAGGCGTTTCTGGTAGGCAGTGCTGGCCTCCCACACCACTGCCTCACAGATGCTGCCATCCTGGAACCGCCGCAGCTCTGATTTCTCCCCCCAGAAGGTCCGAAAGTCCAGGGCCTGTGGGGGGACATTGGCCAAGCCAGGCCAGGGACACAGGTCAGCAGTGGGGCTGGCTGAATCACTCCCATGACCATCAGCTAGCCCCACAGCCATCTGCAACCATAGCGTGGAACCTGCTCTGCTTCACTAGGCCTGGCACAAAACAGGGTCCAACCAGGGCTCCCCTCACCTCAGGGTGATCAGCCTGCGGTCCCTTCTCCAGCACGCTGGCAGCAAAGTCAGGATAAAACAGGAGGCCAAATGTCAGGGGCCCAACATCCTTGTGTTTTGGGGGCTCAGCATCAATTGGCCACTGCAAGAAAATAATGAACATGGAGCACAAAAAGAGAGAAGGTTGCAGGAGCAGCAGCTGCTTGGATATTGGACTGCTAGATGAACCTCCTGCTACATGCTATCAGGTGCCTGGATGAGCACATGTGGAGAAAGCCCAATGTAATAGGTCTACCTGGTGAAAAGCACAGCTGTCTTCACCCTGCCCCATTAAGAGGCCAGGACTTCTACTCAGAACAAGCCTCCCAGTGGGACCCCACACCCCAGTGTAGAGCTTCAGATCCTCTATTCCCCAGAAAGAGAATAGGCTTGTCTCCTCCCACAGTGAGAAAAGATCCCCTTCCCATGCCCAGCAGTGCCACAAAGGACACACAACATCCCATATTCTGCAAAGGATGCAGTATCATTGCCAATCTGAACTACCTCAGGGATCTGTGGCAAGGAGTGAACCACAAGCAGTGCTCTCCCGGATAGCCCACGGACCAACAGTGAGACAATGAAGGGAAGGGCTGCAGCCACATAGTTCCCACCATGATCCATCAGCTCATTCAGCAGCTTCATCTTCTTGCAGGCACCCTGCAGCTTGGAGACATGTTTCAGGCTACAGGAGAAGTAGAGAAGTTAGTCATCCACCTCTACCACCAAATCCTTTCTCAAAGAGGGATATGCTAGAGGATGGACAAAGTGGGGAACTGAGGATCCTGACCCAGGATGGTGGCTAAAAAAAGAAACACTGCATTTTTGGCATCTCACCACAGGAAATGCTGATCCTTGGGACAGTCATCATTCCCAAAGGCCAAAGCATTGCCCTCCTGCTCATGGAAGGCTACCTAGATGGTAAAAGTGAAATGGCCAAACACAAGAAGCACCAGCTATCTCAGAGCTAGCAGGGCCATCCCCAGGAGGCAGGTCCAAATCCATGCCAATCCAAAGCCAGAAAGAGCCCAACCCTCTCCAACCAGGCTCCTCAGCATTACCCCAATTATTCCTCAGCACAGCACGACCAAGACTCACTGGAAGACGTGGTCAAATGCTCTGAGCATGGGCTTTGCAGTCATGAGCAGCGCCTGAAAGCCATCCACCATCCGATCATCCAAAATTTCCATGGAGTACCTGGCTTCAAACTGGACCTGAGCAAGGACACAAGACAGAGCAAGAGCATGAATGGGAGGGGAGAAGGAAAGAAACCCCTCCAGCAGTGGTCACCATGCTGCCCCATCAACCACGGCCACCATGGTCATCAGAAGAACCTGAACCCAGACAGCCTCTTTCCTCAGCATGAAACCAAGTCATCAATAGCTGCTGCTACCATCCACTGATACCCTTGATATCACTCCCATCAAGTTGGATTTTTTTCTGGTCCTGAACAATTAGTTCTGCTAAACAGCTGTTTGGCCTCACCCAAAGGTGAAGGGAGACAACCTTCCCCCATCATTCAAGCATGACAGGTAAAGCAGCAGTACATCCAAGTCTTAAAATAATTCACTTCTAAGTTTCAGAGCTGTATGGATGTTAAAAGCTTAAAAAGCAACAATGAACACTCCCCATGTCCAGTGCTCTCCTCCAAGACACCTAACCACCCTCTGCCTGCCTCAGATCACTCCTAAAACAGCATTTCGGGATGCTTTCACAACCTGCTCAGTACCTGGTGATATTTGCTGGCGGTCATATCAGCGCAGAGGTTCACCAGCCCAGAGGGATCCACAAAGACCACTTCAAACGCCTGCTGGAAGTCATCCAGGACAGGCTGTAAGAGCAAACAAAATACTTAGTGCCATGGTGCAGCACAGACACCACCACCTCGTTGCCACTGACATTCCTTAACAGGCACGACCCTGCCCAACCAGTGCTGGCAGGACAGCCAGACACAGACAGGAGACCCTCTCTGGTCAGTTGCTTACCAGTGAGGGATCCACATCCTTTACTAGGCTGATCCCTGTCACGGTCAGGTCAGTGGTGGCTGTAGGCAGACAGGAAGGGACAAGTTACACCACCATCCGTATTTGTCCTACTGGTAGAGCTATGTGCCAATAGCTCACAACATTAACAGTGCTACAGTGCAATGCTGGCCTCCACTCTGTGATGGGATCCACCCACTCAGCTGCAAACTGCTCCATCCAGCCCTGTTCTGCTGCCTCACCCTTTCCTATCCATCCCACCCACAGGGTCTTATCATCAGAGAGAGAAAAGCCACAATTTCACCTTCCCCCACTGTGCTTAGGCTTTAAGCAGAGAACCTGCTGACATCAGCCTTTCCCTGCCCAGAGGACCCTGGAAACTCACCCAGGAACTGCAGGGTGCTCCTCAACACCTGGTACCCACTCATCATCTTGACAATCTTACGCTTCATCAGCAGATAGGCAACCAGCATGGAGACCAAAAAGCCACTGAAGCACCCCAAGCCCTGTCAAAACAGAGAGCTGAGTCAACAAGAGCTCCACAAGGCACCATGAGCACCAGAGCCCACCAAACCTGACTGCTTCTAGCCTCCATCATCACCAGCAGGGCAGACCTCAAGCCCCAAGCCCATAAGGAAGACATGGAGGAGGCAAAACCCTGCACAATAAGCAGAGATGTAGACCCCCTTGCAGGAAGGCAACACCTCAAAATTCTTCTGAAAGTGGAATGAATAAAACCAGAAAGTACCCAAAAACCCACTACATCATTCCAAGGACAGTAAAGATGCATGACTGTCCAGCACACACAGACACACTACAATCCATAGAGTATGATGGAGCTCTTTAAAACCTAACACAGCTGAAATCAAGTCACAAGCCCACTCCACCACCCAAAGCACCACCTTTCTACGCCTAGGAAAGAAGAGTAAGCCAAAGGCAGGCTGGCCAAGAGAGCAGAGCCTGCCCTCTCCCCTGGCACAGGACATACCTTGCTGAGCTGCCGCTGGTTAAGCCAAACTTTGAGAAGGGCCACGCCATCCTTCATGCCTGGGAAGTCAGTGGCTGCGCTGGACAAGAACTGCAGGTGGGAGAGCAGCATTGTGTCGCAGAGGATCGAATTGTTGTAGTGTGGGGTCGGGGGCTCGGTGGTTCCTGTGTGAGGAGACAACACACTGGCTGCAACTACAAACCTCCTGTTCACAGAAAATGTCTGCGGCAAACCCACCTCTGGGCACTGGGTGCAGTCTCTGGCTGAACAGAGCAGGTTCACGCTCCCCCAGCACCAGGCCCTACCTTCTTTGGGGGTGCTCTGCTCCACAAACCAGGCTGTCCGGATATTGTTCTTGCTAGGATAGAAGCGGCTTGGCTTGAAGAGACCTGGGGCAGGACACGCATGGAGTCGGACGGTGACCATCTTCTCATCCTTGCCTGTAACCACCACAGGGTAGATGTGCATGAGGAAGAGATGCCAGAGACTAACTTGAGAAAACAGGGAGCATCCCCACTTTGGTGAAAGGAAAAAGCTCTTTCCCAGGAAAGTTCAGCAGCAGTGGAAATCACTGCAGAGCAGACAGTGACCACATCACAGAGACAACAGTAACCCTGCAGTCACACTGCTCATGTACAAATCCCATCTTCATCCCCACTGTCCAGTCTGATACTCCAGCATGCTCCTGCCTGCCGTGGCCTTGCCACATCACTGCCTGACCCCACTACCACCTGGGGTCTGCAAAAACAAGCAGCACCCAGCAGCCCATGCATCCCATGTCATCTCAGAGAAGAGCCAGACTGCACACAGCTGCCTGGAAAAAGCAAGAGGATAGCAGGGAGCAGGGGTGGGGAGAGCATGCAGGGAGGACAGTGCTAGACACATTTTTATGCAGGATCTCCTTTACTCCCAGAAGTACCTACAGCATGGACCAGCCAGCAGGGCCAAGGCTGGATAGCTCAGCCAAGATGGAGAAGGGGATTGGAAGGGGAAGAGATCGTGAGGGCTAGGCTCTGTGTGGAACAGACAACCGGGAGCATCAGAACTTCAAAACTTATCACTAATTGTGTTGACAGCCCCAGACTGACTGCTCTCCAAAAGGGATACGAGACCACCACTACCCCCTGCACTTAACACCAGTACCCACTCACAGTCCCCACCAGAGCACAGCTTAAGTGTTACCTTGAGGCCTCAGGAGCAGGATGGGCTTGAGATGATTGCTGTTCATGTACGCAAACTTCACACTGCCAAAGAGCTGCTGCTTAGATAAGTGCTGGGCAATGTGGGCCAGGTACAGAGCTCTCTTCCGGTGGTATCGCTGATTTAGGTTGTCTTTGTCCTGAAAGATTTCCTGGGAAGAGAGGGACAGGGCAACCCCACCTCACTGGCTGCAGAGCCCAGCTGCTCAAGAGACACCACTACCCACTACCCTCCCTAGTCCCACAGGCATGTGGCTATGGCCTCAAGGAGCTTCAAGTCGATTAGGAGCACTACCTTGCTGCTAGCAAACTGGGCTCTGGGATCACAGGAGCCAGAGTAAAGCCATGCAGCCAAACACGGTGTCACTTTGTCTCAAACCCCATAAAAGCAAAGGGAGGGAGCTCTTGAAGAGTAGTAGCCTGCAAACATCACCCTCCCTGTAACACAGTCTTGGGAGCTGGGTAGAAGTGCAATGGGATCCAAAGCAAAACCACATCTATCACCCTACCAATGTGGAAGAGGTTGAGCCCAGACAGAAGGAATATCTCATGAGGAACTAAAATCAAAGCAGCTGCAAACAAGTGGTGAAACCACACTCCCCAGCTCCTTGCAGGAGTCACCACACTGCACATCCAGGTGCTGTAACCCCACTCAGGAGTACAGAGGACAGGGCAAGGGTGGTGGCGGACAGGAGGGGACAGGGCCACTTTGCAGCAGACATGGACAGACTCACCCGTGGCATGGTCACAGCCATGTCCACATTGATCTCCGGTCTAATGCAGGTGCCCAGCAGGTAGCTGCCCACCACCTTCAGTTCGGTTGGAGGCATGAAGCCAAACCTTCCTTTCACATTGAATGGCACCTGCAGGAATGGGACCTTCACATCTTTGGGGAGCCACGCCTGGTCAGTCAGCTGAGAACAGAGAGGACACACAAAACACTATAAGCAACAACAGAAGATGTGCAGGGATCAGGACCCCTCTCCCCACATAGCTGCAGGTGTATGCACCCACAGCTTAAATACAGTGTCCTCCTCTCTCTTCCAAGGTAACACAATTTTTCGATTCCTAAGGGGGATTGTTCATCAGGACCTCTGCCTGTACAGCAACAGCAGAGCCTGGTCCAGACACAGGTTTTGCCACCTCCTCCATCCCTTTGAAACATACTTCAGTTTCTGATGTCTCTGGGATGGCACTCAGCAGACTGTTAATTTCATGCAGGAAGGCATCAATCTTCTTCTTCTTTGTCTCCTTCAATGTCACCTCCTTCAGAAGCTCCTCAATCTGTAGGAGGAAAGGGGACCACCAAAGGCAAGCTGCAAAACTAGAACTGCTTTTGCCCTTTACCTTGTCCCCCAACATCAACTGCAAGCCTGGTAAAGAGGGCAGCAGATGAGCTGGGGAGCACACATGCACCCCTCTGCAAACCCCGCCTGGAGCTGGGAGTCCGAGCAGCCCATGGGCAGGAAGATAACACATCTCCTATGAAGTGCTGAATGGCAACCAGCTCCATCCCTCTGGCTCCTGCGTGAGGTCCAGCCACAAAAAAAAAAAAATCACTGGTGTAATTCACATAAGCACAGAAAGGCTTGTGTATGGCAGACTATCAGCTACAAGGAGCAACCATTCAGGTTCATGCCATGAACCAGTCCCTAAAGATCCCACCACCAACACTAGCAGGTAGCCACGAAATCAAAGCCACTCCTCAAAAATATCTCAAATGTTACAACCAGCAGAAGCCATCTATCCCCCAGCCTGACCTCCTCCTAACAGAGTCAGCCTGCCTGCCTGCCTATAAAAAACATTCCCCAGTCCCATCCAGAAGCTGGTCAGACAGCAGCCAGGCACAGACAGTGATGTTACTTCCTCACCGTTCTATCACTGCAGGGAGAAATGCAATGGTCACACTCCAACCATACTGCAGTCATGTGCTGGAGGAGTTCAATTTTAATGGTGTTAAAAAAGGCACAGAGCCTGGAGCGGGTCGGTAACAGTAATTACGATGGGAAATACCAGTAATACACTGGGTGCATTGTGAAGCCTGTCCCTCCTGTCCCTGCCCCGTGCCGGGCTCCCGCACAGGAGCAGCCTATGCCCGGACTGACACGGCAGGAGGGCTCAGGGGCCTGCTACAGACCAGTTCCTGGACAGCTCGGAGCCCGGGGTCCCGCCGCTCCCCCAGCTTAGCCCGCGAGGAGCCTGGGGCTGACCTGCAGGCGGAGCAGGCTGGAATGGAACAGATCCTCGGTCTCCTTCAGCCGGTTCAGTTCCTCGTTGGTCGGTGGCTTGTAGAGCTCGGCGCGGCTCAGCTTCGCCGGCTGCAGGGCCTCAGAGGGAGCGGCCCTCTTCCCTTTCCTCGCCGCGCCGCTGCTGGCGGGAGGTGGAGGGGGCCCCTGGTCTTGCTCCGCCGCCTCCGGAGAGCCCTGCGAGGGGAAGACAGCACGGATGGCCCGCGGCGCCCCGGTCCCGCATCACGGGCCCTCGGGGCGCCGACCCCAACATCCCCCTCCCTGCCGCCGCCTCCTCACCGCCGCCATGGCCGCCGCACGCGCGCCGGCCACACTGCCGCATGTGGCACCTCGCAACCTGCCCGCCCCCAGAGCGCCGCTCCCTATTGGCCGCGCTGCACCAGAGCTGGGCTCCTATTGGCCGAGCCGGAGCAGAGCGCTCCTGAGGAGGAGAAGAGAGCGAGGGTGTTTTCTCTCTGCGGCAGGTCGTGCTTGGAGCGGCGTGTTTTGCAGCAGTTGGCAGTGCTTGACGGCAGTGACGCTCCCGCCCCTCACGGCGGTGGGGTGGAGGGCTTCTCCGTGCCTCGTCCGCGGCCCCTTCTTGGGGCTTAGGCCCGGGTTTAAGGCCCGGTCCAGGCCCTCCGCGCCCCGCTGAAGGGACCCAGAAACCCGCCTGGGCCGCTCCGGCCCCCTCCTTTAGCGGGGATGGAGCCAAGAGCAGCCACATCCGCCAGCTGTCCAGCACCAGATGGGTTACCCAAATTCGCAACTTTCAGCCCCCAAAATACAGTTCTCCGGGCAGCTCGGCGTGGTTTTGCATTCAGGAGGCCCAGGCCGGCTCACGTGTGGGATGAAGCTAGCCTGGAACCAGCGCTGCCCTGCCGGCCTCCTGGGGACCCTGGTACAAGCAGGATGGTATTTTCACATCACATTCAGATAACTGGGGAAGGGCAGATGGAATATACTGGTGTTTAATAAACACACCAGACTCCATTGTTCAGTCTCGTGTGACTTGAGGCTCAGGTTTAGGACTGTTTGGGGTTAGGTGGGTAACCAGGGCACCAGCTGGGCTCAGAGCAGCTTGTGCTAAAGCTATCAGCTGCGGATAGACACACAGTAAAACAAGCTGCGGTTTGCACAATACACAGATCTTGGCAGAAATCTGAACTGGGGCTGGACAATCATCCCCCTGCTGCTTCGAGCCTCAGGTGGCGCAGGGACAGGTCTGTGTGTGCCTTGTCGTGTGAGGATTTCCACTTGACCCTGAGTTGCTTGACCTTTTAGAGGTATAGTGAAGACGCAACTGTTTCTGCACCCAGAAAAGAGCTGCATTCCCCAGAGCAGCTGGGTTGATCGGGGGTAGAGCTGTCTGCAGAACCGGGATCTGGTGCTTCATGATTAATCGGGGTGGACATCCCGTACGTGACCTGTAGAGAGCACAAGGCAAAGCTGCAGAAGCATGACCTGGCTTGGCCCGCTCCCACAGGGGCTGGGACAGGCACCAGGAGCACTGGGCCAGCAGCAGCCTATGTGTGGATTATTGTAGCGGGAAAAGTACTCCCTCTATACATGCTTTTACATTTATATGCCTCTAAAGAAGCAACTCCAAGGGCAGGTCCAACCTGATTTGAGCTGACAGGGTATTTAAAAGCCCACCCCATCTGTGTCCCTGAAGCCACACATTTGGGACTCGGATAATTTTAGTTCTGTTTCCAGCAGTTTGACTGGCTTTTGCATCACTGTAGACAGTTCAATTCACTTCTTCGCACCCTGCTGTGAAGCAGGGATATTGTGACTCCAGTGGGACTGACCTTCTTCAGGATGACTGCTCTGCCTTGGTAGCCCAACCTGGAGCATGTCACCTCCACAGCAGGTCCAAATCCTTCTCCCTGAGCCCTGGTCACACTCAGTTCAGTTTTTTTCCTCCCCTGAGGGAATGCTGTATCAGAATCGCTTCAAGAGCAAATGTGTACATGTTAAGACAGAGGGTGGAAGATTACATATCCATTCTGAATGTAAATGTAGAGAATTCCCCCATAAGTTGTGCTGAGTTGTTCATGGGCTGTGCTTGCAGGAAATACAAGCAGATTAAAGGAAAATTAGGCAGGTTTGGCTTAAAAATAAGCAGGCTGGGTGTTGCGGGGGGGGGGGAATGGAACCCAATCTGTATGTTCAGATGATGTTTGCAGTTGTTTTTGTGTCTGCCCTGCATGTCTTTGCTGCATCTGGCTTATGATGAAGCAGGGCAGGCTCTCACCGCTGCTAGGGACAGCAGAGCAATGCTGCATCCAGCAGTACTCACAGCTGCCCAGTTTCACCCTGCAGAGCTCATTTCGACATGATGCTGCTGTGCAGTACCTCTGCCTGTGAGTTTCTGGTGCTGAGCTCCTGCTTGAGGCCAGGCATCATTTCTGATCTGAAGAAAGGTTGGCATCAGCCCATGTGTCATCTGCCCTGGTGCCTAGCTGGACACAGTCATCAGCGTCATTTCCAAGAGCCCCTCAAGCCTCAAATCTCTGGTATTTAACAAATTCCATATGGGAAAACCTGTGGAAGGTGGGCTCTCGCCATTGTATCAACCAGGGGACCAAGGAAGTCTTTTCCAAGGAAAGTCTTCTGAAATCTGAGCTGACCTAGTGTTGTCTTTACACACAAACACTTGTGGCAGGGATGCAGGTGTCACCTATAGGTATGACATGAGGCCTCAGGTTCCTGTTACTGCTCATGGCAGCTCCTGCCTGGCTGCTGTATCACCCCTCTTTCAATCCCTGCCACCAGGAGCAACTTCCACATCCCTCTCCAGAGCACCCCAGGAGAGGATTTTTGCCATTGTAACTTCTGAATGGCCTCTTCCTCTATCTCAGCAGCCTAGGTCAGGTCCCACAGGCTTACCTCTGCCCCTTGAGTAGGATATGAACCCTCTTCATCCATTTGTTCCCATGCACTCCTTGCACACCGAGGTCACCTCCAAAACTTACTTCCAGTTAGTGTAGATGTTTAACTCCTGTCCAGTTTTGCAAGTAATTCTTGCGCACAGCCCCAGAGACTCTGCTGAGTATGAATTACAGCATCAGAGGAATTTATCCTCCATATTCCCAACAGAAACAGCTTGTTGGCTGAAGAAGCTCCTGTTCCTCCCCCTTTCATCT
Organism: Pezoporus occidentalis; assembly: GCF_034315485.1. NCBI lineage: Eukaryota > Metazoa > Chordata > Aves > Psittaciformes > Psittacidae > Pezoporus > Pezoporus occidentalis. Next base: position 356,404 of record NW_026914896.1, read on the forward strand.
TGCCCTGTGCTCCAGCTCCACTCTTCTCCCCCATTCCTGGTTTGTCATGCTCCATCACCGCTGTTCCACACTGCTACCCAAGACATGATTCATTGCCCAACACCTGCAGGTGCTGTGAGCATGCCTGCGGTGTCAGGCTCTCCTCTGATTTAAGGTGAGGGTAATTACAGCCCTGTGCAGGATTTTAGACTGGGAAAACCAGTTTGGTCATTCCTGGCCTGAAGGTCATGTTCCTGCACTGCTCGAGAGCAACAGGGGAGGAGGGAAAGGGCACATGCACATGCACATGCACGCACAGAGATACATGTGCGCATGTGTACACATACAAATGCACACACGTGCACACACACAGGCACATACATATATATACACACACCCCTACTCACACATAAACTTCCAGGCATGCATGCTTGGATGTGCATACACCCACGTGGACATGTAAACACATATGTAGCTATACATACATGTGTACATATACATGTTTACATATATATACAAACAAACATACATATGTATCTGGAGAATCATAGAATCACAGATTGGTTTGGGTTGGAAGGCACTGTAGAGATCATCCAGTTCCAACCCCTGCCATGGGCAGGGACACCTGCAGGTTGCTCCAAACCCCATCCAGCCTGGCCTTGAACACTGCCAGGGATGGGGACCTGCAGGTGCTGGGGGAGTTTAGGAGATGGGGGACCGGGTCAGGTCATCCCAGGTAGCCTGACCAGCCCAGCAGTGGGGAGCATGGGCAGTGATGTCTTTCCCAGAACAGGTTGTTAAATAAAGTATTTCAGTACAGGGTGAGTCATTAATTAGGCCCATCCTGCAATGCGAATACTAGTAATAATAATAAAAATACTTTACAGCACTCCACACCCTGCGCTTGCAGACATCACGCACCTCCCACCATCCCACCTTGCGCAAAGACCCATGGTGTGGTCCCAGCCACCCATCCACTGCCGGGTCCTTCTTCCAGCTCATCCCATGCTCAGAAACCCCTGTGGAATTGGAGGAATCATTCCTCTGACTTGATCCCAGAAACCCCTGTGGAATTGGAGGAATCCTTCCCCTTATTCGATCCCCAGGAATCTGGGTTTTCACAGTGGAGATGAAGGCATTCCCAGGTGGGTTCTCACCAAGGGTGAGCTTCCCCAAACTCTGCATTTTCTCAGCATGACATCCTGGAGCTCCTGCTTTCATAAGAAGCACAGAGAGATGCCAAGCTCCCGGGCAAATCCCACGTTAACACCAGCTATTCAGCACCACCATGAAAATTCAACAGTGGCATCTTACAAATGGCAAAACTCCCCAAAATAACATGCATACTTCCTTTAACAGATCTACTTCGCACTGCAGAAGTCACGACAGACCCTGGCTGCTGTCATGGGAATGGCCAAGCCACTAAATACTGATGCTGGGTCCCACACAGTCAACCAGAAGGTACATGACTACCAACCAGAATGCCAGAAGGTACATGACTACCAACCCCAGGGCACACCTGCATGCACACACATCCTTGCTCTCCCTGCTCCCACCCTGGAATGCTGCTGGCATGGCACACAGCCGGTGGGAAGGTGCTGCCAAGCAGGTTTAGCTCATGCTGCATCCACGCTCCCTCCACACCACCTCATCCCGCCCTGAGGCCTTCCTGCAAAGCCGCTGCTGTGGAAATGCTCTGGTCCCATGGTCGCTGTGGGGAGCTAAACCTGGAGCTAAAACCTCTGCTCATCCCGAGGGCTTGGCATCACCTGCAGATGTCTCATGCTTCCCCAATGGCAAAACCAGCTCCTGTGCTGGGCTCTACCCACAAGACCTTTGCATCCATTCTCTAACACCCTTTTGGCCACTCTATAGCCACAGCTGCTTTTTCCCAAGCTCTAGGATAATGCCTGGATCAAGGCAGAAAGCCTTTCAGGGATGCAGCACTTCTCACTGCCCAGCAGCTTTACCCAGATTCGATGGTGTTTCTTGCTTCTCCTGGGGAGAGGGAGTTCTGTGCTACCCCATCAGAATCTGCATTTCATTGTAGAATTAAATAGTTCTTCCTTTTGGTTTCTGAAGTACTTTCATGTGCTTGAAATTCTCAAGTAGTAAATAGATGGATTTAGTAGGAAATTTAGTGGTAAATGCTCCATACCTGGCAGTGTTCAAGGCCAGGTTGCACAGAGCCTTGGTGACATGGTCTAGTGTGACACACCCCTGCCCATGGCAGGGGGTTGGAACTAGATTACCTTAAGGTCCTTTCCAACTCAAGCAATTCTATGATTCTATGAAGTATTAACACATGATAGAGTCACTTGTAACTCCCAGACAAAAATAACCTGGTACACAGGGTAATGACACAAGTAAGCACTCCCGTAATGTTTGGCTGTCCATCACAACTATGGCCATATCACAGAGACATGTAGCAAATGAGCAATCTTCACAATGGCCAAGAAGTGGGGGTCCTCCTCAGGGCAAAGAAACAGAGTGAAGTAGGTATTTGTAACCACTGGAGCTTTAAACAAAACCCAAAGGGTTTCACCCTGGGATTCAGGCAGGAGCCCAGCATGTTCCTGGAAGCTACCAGAAGTCCCATGAGAGCTGCAGTCCAGCTCTTGGCTTAGACAACACCAGCTCCTCTCTGGTGGGATGGGGTCAGAGGGATGCCAAAGTCTTTCCTGGTGCTTGGGAACCACCAAGGCAATGCAGTGCCACATTGATTAAATGAGCCTCAGCCACCACTCATTGCTTGGATGGATGATGGTTCATTAAGTCTCTCTTGCCTGCATGGGGATGCTCTGTACCCCCACAGCCAGCAGCAGCAGCTCCAGGGCTCTGCCAGGGAAAAGCTGAGGTTCATGGGATGGTACAAAGGACAGAGCCCTCCTCAGTGGGCCATATGCTGGGAGGGTGTGTTATGCATTCCTCCTTAGGAAGAATGAAAAGCCTAAAAGGTCAAAAATTCAAAGAGGTCTAAACCAATTCATACAGACAGGTCGGGGTGGAGGAGAGGCTGATTTTGACTGTCCAAAGTCAGTGGCTCTGGCAGCTGTATTTCAAAACTGTGGTGACCTGAATTACATGGAGAGAACTAATGTGAAGTTGATATGCTTTGTCATGCACAACCAGTGCTCTGTTCTCTTTTAAATCACCAGTCTGCTCTTTGCATAGGTTGCCTTGTGCCCTTGTTTTTATTTTCCAGTCGCTTTTGTTTGCTTTCTGCAGCAGGCAAGAACAAATTTATCCAATTTCCTGGCTGTTGCTGTGGGCTTTACACATAGCAACAAGGAGAAAAAACCTGTTTCTTTTTTTTTCTGATAGTAAGAAACAACCTGCAGCCTCCAAAAATCACACTGGAGACACTGAGAGAGGGGAAAATCTCTGCCCCCTTTCCTCCTGCAGTCATGCCATATTTTATCAGTGATGGTTGGTTTGCCTTCTCTGTCCCACCAAAGTAGCCCTTGGCAATCTTCCTGCAGAAGAAAAGTGCTCTTTTTAACCCCCAAAAATAATAATTCAGTCTCCTGAGAGTAGATTGAGTGACGAGAGCCATGAACATGCAAATTCAGCTTTTACTTATTCACGCTTAAACCTGCTAGTGCCAAACCACATGGTAGTGTGAGTGCCCTCCCTCCCTCCTTCTTAGCCAAATCAACCCCACATGGTGCTGGGCACACGTCAGCAGAGGTGATAATTGTGATGACCATGATGACTTGGTTAATTGAAATCTTCACACACACCTGGGCCAGATTTAACAACTCTGGCTCTTTTGTTCTTTGGCCCAAACCCATCATCCCAATGACCCTTTAAGACAGGTATGGTCCATCCTCATTCCCCTGATGGGGAAACTGAGGCAGGGCAGTGGTGGGGTTTGCTGAGGTGCAGGAAAGCTTGAGTCAGAGCTGACATGAACATCTGGGAAACCGCCTCACAGTTCTCCATTTTGGTCTTGCTTCCCAGGAAAACAGAGATTATGCAACCGTGTTGTCTGTCTCTCTGCCAGGTCTGTTCTCATTGTGGTTTTTAACCCACGGTGCGGCCTCATCCCCAGATGTGGGTGTTACAGACATGTTCTATAGCATTTTAGCCAGCTCAGCTGTGAGGAGAAGAAACACCACAGTTTTCCTCCTCTGGGAGGAAGATAGAAGTGCATGCTGAATCGCATTACAATCCGCCTGAGACTTCACACAAGAGGGTACTACCAGAAGCCAGCTTCAAAGCTCTGCTGCTTCAGGAACATCTTGCAAAAGGCTTATCCTGTGTGTGTTGAGGCTCTTCTCCTGGGCCTCTTTCTCCACACGGATGAGTTCCAAGTGTGTGGCCTCACTTCAAAGGGTTCTTTGGGCCTGGCAGGACAGAGGGGAGTACCCTGGCTTTGGGCTGGGATGCATGCCTCTTCCCTGGGCCCTACAGCCCCCACAAGGCATCTCTGTGAGCCAGAGCTGTCATCTGCTGAGGTGGGAGATGTCTTCCCCATGAGGGAAGACCCTGTTGAAGTTTACGTGAGGGTCCTTGCACCAGAACAAAAACTGGGCACCAGCTTTGGGGAATCTGGGCAAATTGGCTTTGCTGCCTTTAGCCAGGTTTGACCTCAAAGAGTAGGAGTTGCTTAGACACATATCCCCCCCCCCCCAAGATGAGTCAGGGGAACACAGGGTGAGGCAAGCTCCTCCTGAAGGCTGCACAGGGAGCTGATGGCTTTGTGCTGTCTAACATTCAGATGGATCCAGAAATCCCAAATGCACAGACTCAGAGGTGACAGGGATGCTTAAAATTCCCAGCTGGATGCTCTTGCTTGGATACCCCATCCTGCCCTGCTGTGGGTTTCCAAGTCATGAGCAGAACGCTTCCTTGCCTCCTGGGTCCTGAAACAGGCTGGTCACTTCATCCAGGTTTTATGGAGATTCATCACTTTGCAGCCATTTGGGATTTCCTTTGCCTCCCCTCTGCCTAGTATAGGAGGAAACGGATCCCCGAGGCAGCAGTCTTGTGTTCTAGGTGAGGACAGCAGTGTAGCTGCATTTTTCAGGGGAGAAAACACACCTATACCACAATTTGAAGTCATCTGGGAGATGGTGGACATCTCATTTTGGGGCATTTTCCCTTGATTTGTCTTTTAAACAATCGGGGGGGTGTACCCAAGCCTCCTGGTGCTTATTCTGAAAGGGATGAAGACAAAAGGGAAACTCTCCTCAAGTAACATCTGTGGGAAAGGTTATGGCAAAGCTTTCAAAACTACAAGAGGCAGAATAAGAACAGGACCATTCATTGTCTTCTCCACTGTGAGGATGAAAGCATCATAAAACAATCTGGTGACAGGATCAAAATAAACCAAAGGAAATGATTCTGCACCCAAACAAGTCACAAGATTGGGCAGCTACTTGCCACAGGATGTTGTAAACACTCAGAGTTTACCTGGCTTCCAAAATAACTTGAATTAATGGGAGAAAAATCTACTGAAGGCTATTAAATAAAAGGACATTTCTGACTCAGGAAGTCTGAGTCACAAAAAAAAAAAAAAAATGGAAGTCAAGGAAATATTCTGGGGAATTATCACTTGTATTTACAACCTTCCAAGGGCCGACTTTTATGAAGAAAGGGTCATTGCACAGCTAGATGGGCCACTGAGGGCTCTACTAGGCTCAGGAATAGAGAAGCAGAGGGCACTGAAGCACGGTGTCGGTCATAATAAGTTTGTTATTCTCCTGGGTGAATCTGCCCCAAGGTCTCACTGCTCTGCCGTGCAAACCATCTCTTGGAGGCATGAGGTCTGGCGGGGGAGATGTGGCACCTGGCAGGTGGGGAGAGAAGATAGCACCCAGGGGGACCCGTTCAGGCAGGTTCACAGAGATAGGACAACAAGGGGGGCACCTCCTCCATGTGGTGCCTTGATAGAGCACCAGCTGCTGGCTCTCAAGCTGAGAAACCGAGCCTGAAAGACATGAGATAAGGGGAGGACAGAGAGAAAACAGCCCACGGCCTGGCAGGAAGAATTTCCAAATCACCCTTTTTTGTCAAAGTAATTAATAAACACCTTGAGCAGCTACAGCTCTGCCCGGCTGCTGCAGATCCAGGTGCAGGAACAGGCTGTGAAGCAGGGAGCAGGGCACAGCATCGGCAGTATCTTCATAGTCTTCATGACCAAGAGGCCCTGACAGTCAGATGGTGAAAGCACTGGTAGGAACAAGATTCACAGTTATCCCAACAGATGCTAACATCTTTCCATATTTTGGGCTGCCCTCATGCATGTCTCTGTAAAAGAGGTAAGTCCATTGCAGCAAAACAACCTCCAAGTCTTTAAGTCACCCATTACCCCCATAATAGGATACAACCACTGAATGGAAAGAATGCCATCTCCACACCAAGGGCTAAAGCATTGGCATCCCTCTCTCTGTTCAAAGTATCTCTTGTGAAGCCAGTGTCAGTACCAGCAGAGAGCCTTGGAAGTCCTGGGTCTCGCTCTGCAGCTACCTCCAACATCAGTAAACTGCTGGTGGCCACGTTGCCAACCTGATGCCCAAGAAACAGCCAGGGGCAGGATGCCAGAGGGACCTGGAGAAGCTTGAGAAGTGGGCTCAATGAGGCCAAGTGCAAGATCCTGTTTCTGGGCCAGGGCAGTCCTTGCTATCAGTACCAGCTGGGATGAAGGGACTGAGAGTACCTGTGAAGAGATGTACTTGGGGCTACTGGTGGGTGAAAAGCTGGATATGATCTGCCACTGTGTGCTTCCAGCCCAGAAAGCTAACCCTATGCTGGGCTGCATCAAAAGGATCGTGAGCAGCAGGTTGAGCGAGGGAATTCTCTGCCTCTGCTCCTCTCTGGTGACCCCCCCCCCCGCATTCCTGCATCCAGCTCTGGGGGCAACAGCGCAAGAGGGACATAGAGCTGTTGGAGCAAGTCTGGAAGATGCTCAGAGGGCTGAAGTACTTCTCCTATGGAGACAGGCTGAAAGAGTTGGGGTTGTTCAGCCTGGAGAAGAGAAGGCTCCAGGGTAACTTACTGCCAACTTTCAGTCCATACAGGGAGCTTCTGAGCTCCCTGTACACACTTTTGAACAGGGTCTGTCAAAACAGGACAAGGGGCAAGGGTTCTAAACTAAAAGACACTAGATACAGGCGAGCTACAAGGACACTGTTTACCATGACAGTGCTGAAACACTTCAACAGCTTGCCCAGAGAGTTGGGACATGCCCTGTCCATGGAAACATTCTAGGTCAGGCTGCTCAGGGCTCGGAGCAGGCTGATGTAGTTGAAGATGGACCTGGTCATTGTTGAGCAGATGGACTAGATAACCTTTAAAAGTCCCTTCCAACATAAACTATGATTCCATGGTTCATTGAGAAAACTTTGGTTCTTTTTTTCTTTGCCAAGCCTCTGTAAATATCTCCAAGGATGAAAACAGCCGAGAGCACCACATGTTACATGTATACGCGTGTCCTGTCTTCCAGGAGCTCCAGATAAAGTATTACTCAAATGTTTATTTATTAATCATCAGAATAGTAACAGCAGGGTATTTTCATTGTGCTCTTTTATCTGATCCTTCGACAGCTTTTGCTAAGTTTTTAGACAGCAAGTAGGTGTAAAAGATGCATGCATATATGTATACGTATCTTTTACATATATGTGAAAGACATGATGTTGATGAGTGCAGACAAAAAGGAGGGTAGGGCAGAAAAATCAATGGCACAATATTTTCACATAGCTTGGAAATGGCTCTGGGAGGGAAACAGCTTTATACTGTTAGAAGACAAACAAGGCACAATGTTACTAAAGCCTCCCTTCTAATTTGTTTTGCTGATGAGGGATCAGGTAAATGAAAATATGCCTCACTCTAGGGAAAACTCTGTGTTTCTGAAGCTGAGTATGTTTTCTGCTGCTGAGGGAAGGGTCTCAGTGCCCTGGCAATGCTTACCGGCACTGCACTTAAAGAAAAAAAAAGAGAGATAAATATATTAAAAATAGATGCTGAAAGAGCAACGTGATTGAGGTGGAGAAAAGCTTTTATTCAAGTTATGTGGCCTTTGCAGTATTTTGGCTGCTCCTTCGCAAAGAGAAGGATTCACTCCCTAGAAGGTACTCGCTGCTGCTTCTGGTTCCCATTCTGCAGTCCCTGCCCCATACATATTCCCTGTGGAGGGGGTTGCTTTCAGGGCTCCACCCCTGCTTTGCCCCACTCACCCCCTCTCACACCAAAAGTAAAAGAGGAATAGCTAAAAAGTGTTAATTTTTGGCAAATGCATTCATGGTTTTTCCCTTCCCCAGGGCAAGAGCAAGAAAAAGTCCTTCAATTATCTTGGAGATGAGGAGTGGGCAGAGCTGACAGGACTGGGCTGCAGCCAGCTCACCCAGCTGAACACCTCCCCTGCAGTGCCAGTCAATGTGTCACCCTCTCCCACCTGATTCCCACCTTGTCCCAGGGACAAGAACACAAACGCTTTAATTTAAAGCACTGTGCAAATGAGTGTCCAGGAAAGGCTTGAGTCAGCTCTGACACTCCTTCTCTCCTCCTCTTTTTGACCCTTGCTTAGAGACATTATTTATTTAGCTTATATGAGTATGTTCTAAATAGGACTATTAACTTAAGACTCAACTTAGAATGAATTATAATATTGTGTGGTTCAGTATGTTTTTTGCTTTGCTTTACTTGCTTAGCTTGAGTAGCTAGATCTGCTGAAGCCTTGGGCTGTAAGATGTGGACTTTCACATAGATAAGCTTTTGGCTGTAACAGTGTTAGTTTTCCTGGTGATTTTCCTAGTAGCTGGTACAGTGCTGTGTTCTGTCTCTAGTATGGGAAGAATATTCATAACACACTGATGGTTTAGTTGCTGCTAGGCAATGTCTAGGAGATCTTCAGTGTCCCATGCTGTGCCCCAAAGAACCTGGCACACAAGAAACACAAACCATAAAATAAGCAAGCAGAAGCTGCAACTCAACAAAATAAGAACAATTCGCAGCCTGCCTGTGAAGAGATGGAGAAAGAATCCAATAAAGTGTTAGAAGACCCCAGAGTAAAAAATCACTATTGGACTAAAACGGCACATGAGGGGTAGGTGTTTAAAACATTAGGGTATAGCTGTCATGGGGTTTCTTCTTTTCCTTTTCTCCCCAAACACCCTTGGGATGTCCATGTGCATGCAAAACAGACCCCTCTGAGATAAAACATAAAGCTTGTAGTTTGGGGCAGCATCAGAGCCTTACCCACCTTTAAAAATAAAAATGAGGATGTTCCTGCAGAGGGGACTGGCCCTGATGTGCACCCAGATGCAAACATGCAGCCAGATATTGCTTCCCTCCACATTCTGCCAGCCCTGGAATTGACAGCCAAAGTTTGGAGAAGGGGAGCAACTAATCCTACAGGTTAGGTAGAGGATGCTGAGTATGTGCTAGATGGGACAAGGATACAGGGTGTGCCAAATCAACTGTGCATTGAGACCTTCAAGTTGGTGTGGCCAAGGGGTTTCCTGCAGGATGGAGAAGCATGTGGGTAATTAATGGAAATCTCCTAGCTGGTAAACAAGTCTGGAGGACCTGGGCCTGCAGGCAGCTGTAGATGAGGGCTGAGATACTGGCACAGCAAAGCATTGAGGCACAGCACCTACAAGGCACAGCACCTACAAGACACAGCCACCCTCTGCCCTGTCTACAGCTCCCCAAGGGCTGCGCCCTCCAGCCACATCCAAAAAGCCAGGGCAGGAACATAACTGGGGTCTGCAACTGAGTGCTGATGAAGCAAGGAAGGGGTGGGGAGGACTTGGTGGGGCTGAGGGGCAAATATTCAGCCTCCAGCTATTGCCTTCTGAGCCATTGTCCCTGCAGCCTGGTGTTTAGGCACTGCTCTCCCACACAGACAACGCAGGAGGGTTTTGGACCAATCATACCAGTGGTGATATGGATGGTTTTTCCCAGACTCCTTAGAATCCCATTGCCGGTTTCCAGAGGACTGGAAGCCCCGGGGTGAGGATGACTGCACCGCTCAGTGCACTGAGGCCAAGCAGTGAGGCTTCTCCAGACTTGTTCTCCTGTCTGAGAAATTTGCATTAATTCCCCTCCCGGTGATTCAGGCTCCTGCAGGAAGGTTCAGCCTCTTCCTTGCCACACACGGGTGTAAAGAACAGTTTGCAGGGACGGTGCAACTGTCTTCCCCTTCCCGATGCTGCTTCACACCCACCACAGTGTGTCTTCCAGAGCTCAAACCCTCCTGTGCATACAGAGGAGTGAGATGCTGCATCTGCCAAACGATCCCTGCAAACGGCGTTTTAGAGGAAAAAATTTTTAGGAGCTGGAGGCGGAGACTGTAAGGGAACATCTCCTATCCCAATCCCTCTCTGGACCTTCTCACCCAAGGAATTCTCTCTGCGGTTCAGCCACCCAAGCCTGATGCCCGTGTGTCACATAAAAGGCGGGGGGGGGGGGGAGGGCAGATTTTCTCTACCCCCAGTGTTTGGTCTGTCTATTTAGCACCCGGAAAAGCCAAGACCCTTGTGCCTGACCAGTGTCCTCTTATAGGGACCCCTTCACTGAAGAGTCCTGCTGGATTGGAGGGTGATTTGCCCAACTTGTGCAGAGAATGTGCCAACAGCATAAAGGGGACCTCTCAGTGGGTCTTCCCATTTGGTTTGAATGTGCTACCTGCTGCCAGTGACTGCTAGTGCTCACAAAGGACTAACACTAGCAGCTTATGGAGTAACACGCTTTAGTAATATAAAACTGTGACAAATTAAGGTTCGTGATTGCCGGTGATAGGGACTGTCTGCAAAACCAAGCTTGAAGTGATACACAACTAGCCTGTAATCACTAATAACAGCTGGCGTGAGCTGGGCATTTAGCGCATATAAGATAAAGTTCTTACCCAATAGGTGTCTCTCTGGGGAAGAAGCCCATCTGCTGATCCCAGAAGTTATGATGGAGTCTTCCCCATCTCCCCATCTCTCTCATTCACTTTCATACTTTACTCTCAGTTGGAGCTTGAGGGACTCCAGTCATACATTGTTTTATTACTGATTGGTGTAAATTCATTTGCTTCTCATTTAAAGATATAACAAGATATATGTTTATAAAACGTATGCTCGGTGAGGGGTGATTGTACCTTGGAGGTGGGTAACTTTGGGATGGAGGTGTGCGTTAGTATTATAATGAGATTATAATGAGCAAGGTTCACCTAAGAAAAGTGATTTTGCCACAGTTGTTGGCTCAGCAATGGGCATCTTCTGTTATGTTTCCCATTTGGCAGCTGCTATGCAGCTTATCAGCTGTATGGTACCATCAAGTTTCCAATCCTGCAGGGAGTACAACAGAGCCTGGCTGCAGTGTCTCCGCTCCCCTCCACCCTCCATTGCTCCTATAGGATAACAGGTTGTGTTGCCTAGGGAACCATGGTGGAGTAGATTCCATGCATACCAACAGTCCTCAAAGTGGCAACTCTGTTTTACCTTAAAAAGGTTTCTGTAACACTACAGCTTCTGTTAAACCTCAGTTTTCTCCAATTCCACCCCCCACCCCCACCCCAACAGTGATTTTCCCACACTGTGCCTGGGGCTTGGTGCTTACACTTCAGTTTGCTTTCCTTCCTCTGAATCTGTTCTTATTTATTGTGGGAAGGACCATGAAAAGGCCGAATTCAGCCTCAGCAAAACAAGGTCCAGCTCAACCCACCCAGCCCTGCCTCTGTTTGCTAATGGAAACTCTTCTTCGTGGTCAGTTTTCAAGGCTCTGGGCAGGACCGGAGCTGTGCATCTTCAGCTAAGCCTAGCTGGCTGTGCATTTTAATGGAGCTACTGGCAGGATCTGACTGCATCGCTGCTGGGGACCAGCCCACAGAGACCAACAAAGGTATAGCAGCAAGTTAGAGCACTCATCAGCTCAGCTCATAGTGGCCAATAATGTGCTGGAAGTGAAAGGACTCAGCCCAGCACAGATTATGGTGTTGATGCGCACCCAGCCCCTGAACCTGGAGTGATGCGAGACCCAGAAGAGCTCCATCTTTCCCCCTTCTGCAGAATCCTGTCCCTTTGCACTGTGGCTTCTGACAAATACAAGAAACTGGTTGCTCTGAAGATAAAACTGGAGTCTGATGGACCCACTCAAAAGTCCACCAAGCAGCTCCTTCACCCCACTGCTAGTGACTGCCTAACCCAGATGGCTTATCCTTAGGAATGGGGGCAGCTGGGAGGCCCTGCCTGGTTGTCACCCATTCTCAAGAGAAGGACAGTACTGCAGAGCTGACACTGCAGCAGAGGTGAAGTTGAAGCATTGGGGACGTTGGTTTAGTTGGTGCCTCTCCCATAGTGTACCCAGGGTCCCACACCATCTCGTGTGGGACGAGCCATTTCAGCCACACCGTAATGCTTGAGAGAGAAATGTGCAGCAAGAATAACCTAAAATGCCAGTCCCCAAAACAGAAACTATTGCTGGAACTGAACAATACAGGTATCTCAGTTACATCCCCATCAATAAAGCAATATGTCCTCCAGAGAGCTGCTTTGGGGGGTGGCAATGTTCACTTCAGGCTTTAACAGAAATCAGATCAGGAGCCTCTGAAGACCACAGCATGTACCAGCACTGCTGTGTGCAGATGGAAGACTGCCCCCATACCTGGTAGGTTGATCAGGCTCGGATGTTTCTGCACACTGAGCCCAGAACAGGAGGTGTAAGATGACCTGAACAGTTGGTTACACGAACTCCTTGGAAATGCAAACCACTGTCTGACAGGCATAAGGTCACAGCCATCACCCTCCCCAGGCCCTGGAATCACAGCTGAAATAGCATTGTAATGCACTTATAATTTATTCATCAGCTGAATGAGAGCAGCAGCAGGCATTTCGATGGCAGTCTTTCATCAAACCCTTGTGGGGGACTTCATCCATTTTAAAAGAGCAAACTAGAGTGGAAAGGCAGAAAAATAAAAGACAACTTTATTCCATTCAAATTTAAACAAGCACAAAAAAGGGCAAATCAAAATAAGGTTAGGAAAAAAAAAAACAAAACAAGCCCTCCTCTAAAGATATTTTTTCTTTTTTTCTCTTTGTTTTTCTTCTGCTTTGTTCTGAATCTCCCAAACTTTGCATTCCTCTGCTGGTGGCTACTTTGATGGAGGAGGCTCCCTAGATGCTGATGACTGATGCTCAAAAGCATCTTTCATCCCTGTGATGAGTTCTGCCTGAGAATCAGCTAGCCCCATTTTTAGGTGAAAGAGAGCCAAAAGGTGAATTGTCAACAGACTTTTATTCTTAAAGAGTCACAGTTGCTCCCCTTGAGTCACTCAGGTGTTCTGTTCCCCAGGTGTAGGAACCTATGTAGGTGCCAGTGTGATGGCAAACATTTTTGTATGCCAGTTGTGTTTTATGAGAGGTGGGAATCAGCCCTGTGCAATAACACTGTGCTGCTCACTTGCGCAACAGAGCAGATAACTGCACTTTGATTTCCCATGTTAAATGCTCTGGGAGGTTATTTTTGGGAAATCTTTCCTTGGCAACAGGGCATTAGTGCCTGGGCTGAGATCCATAACCATGATGCTTGTCTGCCCTCTGGTCTGGGACTGAGGTATCTTTTGTAAATAAAAGAAGTAATCCTAGATTACTCTGTCACTGGTTTCCTATGGGGCTGGGAAACTGAAATCTGTGCTGCTGCAGTGGGAATGGTGGGCTGCCAACACCAGTATGGCCTTTGCTGGAGATTTGCATCTAGCCTGGGCCACAGCACTCCAGGAAGCACGTGGAGGAAATTATCCTGGTTCTTCTCTTTATCTTCCGTATCCCCACAGTGGTCTGGATAAGAAGAAATGGGATGAGATTTGGGCAGGAGTGTACTAAGCACAGAGACATGTTGACCTGAGAGCAAAAGAATCTCCAAATTGGGCAGTTTGAAGAACAAATATTAAAGAACTGTTTGGGCACACATGTCCTGGGCTGCTTAGGAAAAGCTGATACTGCCTTGGGGCTGAAGGGTGATGAAGTGGTCCTTGAAATATCCTGCTCTGTTTTAGTACAGCCCAAGGAATAGCTGTCTGTGGTCTAAGTTTCAAAAGGCTCCTTGTAGGGGATGTAAGCTGAGCAGACCTCCTACCCATTCCCTGATCTTCATCACACAAGCATCCATCTAACATCCTGGGGTGAGACAGTGCTGAAGTCCAGCCCAGAGCCCCCCAGATCCCTGCCAATGCCTCGCCAGAGCACAGGAGCAGGGAGGAGGCAGCAGGAGAGGAGGTGGTGATGTTTTTTAGCCCAGACAGCTCCGGTTCCCTAAGGGAAGGAGCAGATGTCTCATCCTTTGAGCCACTCAGGAAAGAAATCGTATAAAGCGCCAAAGAATATCATGTGAGAGGATCCTGCCCCAAGAATGGAGTCACACAGGGAGGACCTGCCCCATGTCCCCACCTCACTCTGCCAGCTGACAGAGCAGGAACACTCTAATGTGACAGCAGGATGACCTTTGCATTTTCAAAGCTTCTGCTGTTGCTAAGCAGAGGAGTTAACTCCCAGTTTGTCATCCTTCATGAATGCAGCTCGCAGGAAGGAGGAGAGAGAAAAGGAAGGGAGATATTAAAAATAGATGATGAGAACAAAGCAGAAAGGTCTTGAAGTTTTCATCTCAGATTTACATAAGGTGCCAGTGGCATCTTGGGGTCCAGTTTACAGCTACAAGTTCTACTGCCGGGGGCTGGATTAATGGCACGTGTAGCCTCTTCCTCTCCTGGTGAGACTTCCCGTTCCTGAAACCACGTGTTCCTACACCAGGCTCTGTTATTTGTTCTCTGAGCCCAAAGAGCAAATTGATTCCTTCAGGTGGGGAAAATAACAAATGCAGATAAAGAGGAAACAATACCATCTGTGGCAAAGCACACCCCATGGAGAGCCCTGCTTGCAGGCAGGCAGCTACCACCCATGGGGGAGCAGCTGAAGGAAGAGGTGAGCAAGGTTTCATCCTTTCATTTAGATGTATCAGAGCTGATTAGGGGAGAGAAACGCCATACAATAAATGAGAAAGATATGTCAGCCTCTGGGCAGCCTGGGCTAGGGGAAGGGGATACCAGGCAGAGCAGATGAACCTCGAAAGGGGCTGCCCAGGTTGCAAAGTCCTCCGTTACTTCAACAGTTTCTGTCTCCTGCAAGCAGTGGATGTTTTTGCAGCAGAGGGGAAAAAGAAATTGGGGAGAAAGACCAATATTCTCTCTAAATGCAGACCTGATGGAAAATTTTCAGCCTGCCCTGTTGAATACACCAGGGTTTGCTTCACTTTCTGCCTTACTTTCTGCGTTGCTTGATTTCCTCTTTCATTAACATTTGAGACAGGCAGCAGGTGGAGATAAGTCCTGAATAGCTCCAAACTTCGCTTCTCCCATCTCTCTCGGCACTAGTCTGGTTCAGACAAAGCCTGTGCTGGAGGCCGGCTGCAAGGAAAGGTGTTTCAATTACCATAGAAATAGGGGCAGCCTGTTCCTGAAAGCAGTCATCTCTGGCACATTGAATCAACCCAGCATTTTCCTCTGAACAAGAGCAAATCCTTGTTTTACTGGTGAGCCAAGACACCAGCTGAGCAAGTCTTTGCTAGCTGATGTCAACATGGAAGGTCACAGTGTTCCTGTTTGTGTGCATTATTAGACTTATCAGCAATGAAAACGGAGCACATAGAGGGGCAGCTGGAAGTGAATGCTGGTGCTGAGGCACTTTGTAATAATGATGATTTGTGACATTAAACCTGAGTGTTTGGGAAGTGGGGGTGGAGGTGTGACTGAGACTGATGTTGTTTGTGCAGCAGCGAGCAGTACTGCAGCATAGGACTGGGCTGTTGGGATTGGGAAGAGCAGGGATGAAGACAAAAACTGCTGACCCACACCATGGAGTTGGGTGGGACGTGGTGGGCAGAGGTGAAGTGCTTTCTCTCCCCCAGAGGAGGCACTGCTCAGCAGTGTCTGGAGCCCTCCAACATGTGGCCCAGATGTGGGCAAACCCAACAGGGATGGAAGTACCTAACACCAGGGAAGCCTGGTAGTCAAGCAACATGTGGCTCCCAGCTCACATGTCTTGTCTGCCAACCTGATCCCGTATTGTCAAGATTATATCCATCAACCCAAGACCATTTAAGATGGATGTGAAAATCCTTGAATGCCCAGAGGGGCACAACAAAGCTGGTAAAGCAGCTGGATGGAATGTCCTCTAAGGAACAGCTAAGGACTTTGGGCTTGTCTAGCTTGAAGAAAAGGAGGCTGAAGAGCAACTGCATTGCTCTCTACAGCTTCCTAAGGAGGGGATGTAGAGAGGGAAGTGCTGAGCTCTTCTCCCTGGCATCCAGTGAATGGTTCAAAGCTGCACCAGGGGAGGTTTAAACTGGATTAGGAAGCATTTCTTTGCAGAGAGGGTGGTCAAAATACTGGAAGAGGCTTCCCAGAGAGGTGGTTGATGCCCCAAGCCCATCACTGCTTGAGAGGGGCTTAGACAATGCAAGAGCAGAATTAAGCATCTTTCTGTAAATCTGAGCTCACTCCATGGTGGTAAAGAGTGATGGTGGCTGACCTGTGCCTGCAGGGGGGCACATCTATGGGAACACACACTTTTTCACAGTGTAACCAAGCAAGCTGGGTTTGGACAAGGGATGTTCCTGCAGATTACCCCTATGACAGCAAGCGAGAGCTCATCCTGGCTCATCAGAAAACCTATGCCACTCCTCGCAGGGCCATTTTCAAGGGTGAGATGGGATTTTGCAAGGGCCTGTACCCCTGACATGTCAAGCTGGGATATTTTACAGCCTGGAGGCAGTCACAAGCCCTGGAATAGGTACCCTGCTGGTGCTGGAGCATCTTTGGAGCAGGAGATGGGGGCCTCCCTGTGGAGACCCCAAGAAGCAGGAAGAGGGCAAGTGGAGCAGTTGCAGGGACAAGGAGGAGGATGCTGTGCTCACCACAGGGCCAGCAGTGAACTTGTCCTGTAACAGCTGGTGCCTGGGGAGGACCATCTGCCCCCTGCTCTCCCCCTGGGCGAAGGTCTGGAGAAGAAGCTGTGGCTGCCAAGTGCCAGGTAGAGACTTCTCTACAGCTGCCTGAAAGGGGATGGAGCGAGGTGGGGTTGGTCTCTTCTCCCAAGCAGCAAGTGATAGGATAAGAGGAAACAGCCTCAAACTGTGCCAGGGGATGTTTAGATTGGATATTGGGAACAATTTATTCACTGAAAGGGTGGTCAGGAACAGGCTGCCCAGGGAAGTGAGCAGTCCCTCTCTATGCAGCAGCACCTCAGCATTGTTTACCATTTAATCCCTGCACTCCGTGTAATCCAACACCATGGATTACGTTCAGGCATTACTTGATTTTCACTTTTATTAATCTCCAATTTTTATGTAACCACAAGATCACAGATAACAGAGCTTTCTTTCAAATAAATCTGACATTTTTTGGGAGACATTACAATTAATTCAGAATTCATCACAGCCTATTACTTGTTTAGATTAGGACCATATTAATTCTTTGATTCAGGGAATACACATAAACCTTTCTCTGTCAGGGCTGTGCAACACTCCAGGCTTGGGGAAGCATGTCTGGAAAGCTGCTCATGGAAAAGGACCTGGGGGGTGAGGGAGAAGAGAAGGCTGAGGGGGGCTCTCTGCAACTACCTGAAAGGAGGTGGGGGGGGGGTTGGTCTCTTCTTCCAAGTACAACAGGGCAAGAAGAAACGGCCTCAAGCTGTGCCAGGAGAGGTTTAGATTGGATATTAGGAAAAATTTTTTCACTGAAAGGGTTGTCAAGCATTGGAACAGGCTGAGCAGAGCAGTGCTGGAGTCACTGTCCCTGGTGGTATTTAAAAGATGTGCAGATGTGGCCCTTAGTGACATGGTTTTAGGGGTGGATTTGGCAGTGCTGGGTTAATGGTTGGACTCAAACATCTTAAAGGTCTTTTCCAATCTAGTTGATTCTGTCTGTATTATTTCTCCTGTCCCGCAGAGATAAGATTCCCGGCTTGCAAGCCTAGTGGTGCTGTGTGCATTAACCTTTCCAGAAGTGGGACCCAGGTTTGCTGCACCTGGGGTTGCGCTGTGCTATGTGTCCTCCTCCTGGGTAATCACTATCTCATTTTTCTTTGTTGTTTTTTGTTTATAACGAATAGGATCTGCGTTATTCACTGAAGATTCCCTGAGGAACGGGTGCTTGTTCACATTGACCAGTCGACGTATCTCAACACCTTTGCTATTATCCAGTCTGGGGAAGGGAGCGAAGGACGGAAACTGCATTTTCTGCTGGGAGCACCTTGCCCACATGTGAAGCCACGTGAAAATAACACGTGGGTTTCGGGAATGGTGTAATGCCTGTTCCTCTCCTACCGCCGCTCGCGGGATCCGTAGGGAACCCGCTGCTCAAATCCCACCCTTTGTACAAAACCGGACTGTTTGTGACCCCGCAGCACCGTGCCCCGGCCGAGCCCACCCGTGACTGCCGCCAGCCCCATCCCCTCCGCCACACTCGCAACCCAGCACATGGCTTCGGTGCGGGCTGCTACCGCAGAGCCAGGACCCCACGCCCACCGACCGGCGCTGCGGCGGGGAGCGCTGTCTCTTTAAACTCACCGGTGGAGGCGTGCCCTTACCGGTCGGGGGCGTGGCTTGCCATTGGAAGGGGGCGTGACTTAGCCTATAAAGGGGCGTGTCCTGCCGCGCGGGGGGCGTGGCGCGGCGCGGCGCGCTGATGTCAGCGGTGAGCGGGCGCCGTCACAAAAGGAAGTGGCGGCGGCGGCGGCGGCGTCCGTCAGCGCGGGGAGGGGCGGGGGCCCGCGGGGCAGCGCGGCGGCGGAGCGGCAGCAGCTGGAGCAGGGGGAAGCGGCGGCGGCGGGGGCCGCGCCGCGCCATGGCGCAGCAGCAGATGAGCAGCTCGCAGAAGGCGCTGATGCTGGAGCTGAAGTCGCTGCAGGAGGAGCCGGTGGAGGGCTTCCGCATCACCCTGGTCGATGAGTCCGACCTCTACAACTGGGAGGTGGCGATCTTCGGGCCCCCCAACACCCTCTACGAGGGCGGGTACTTCAAGGTACGGTCTTACCGCAGCCCCGCTGGCCTAACGGGCCTCCCGCCGCCGCGGTGGTCCCGGGCAACCGCCGCCGGGGCCTGCGCTACCCCCCCCTTCGCCGCCCTGCTGGGCCTCTTTGTCGGGCTCGGAGGGGCCCCGGTGGGGCGGCGGGTCCGCGGCCGCTGCCAGCCCCTTGGCCCCCAGCCGGAGGGGGCCGGGGCCTGCGGAAGGAGGGAGCGCAGGGGCTCGTTGTGATGCTGCCGGCGGCGGAGGATGGTCCGCAGGGGCGGGTGGGGGCCTGCGGGACCTCCCCTTCCTTGTCCCTCGGGGTGCGCGCTGGAGAGAGGGGCCGCGCCGCAGCCCGCTCTGCTCTGTTATTTAACCCCAGAGAAGAGCAGGTACCTCATGGCAGGGTGCAGGTTGGTTCTCCCCCATCCCCAGGTTGTCCATCTGGCTCTGGTCTGTGTTTGTTTATTTCAAAGTAAGGGGCTTCCCATCCATGTCTCGATAGCTCCGGTCCTCGCGGAGCAGCGTCCTGTGTAAGATGACTATTCAGTCATCTATCCTAATTCAGGATAAAGGCTCTGTTTTCCTCAAAACTTCAGGATTTCAGGGTTTTGCGATTATGTTTTTTCTTCTTGTTTTCCTTTTCTTCCTCTCCAGCCTTTCAGAGGGCAGCTTTCAAAAGGCAACGGTAACGTGTAATTGGTGAAGGTAGATAAATGCTTTCAATTCCTCTCTCAACCTTCCTGTTAATAAAATAAAACCCCTTGTGTGGTTGTTTCCCCTCTTGTAAATACAGTAAACAAGGAATCTGGCGTGGCTGTCACAGAAAGGAACTGAAAGGAGCAGACTTAAATTCTCAAATCAGCTGGAGGAGGAATTGCATGTCTGTCTTGAACAATTAAAACCCCTTGGTATCTTCAGAACCGTAGAATAGTTAGGGTTTGAAAGGATCTTAAGATCATCTCATTCCAACCCCCTGCTGTGGGCAGGGACACCTCGTCCTACAGAATATACACTGCATAGGGCATACCTCTTTGGACTTGGTGTGCCCTCGGTCTCTGGCAAAATACTGTCCCTTTCAGCTTGCCTGTCCCAGGAGTTAATCATTTTAGTAGTGGCTCCTGCATCTCCTGTTTCATGCCCTTTGGCTTCTGTCAAACGGAAAAGAAGTTTTGTATGCTCTCTTTCCTTGGCTAATGTGCATCCTCAGTGCCTCTTGGCTTCTCTGGGTCAAGGTTTAAGAGCTTTGTTCCACAAAACCAAAATAACCTGTAGCTTGGGGAATAATAGATTTGAGTCACGTTCAGTTTGGCCTCATTGTTTTGTAGGAAGAGGAGGCTTTGGCACAAGGCTTGCCTTTTGTAATGAGTTGGCTGGCTTACTCATGTAGGTATGATAGGTATATTCTTAGACTCACCTCCATTATTATTAATTCAGGAAGTCACTCTAGTCTTTGCTTGGCAGCTGGGTCATTTTTACACCCAAATGGCTTGATGACCTCTTCCTGCACTTACATTACTCAAGCATTTTTATTCAGAGAAATCACAATGGGTCAGAATCTTTGTTTGCTGGTCTCTGGACCGTGCATTTCTGATTGTTCCTGGAAAGAATCTGAAGGAGCCTTTGAGATAATCTAGGGATGTGTGCTAACAAGTGTAGATTGGGGCAGGGTTGCCACTTGCCTTACCTCAGTGTTATGAATGTGCTATCCTTTTTGGTATTTTCAGTCCTTGAAATGTTGTGCCTTTCTTCTAAAATCTTCTGACCCATCCTGTGATACGTAGTTTGAGACTGGGAGACTAAAGTCTCATGGTGCCTTCACCTTTCCACACAAGATTCCCTGCAAGCTGAAGTCTGTTGTATTGTTTCTGTCTCATCTTTCATCCATAAGGGGTTGTGCATGGTGGCTTTTTTTTTGTTTGTTTTGGTAGCATTTAATCTGTGGTGATGCATTCTAACATCTGAGCTACCTAAAGAGTGGCCTTAGACCCTCATTCTGCCCCTAGGGAGAAGCAGTCTTGTCCTGAAAAGTGATGTTCTTGGCTTTCTTTGTATTGAGCCTTCAGGCAAATCTTTGTATGTGTTAGACTTACTGAATCATTTAAAGAGAAGATTAATACCCTAAACTTTGTTTGGTGAGGTGACTTCTATGCTATATTCAGTATATGCAAGGTGCGCACTATTTCAGATCAGCATGTGATTATTTTTTTTCGGATATCTTGGATTGATGAGAGAACTAGCTTCATCTTGTTTTGTAATTTTAGTTTGATAAAGCTAAAGTTACAGGATATAATGTTCTTAAACATTGTGGCAATGAGAGTTTGGGAATTTTCTTCCACTTGAGCTGTGGTTTGAGGGTAGGAGCTGGAGGGAAAGTACAAAGGCTTCTACTTAAAAGTAAGTATAAATATTGAGGAAAACCTGTGTTTAATGTGATCTTAATAAGGAAAGTGTTAGAGAGGGTTGACTGAGAATACAAATGCTTGATTTGTGCTGTTGGCAGCCTTTGGCACCTTGTTGATTCTTGAAGAAATACGAGCTTTCTCTCCAGGTTGTTGAACTAGCTGAATAAACTGAAACGAGGGGAGTGCTCTCTCTCTCTCTGCATCTCCTTGACAGGAGCTACTGCTCTTAAAAACTGGTTCAACATTACAAAAGATTCTGGTTTCGGTTGCTAATCCTGTTAACTCTAGCATTTGATAAATTGAAACATAAAATAAGTCCCCTGAATGTTTGCTTAAATGGTAAGCTAACAGTACTTTAGTGCTGGCTTTAATAAAGTCAGTGACTTCTTAAAAATTCAAGTGCAACATCTAAGCATATTTTATCAACTAAAACAGCATACAGGTATCTGCTGCAGTACTTCACAGTTAGGACCTCCAAACTAGTTGGAAAAGGGCAGCAGCCTTCAGAAGCAACTGCTGTGTGGACAGCAGCTTCTATCAGCAGAGGTAGGAGCAGTCCTGAATTGGCAAGCCCCACAAGGTGATCAGGTGGAGGTTCTCATCTGCTGTGGAGGTTTTGTCAACCTTGACCTTATCTTTGTATAGACACTTTCTTCCCACTCACTAATAGCTACATAATGTTCTGCGCAGCCCTTTGCTTAAGTTCCAGATTACCAGCCTTGAAAGAGTTGAGGTACTTCATGGCTGTTTACATTTCATTCCTTGCTGTCAAGGTGAAAGTAGCACAAGGCCAGTTATGGTAAATCCTCAAAAGAGATTCAGTTATAAGAGCAAATGTCTGTTCTTCAGCTGTAGTCAACAGGGAGTTACCAGCTTGACTGAAGTTTTTGGCATAATCAGTTGTGTTGGGCTGCAGGTGTTTGACTGCAATAGGTGAACTTGATTTTTGGTCTCTTACTCATTTGGAGTTTGTCTGGGGGTGAAAGGTGCATAGACCTTGTGTGTCTGAGATGTGAACAGCTGATTCATCTGCTGAGGTTTTTTTTCTTGGTTTGTTTGTTTGTTGGTTTTTGTTTGGTTGTTTGTTTTGTTTTCGAGTGACAAAGGGAAGGTTTTGCTCAGAAGAAATGATTCATGTCCAGGTTGTCAATAGTACCACTTACTTCTTTCTTAAGTCAGATGGGAAGGACATGGTGTGGTAAGACAGGTCTTTAGATCAGACCCCACTGTGCTATGTGGTAGTTCTGAATTGCTCCGAAAATATTGGGAATTTGTTTTTTCTGGTCCTGCAGGCAGTGCCTGAGCGGTAGAGAACTGGATTGTGCTGTATTTTGTAGTACTGTGTACGAGCAGTTCATAGATGCCACCTTCATGCCATAAGCATCTTCTGTTCAGCTGAGAGAGTTCTTTGCTACATGCAGGGGACTTCTTTGCTTTCGCAGCTGATACTTAAATAAGGACCATAACGACAAGGGTTATTATGATGCATTCTGGTGATGGTAAGTGATAGTTGTGATAATCTCAATGGCTTTCACCATCTCAGTTGACTCTTGATGAGTCTCTGCCTTGAAATCCAGTCTGTCTAGGGCCTTCACAGCCTGTCTATTGATAAACCTCCGCCCAAGGCTTTGATAAAGTGATGTTTTCAGGATACTTGCAGACTTATTATGAAGTGTTTCATGGTGGCTTACTCAGAGCTCTGTGTGTTTGGTGCAGTTGTGCCTTAGCATCACAGCTTTTGATTGTGTTTAAATAAAGGAAATTATTCTAATTTTTTTATAGCTGAATGGTATTCTTGTGCTGGGAGCCAGCCTTTCAGGGTAGGTGAAAGTGAGAAATTACACAAATAGGAACTTCTTTATAAACACATAGCACGGCTCAGAAGCATGGTTTGACCAAGTATCCTTTGTCAAGAAGCATATTTAATGTAGATCAAGAGTCAATATTACAAGCTCAGTCAGAGATGATTTAGAATCACAGAATGGTTTGGGTTGGAAGGGAAGTTAAAGCTCATCCAGTTCCAACCCCCCTGCCATGGGCAGGGACACCTTCCACTAGAGCAGGTTGCTCCAAGCCCCGTCCAGTCTGGGCTTGGACACTGCCAGGGGTGGGTCAGCCACAGATTCTCTGGGCAACCTTTGCCAGTGCCTCAGCACCCTCATAGTGAGCAGCTTCTTTCTAATGTCTAATCTCAGTCTCCCCTCTGTCAGGTTAAAGCCATTCCCCATGTTCTCTACTATAGACCCTTGCAAAAAGTGCCTCTCCAGATTTCTTGTCTGCCCCTTTAGGCACTGGGACCTGCTAAGGTTTCCCTTTAAGGAGCCTTCTCTTCTCCAGGCTGAACAAGCCCAGCGCTCTCAGCCTGTCTTAATAGAATTTAGGCTGGGTAGATGAAAATGAATGTACCTAACATGAAAGGAAACAAGAAAAATTAACTGCATTGTTAGAGCTGCTATTTGATTTCTGAAGGCAATTTATTTCATAAGGTATTTTTGCTACTTGAAGGAGCAAGTCTTGACACAAGTTAGGAGGGGAAAAGAAAACTCAAGCATTATGATTCGTTTTCTCAAATAATTTGGGGGCTAAATACTTGTCAAGACATTGCTTTCCTTGCAATTTAACTCATTAACTGTATGTTGTTTAGTTCTGTATTGTTTGATCTCAGCTTCTTGCAAATGATTTGTTTTGATGTCAAAGTAATTTGCAATATGCGGGGATAACTTTTTTCAGAGCAGGAAATTGATATGGAACTGATGGATGGCAAGAATGAGCTCCATGTTTAGAAGTTTGGTATTGTAGGCTACTTCCCAGAAAGCTTAAAATTAAGTAAATAGCAGTTTCCTAAGCACTTAGAATTATGTAACTGGCAGAACATTTAACTCCACAAAAATATTCCTTGGTGCCAAGGAAAAAACGTGAGTTACTCTCAGCACAAAAGCTGGCTTCCACGGGCCTCTACGTTCATTGCAAGGTAGAACAGAGCTTTTCCCTCAGTGTACTTACTGTTCTAGTTTTTGTTGCCTGTAGGTATCAATGATGGTAATCATCAGAGGTTTGATGCAGCAAAGGGATATAGAACTGTGGGTTTGTCGAGCTTAGAGTTTCTTGCTCTTGGTGTGAAGATCTCCCATTCAGAGCAGGCTATCTCTCCAAAGAACCACTAAGCTGCCTGCAGGCAGGGAGGCAAGAAACTTCTTCAGATGTTGGCTCACTGATCATAAGCACAGTTATGATCTCTAACTCTCAGGCCTGGGGAATACCAGATTGACCCTAATTCTGCTATTGCATATTGGGTTTTGGATGGCTACCTCTGTGAGCTATCCAAAATGTAATGTAAAATGTCCAGTTTCATTTAGAAG
The DNA here is from genome assembly GCF_034315485.1 of Pezoporus occidentalis. Classification (NCBI taxonomy): domain Eukaryota; kingdom Metazoa; phylum Chordata; class Aves; order Psittaciformes; family Psittacidae; genus Pezoporus; species Pezoporus occidentalis. The sequence continues at coordinate 381,135 of NW_026914896.1, forward strand.
TTCTTTAAAAAAAGAAAGAGGTGACAACAGGTCCTCTATAGAGAATTGTTTAAACATGACTGTGGTCATGTCAGTAAAGTCACTTGACAGTTACAGAACTATACAAGAGAAGAAACGTTACATCATCCGCTGAATTTGAACACGAAGTTTTCAACAGAAGTGGAGCCTCAGTGCCTTTTTTGCTTAGAGTTTTGAGTAACATGGGCACAACAACAAAAAGTGAGGTTAGGAAGAGGTCCCCTGAAGTGGCAATTTCATTAAGGATAGAAAAGGCCTTTTCTTTCCACCTTAACTGGAAAGTACTGTGCACATTAATCTGCAACATTAGGGTATGGGCATTTTGTTACCATGTGAATGACAAATTAGAAGGATTTAGATAATAGCTACAAGGTACTTAAAAGGTACAGAAGGGATGTTAGCCTCTCAAGTTATGCTCTTAATGCACCACTGAAATGCACCACTGAAAGGCATTCAGCCACTAAATGTGGGTACAGTTACTATTCTGCAAGAGAAATAATTGGGAGCACTGAAATGAAATTCAGTTTTTCTCAATACATTATAAGCAGCCCATTCTTTTCATAAAGGTGAATGCTTTTATGGATAATTATTTTAGACGAGGTAAGCAAGCACTTGCACAACAGTGTAGTTTACATCTATGCATTAGAGGCTTACACAAGTAGACTTTATACAAGCACAAATGTGTCTTAATAGAATGTATTGTAGGTCAGAGCGACTCCATTGTATGGCTTTTGTTTTGATAAGGGCAAAAAGGGTACTGGAAAAGAGAAGGTAATTTCAGCCTTTGCCTAGGTCTGACAGTGAAAGGTTTCTGCCTATGGAGATGTCTGAACACTAATATAAGGCCAAGATTTTTTTTTTCCCGCAATGGGCAAGTGTCTATTGGACAAGAATTGAATCAAGTGGCACAACTGCCTGAATGCTGGTCCTCACATTATTCCAGTACTGTGGCAAAGGGGTTTTCAATTCAACTCTCCAAATACTTTGCTACAATGAACATTAAAACATGTTTTAAACTTTAACTAGGATACATAGCTATGTGACTCTTCCCCAAGTTATTACAAACATGTCCCTACTGCTGTCAACTTAAGTTCCATCTCCCAAGCAAAAGCCCTTTACCTGAATTTCTAAGTTACTTCTGTGCTTTTAAGATGACAAAACAGACCAATGGGAACACGTCATGCTTTTAGTACTAAAACCTTACACAGTAAGGCACAGCCAACTTGCCCCGCAGCCTTCTCTTTGTCAGTAACAAATAGTATGATAGCTGGAAGTGTCACCTACTTAAGATAGGCCCTTTACATTCTGTTTGTTCTCCAGGTGATAGCTTCTATTAAGAAAACCCCAAACATCCAGGAAGTCTTAAGGTCATGTTTCTTCAAGTCATGCAAGATTCCAAAATATTCTGCATATGCCCCCAACTCAGCAGTTGTGTATAATTTTTTTGCTATTTTTCTCCTATTTGTATAATTTTACATTTAGAATCTTGTAATTTTTCTCGTATTTGTAGGCCACTTTGGGGCAAATATTTATGCATTTTAAATATTTCAGAAGTAAATCAATTTGGCTCATCTTGGCTACTAGTGCTTCAGGGAGGGTACACAATGCCAAAGTTATTACTATTAAACTGGCCTGGTAAGATGAGACATTCTCAGTAAGTCACTACCGCAAAAGCTTAGTAAGATTAACTGCAGTTCCTCTAACTCATAATGCTGGAGAAACCACTAATGTTTTAAAAATGAAGCAGCACTCTGGAAATAGCAAGCTAATTTTGTGCACGTGCATATGTGTATGCACACATCTGATCACGCGCAGCCCAGATTATAGGAAGACGTGTTATGTTATGAGTCACATAACCTCTAGTCCATCCACACTGCAGTCTTTCTGTAACCCTGCTACATTTCCAACTTTAACTCAGTTACCCTTAAATCCAACATAAAATCTCCACGGTTAAGTCCATACTGTTCGTTACTATGAAACCTGATGACAGCCATAAGTTACACAGACAAACTGCATGTCAGAGATTAGAGTTAAGGTTCTGCAAGTGTTTTTTGGGGAGCAGTCTTTACCCTCTAGGTGCAAAATGAGCAGACCTAGAAGGCTATTAAAGAGGGGATAGCCAGTGTGAATAAGTTACTATATAAAATAGCAGGCAGCATAAGCAAGACTTCAGAAACACTGAGGTAAAACCACATTTGAGCTTCTGAGAAGTTACAGATGTGGTCCCACACTCAGACACTGTTAACATCACTGCAATACTGGAGATTTTCAGGTTTTACACAAAAAGAAAAAGAATGCCCTTCTAACTACACGGTCAAAAACGAATTCCTATAATACGAACCAGATCTAAAGCTATCTACATGCTTTTAGTTACTATCTTTTGAACAGACAGGCAAGAAATTTCAGGTTCTTTGCATTGTTATCCAAGAGAAAACCTTCATGTTGAATTTTACCTTATCAAAGGATCGTTCTGTGCAATCTCGGGGAAATAGAGCCAAACAATGGAAAAATTATGCAAACTGACAGGGCTCAATCTTTCCAAATGGAAAGTTTTCCATTTTTTATTCCAATGGTGGAGGTGGGCTGTGTTGCTGCTCTCCTTTTGCCATACAAGACCTAATTGCACACAATCCTCTATTGTCAAGCAGTATCAGAACTGGAAATCTCTATCTGTGCTTCTTAGCATACATTATAACATTGCCTGGATCAGAGGAGGCCTAGAACAAGAGCTAGGAGCTGACTACTACCATCATTATCTTGACCTTTTCCTCCTGAGGACAGACTAGGTGAGCTGTTGGGAGGTCCACTGAATGATCTCCATTGGAGCATTGAAAAATGAAAGCTTTGAGACCAGCACATGGAATGATTTCAATTTCTTGGTGTGTGCCAGAAACCTGAAAGCTTTTGTGCTTTTGAAATTTGACTAATACACTTTCTGTGAAGTCTCACTTGCCCCTCCTGGTTGGCAGCAGTATTTCATTTATGTGGAAGAAGTCTGTTTGCTTGAAATACAGCAATAGTGGTGCTGCTGTGGGAAGCTGGATAGGTGAGGTGGACTTCGCTGAGGCTGTGAACATTTGGGCTTTTACAGTTCAGAAGGGGCTGAATTATTTTTGAGAACTTGTTAATACTGAAGTTTGTTTGGACCCTCGAAGTCTTATGGGCAGACTCATCAGGACTAGCCCTGGGAGTCACTCTGGAGATCTATTTTTAATGACAATAATAGCCAAGATCTTGAACCTATATCATCCATGGCTATTCTCCAGTTGGAAAGAAGTAATAGTAGCATTGGCGGCTACCAAGGAATTTGTAGCAGCCAGTCGGGTAAGAAGGCTGCTGGTCTTGGCAACTTTCTTCTCGATGTTACAGAATAAATTCAGCTTTTAGTGGTGATACTCTGATTTCACTTACTTGAAGCAACCTGCTTCATGTTCAGCTTGGTCAAATCATTGTTAATTTTAATTCAGTTTGCAGGCTTATCCCACACCTGCTATGTATTTGATTGTTCACGTTGAGTTATGTCTCTGGTGTGAGCAGTAAACTTATGCTTGGGCTCTTTTGACCAGGGACTGTATTTTGCCTGGAAGGGACAATTAAGTAGCATTCTGGCACACAACAGAAGCTGTGAAAATCAAAGCTAGCCACAGCTAGGCTGGCTGCTGTAGGTTTGTGCTGCCTACCTTAGCCAGGGAGCTTCCTGCTGGGAGTTGCAGGCATGTTGCTAAGTGGTAGATCAGGTCAGGTTGGGGTAATGGTGGTGAGTAACTGTCCCAAAGCATGGCATCCTAGGCCTTATGGGGATGTAATGAAGTGTCACTTATGGGCACATCTTTAGCAACTGTTGGTGCGTGCACCATACTTGAGATCCTGCCTGGTCTGTTCAATGGCAGAAGCATGGAGGAAGGTTCTGACGTGCTTGGCCACAAAAGACGTGTCATCATAATGCTACCAGGCCTCTTCATTTGTCTTAGAGTCTCTGGGAATCCGAGCCCTTCTCAAGCATCTACCTCTTCTTTCATCTCTCTTCCTATAATGAACTGACTGTACTTTGGGGCATAACTGGGCTGACATAAAGTCACTCTGTGTGTGACCTGATGGAAGCTCCTGGTGTCTTGGCCTTGTTCTGTTTCATCTTCCCCTCCGCAGCTATTGGCTTTGAGCATGTGGATTGCCTGCTTCCAAGAGAACAGTAAGTATTTTTGGCTTGCAAATTCCTAACCAGCGCTTCTAAGATGGATAGTTTCTTCTATTAAAACAAATGTAAGCTTGCTGTTGGTAGTAGGGAAAGCCTGTGAGTTACACTTAAGCAAATCTAGCAAAGCTTTGGTCGGAGGTTAGTGGACAGAAAGAAACATCAGGTGTTGGCATCTGCATCAGTTCTGTTGTATCTTTAACTCTTGCATGCACTGATTTACTTGGGATCTCCTAGCTGTTTTGATCAGCATGCATTAGTTCATAGCAGGGGGTGTAAGTTTTCAGGTTTTCTTCCCTTCTCTTGTTAATTATAGAGTAGTGACTTCTGTACTCTAGAAAGAATAGATACTTTTTTTTTCCTGGAACAAATGTTGTGTTAATAGTGGGGTTTGCATTGTTGTCATCTAAACTCTATTTTAAATATAGCGGAAGGAGGTGTTTTGTGGCAGATGAACATAATGTTGACACTGGGAAGGAGATTCCGTACTCTCGGAAGGGATTTCCGTTTACTACTTTCAGGTGCAACTGTAGTAATACATAGAAAACAAGGAGGATAAAATTTAGGCTGACCTAAAGCCTACTATTAATGCTCAGTTGGTATGTTGAATTTGGATCTTAATTTGCAGATTAATAACTAGAAGATGCTAACTTGAAATAAGAGGGTTATGGGAAATCAGCTTCTTCCAAAAAGGTTTGTGTCTGTTACTAGATGCTTTTAGAACCAACCAACCATTGTTGTCTGCTAGGTGGCAGCCAACAAGCTTTCTTCAGTATGTGTTTAGTTGAGCTTTGTTTGGTAAAGCTATTAAATATTGCTGTGTCACGTTTACTCTGAACACAGATTGCTAGGATCTGACGTTAGACTGGGTGAAAGGGATGCACAATCCAGAATTCATCATCAGTTAGGCCCTTTGTGTGGGTGAAGCGTGGCACTTGTCGAGAACAGTCTGCGGATGCTACACAAGCAAGATGAGAGCCAGTGCCATGCATTGTTCCAGATCTGTTGGTGACTGTAAGAGGTGCTTATCTGAAGGACACAGGGCTAGGGTTAGAACAGTCGTGTAGAAGTATGGTGGCTTTGTATACCTTTGGATGTAAGGTAGGGCCAAAATGTTCTTTGGCAGCAGGAACAGTGAATAGGATGCGGACTAGAAGTCTTCTATCTGCAGTGGTTTGTATTCATGGTTCTGGATAAATTAACATTTTTATGTAAAAATGGTATCTCTTATAATAGCATAGTTGACTAAATCTGTAGGTAGAAAGCGTTTCGCTTTTTATAAATAGCACATGGGAAAGCTTTCTTCCAAAACAAATCCAACTTGTATGTTTACAAGTACAGTATTTAAATTTGGAGTAGCTGAAGAAATTGTCAAGTGAGTAGCTTTCAGGTTGCTTAAACAGACAAGCAAAGATTTTTGGAATAGGAGCTTCTGCTTATTCCTGGCTTTTAAAAATAAAAACCTGAGCAGTTTCCTGAAGCACCCCAGCGTGGATCCTGATGTACTGACAAGTCACACTCCCCTGCGCAGACTTTGTCCACGAGGCAGCTGCGGCAGTTCTCTGAGAGCAAAAAATAAAGCTGGGGTTGTGTAACTTAACCTGGGGGAGGAGGGGGACATTCCTGGTGTTGAAGAGAAAGCCGTAAAGTCAAGGCCTGAGTATGTAGGCTTGCTGGGGGAGATGTGTGCTATGCAGGCTTCACAAATAATTCTCAGAGTGTACCAGAGAGAGTCTGGGTAGACCTCTTGTTGGAGGAGGCAAAGCTATGCCTTGGCTGCCTTGTCGTTTTAAATGTCAGAGGGATCTGCACTGATTTCAGAGCTACCCAGCTTTTTTACCTCCCACCCCTGGGATTTCTTTCTTCTACTGTCTTAATTGCTCCAGCACTTCTACTACAGCTACCCCAGGTCTTTTTCTTTTCTCCTGTGCTTTGAAGATCAGGTTCAGAATAAAGCTTCTCAGCACAGTAAAACAGGCATACGGGATTTGATGTCAAGTGTGGAAGTGTGAAATGGCTTGCAGCTTCATAGCATGGCCAGGAAAACAGCCTGGAGCTGGCACGTTCACAGGGCAAGATTTGGTTCTAGTAAGTTAAGACTGGGTTTAAACTATATTACTGACATGCCTCCAAGTGCTGTCGTGCTTGTCACCCGTAGTGCAATTACCCAGGCTGTACCACAACACTGAGCTTAAAACACATAGGCAGAAAGCCAAATTCTACACTTAGCAAGCACTTTAAATAGAAAACTACAGCACAACTGACCTGCAGGTACCGTTCCTTCTAAAAGGGAACTGGGTGTTTCAAACTGCCAGGGGCTTTTTAGATTTAATTATAAATGCATTGATAAATACTGTTGTGTAATACTTAAATGCTAAAACTCTGGTCACAGCTTAATGTGATTGACATGTAGAGTTTGAGTTTCAGGCAGAATATAAAGTCTTTTCCTGCTCTGTTTTGTTAACCTTGTATTAATAGGTACGGTGAAAGGAAAACTCAAGGCTTTCTCCAATGACACTGTGTTAACTGTGGCAAGCCACCAAGGTTCACAGTACTAAACTGTTGAGGTAATTTTATAGTATTTAAGTATGCCTGCAATGCAGCAATGGCACATTCGACCTGTCTCAAGCACAGTAGTGGTTTGGTAGCGCCAGCATGATATTTAATACAAGTTGTGAATTGACCCAGCTTACGAGCTGGTTTTTCAGCCGGTGCTTAATCCCACGTTGCCATGGTTAGACTGCAACCAGTATGTGTGCTAATGGATGCAAAGCTGGTAGGGTTGCAGCTGTAAATCTAAGCAGCAAGGGCCATGAGGATGTGGACTTGGGAAGCTGCTGTTATGGCTTCAACTGCTGAGGGTACAAAGATGCTGGTTCTGCCACCTTAGTGGTGGTAGAACTTAATCAAACCTGTCTTAACTGTTTCCGTTGGATTAACCCACGTTTTAGAAGATGTAAATTCTGATCAAAGCTCTTGTGGTTGACATCGTGATGCCTTCTTTTTGGCATCTAACATCGATGGACTGGGAGAAGAGGAGTGCTATGAGTCGTCTTATTTCTCACTTTTACTGTTGTGAAACTCCTAGAAACTGTTATTAGATCTTATGCTTAGCTGCTTGCAAAGCTCAGCTGAATTGGCCACCAGTTTTCGTGGCTGCCATGGCACAAGAGTCTCATGGCTTAAGCCTCCCTTAATTAAAACATGCATATAGCTATTGGGATTATCCATTTACTGATTTCTTTGTTCTGTGTTTCTTTTTTTTAAGACATGTTTATGGTCATTGCATTTCAAGGCCTAGCTGAATTTGATAAGAAATACTGAGTCACACTCTGTTTCTCTTGGTAACAGAAAACAAAACAGAAGGAGACTTAAGTGAGTTATTGAAAGTGACAGCATGGGCGTGCATAAACCTGGTTTGGATGTATACCTCTGTGATTGCATCTTCCCCTTTCCTTGGCTCAGTGCATTGGAATTTAAACTATCAGACTTCTTCCAGCTCTAGAAAGAACCTCACTTTTGAATGCAGAATTAATACAGATCTGTTCCTGTGAAAGGAACTTGAGATTCTCAGGACAGAAGATCTCAAAGGCTACTGAAAGCCTTGTTTAAAAAAAAGCCAGATTTCAAAATGACTCTGGCAGCTGATTTCCTAGAAGTCATGGTGAACAGAAGGGAAGCCAAAGATAGATGAGCTGAGGTGCTGGTGTTGATGAAGTGGTTGTCTCGGCAACTGCAGTCACTTAAATATCTCTAGGAAAAGAGCTAGCAAATGTTAAGATTGAGAAATGGTGACAGATTGACAGAACCAGGAGCAATGAGCAGTTCGAGGTTTATACTGGGAATTGATATGACTACAATAGGAAGTTGCTGTTTTCAGGGGTGGGATTCTTGAGTCATGCAGCCCTGATGGTTCTTCTCTTGTAATGACAGTGTGGCTGGCAGCCCTCTTGCTGCATGAAGCAAGATCCTTGGGGAGAAACACTGACCTCCCAGGATGTATTCATTCCCAAAAAAGTGGTTGATGAAGGCGGTGTGAATTCAGGTAGTACTGGAGTGTTTCGTTTTGCAGCCCTACTGCTTGATGTAGTCGTACAAATATTGCAGCAAAACCCAGTGGAAAGTAAACCCTGCATGGAAGCAGATGTAGGTGTGAGAATTCTTTTCCATGTCCGAGCTAAACTGCAGAAGCTTCAGCTGCGTCAGGAATTATTTTAGGTCCTTGTAGTGCTTATCATGGTGGGAAATTCAGACTTTTTACCATGTGTGTTTTGCATGTGATTGCACATGCTGTGTTGTGGTTCTGTGGGTAAAACTGGCAAGTTTTAATCTTTTACTTTCCTTATGGAGCACTGAATTCTCTTTCATATTGGCATAAAAAGCAGCCCCCAGAGAAAGCCTGACTTAATAAAACGAGCAGAGTTTGAGCCAATTGTTTCCTGCTGCCACAAGCATATTTGTAACTGCCAACTATGACAGGTATTTCTACAGGCACTGAATCTCAAGCAGAACACCAGGTGCTTGGAGAAGTTATACGTACACTTTCCACCTCTCATCTAATAGCTGCTTTCTGAGCTTTTTTTGTGTAGTGACTTGTGAATAGTTGCAGTCAAAAGCTTTGTTCAAATGGAAGTGGAAAACTCATAAGCTACTTCTTGCTACAAAGGGCAGTAAGTAGTGAAAACTGGTAGCAGGATGAATTTCCTGTCGAACATTTTCCTGTGGGTTTTTTTTTTTTTTTCTAGGAAAAATCCTACCTATAGATACAGGAACAGTCTTTTTTTTATATATATACTTGCATGTTTAAAGCCACTTAGCACTACAGGTAGTAGCCAGGATACTAGGCAGGTTTGATGTTTCTGTGAAGCAGCTCCAGTTTGACTATTTCACTCAAAGCTTCACTTATTTAACCAGCTGTTTCTGCTTAGACACGTTTTTCAGCATAGGTAAGATCCCTTCTAACTTTCTCTACTAGCAGTGTAAAGCTAGTGTTACAATTAATAGTTGATTGGACTTCTGAAGCCTTCCAGAAAGAGGGAAGTTTTCCTTGACGAGTGACATCAGCTTCTGCGGTACTGAAATGTTAAAGGAAAAATTTGCAGTCACTGTTTTTTGTTGGTGAGTAGCTTTTGCTGAAGGAGGAATGGCAAATATACCTATTTAGGTTTTTATCACTTCTTGGTTTGCAAGCTTTTAACCTGTCTCACAGCTCCCTCTGACCCTTCCAGGTGTTCTTACACTGGAAATGTCAATCTCAGGTTCAAGACTTCAAATTTCTTAAGGCTTCTGGAACCTTATCTGACATGATCAGCAGATTAAGGTTCACAGATCACCTCTGGAAGCAGAGTGGTACATTTTTCAAGTATTTCTTATGGGCAAAGAATATTTAATTTTAAAAGGGAGCATGGGATGAAACCTGGATCACCTTATGTAAACTTTTTGAATGCTGTACTTACAGTGGCCTGTTCTCCTGTTGGGATCTGCTGTTCTTTTTATCTGTCTACTTTGATTATTTTAACAGCTGAAACTTCCAAAATGGCCTTGTACAATCAAAACCACCCTCTTGTCGAAATGAGGCTTGATATAGGGAGCTTAATAAACTAGGCACATGAGTAGTCTGAGTTTTGTGAAGAGAGCATATGGTAGCTAACACTTCAGCTGGAGATGACTTGGTAATTATAGCTCCTTTGTCTGAATAGCTCTGCCATTTCATGGGGCTAATGGCAAATTAAGCTACTCTTTGTAGATGCAAGGAAGGCAGACTGCTAAAAATATTTTGTTTCCGCCTGTCTTTCCTTATTCTGTCAGACTTGCAGTGGGCCAAAAGCTTGGAGTCCAAGGTGTAAGATCAGAGTGGTTGAACTCTTCTAAAGTGGGTGAGTAGTGCTATCACCTTCTAAATGTAAAAGGATGTCGATTCTCTGGCTGATCTGTTTTAGGACAGGACAAGGCAAGTCTGTTGATAGGGACCTTTGTGGTTTTTTTTCTCTCTAGCTCCAGGTAGTAGCTGGTTACTGAAATCAGCAGAAAATAGCTTACTTAGGTGTTCCATTGTGATGGTTTGGGTGTTTCATTGTGATGATCTGCCTTTGAGGGTGAGTCACACCGATTTATGTGACTTAATGTCTCAATTCTGTTTTAATGTGTTGCAAGCATTTGTGAATATAAATCAGCTAAAGTTTTGTCCTGAGTTGTTTTTATTCAAAGCTAAATGTAATACACAGTTGAATAAGCTCACTTAGAGAAACCTGAACTTGAGCAAGTGAAATCTAGTTTGATTTGGGGTTTTGTAGGCTGATCTGTGGTGCAGTTGAGCTAACAGTTGCCAGAACAATGGGCATGGTTTCTATTGCTCTATGCTAAGCAAAACAATCAGAAAGAACAATTCATCTATGATACAGTGGCTGACTCATGCCACAAGGATTGGTATTCCTTTAATCCTTTTATAAACTGTTTTATCCTAGCTAATGTAATTGTGGATGTTCTTATTACCCATATAATACCTGATCCCTTTTGAATTCTGCTAAACTGTTGGCCTTAATGTTGCTTAGCAATAATTAGCAAAATACAGGTGGTTTGTGTATTGTTTACTCTTGATCAAACCTCTGAAACTTTGTTTGTGCTGACCTGTTAAGTTTTATGTTGGTAATAATTCCACTGCTGAACAGTGAATGGAAACTTGCCCAGACGAATGCTCACATCAGCCCGGTTGCCAGCCCTGAGCGCAGATCTTTTCTTCAGTTTGACTTCAAAGCTCTTGATTTGAGAGCTTGACATGACAGGCATTTAAGAGTCTTGATAACCTCCTTCCCAAAGTATGGAGTATTTTGTAGGAAGTTTCACATTCACAAAGAAATCAAAGCATCTGCTTCCCTTTTTATTGAAATCTGTGAGTTGCATTGCTGGATCCCATTCTCCTACTTTCAGTTCAATTGTGCTGCAACCATGCAGAAATTTCTGGATGTCTGATATGGAGGTTGTTTAGCTTTGCTATGGACTGGAGAAGCCTTTATTTCGTTATTTTGATTCCGTATTCTTCCTTTCTCAGCTGCATTTATTCTAGGCAAGTTTGGTTTTAAGAGTCCTACTTAAAGTCAAGGGTAATACAGGCTTCTTAAATAGCCCCTGTTATGCTTTTGTTGCAGTATTTTTATTCCGTATGATCTTGCCTTGTAACTCTATCACAACTTTAGAGCAGTCTGTGATAAGCAGGGTAAAGAACTGAAATTGTGCACGGGTGCTTGAAGTGTCAACAACTTCAGCACAGCAGAGTGATGTTAAGGGCCCCCCCCCCCACACTTATTTTAACTGCTCAGCTTTTGTTGTGGGACTTGGAGGGTTTCTGCCATTTCTTGACAGGGGACAACTGTGCTCTCCCCGGGGCTTTGGCTTGCACAAGAAATTTAATATGTTGCTCTCAGCCAAGTGTACTGGTCAGCCTTGGCTTATCGATTGGAGTTGTGTTCAGTTCCTTCTTCATCCTGATGGGACTAAACCCGTATCTTCTGAGTTTTGGAGATAACCTGGTCATCAGGCTGTGAGTTTATGATGAGGAATCCTGGCTTTCCCTGGTTGAAACTTTTTTCTCTTGGCTGCATAATGGAGTAAGGTCAAAACCAAGCCAGCAGTGAGGGAAGGTGCCTCTGCAGCCTAAGGTGCTCAGCTGGAAGGAAGGGTTGCTCATTTTCCAGTGTAAAATATTTATAATCATGACAGTTCTTTCCAAGTTGTGTGCTCTGAGAAGTCAGTCTCCTTTCATTTTCTGGCTTGGGCTTTTGCATTCCTGTCTGGGCAGTGGCCTGGTGCCAAGGGGAAAGCTGGAGAGGGTTGTGCTTAATGCCCTTTAGGATAAGGCATCTACCCAGAAGCTGGAGGATCCAAATTGAAGTGCCTTTGGGCCAAATGCCCCAGTGCCAGCTGACCGAATAAGGGTGTCCCAATTCAGCTTTTCTTCTTTTTTTTTTTTTTTTGTTAAAAATAGGACAATCATCTGAACAAAATGTGTGGTAAAAGTGGTCTTGTGCAGGATTTCAGTATCTGAGTTAGCTTTGTGCAGATTCCTGTGTGTAACCTTGACCTCAGTATTAAATTCCCAGAGTTGAGTGTTCAGGACATCTCAAGGTGTTTCCTTTCTTGTCACTTCTGTTGGGCAGGTCACCGGGCACTACTGAGAAGGAACTTATGGAGAATCCTGGGTTTAGAGGGCTAGACCAGGAGTTTGCTATGGCTTCCCCTAGTCAGCACTGGCTCTGGAGATGGCACTTTGCGAGCACCAGACTTGTCATGCTCTCCCATGCAATGCTTGTTGTGTCACTCCTGTTATAGGAGTGTCTAGAAAATCAAAGGATAAGCTACTTGTAAGCAACTTTGTTAATATTTTCTGGAGCATTCAGGATCCCTTTTTTTTTTTTTCCCTGTTTAAACTTATGGTTTTACCATTTGGAGGATGCTTTTGTTAGATAGGGAGTAAAGAGGTGGCCTCAGCCAGTTCCTGTTGTGTGCTCAGTGCTAGTCATGTATTTAAGAGGGAAAATCTTCTAGTGTAACAGGAAGATGACTTTAAAATGCATCCTTATAAACACTTTGTCATTGGCTGGCTTTTTTTTTTTTTTTGCATACTTTTAGGGTTTTTACAGTGAAATTTTCTCACTAGTTTGCTGTAGTCAGTTTTCTCTTGGATGAAGCTGTGATTTTTAAGACAACATTTCACATTGGAAACAACTTTAATGTCCTGTGATAACATGTACAAGAATGCCACATCAGTGTTTAATTTGCAAATTAATAATCTTGCTGTTGTGGCTTTTTGTGTTAAACTACTGAGCTGTAAGGATAATGAACTAGTGATGCAGACTTCATGATCATTAATCTGATATTTCACTAGCTGTGTTTAAAGCTAACTGTTCACTGTAAAGTAAAAAGAAAGCAAATGAGCTATGTGTTACCTTAGATATAATTAGATATACTGCCTTGTATTTTTATTTTAGAGATCATAGCAGGAGCATAAAACCCCCCTATGATACAGGCTGCAATGCCCAGTGCAGAGGCAATTGTACAGTGAATGCAGTCTCTGCAGCACGTACAGCTTAGCACATGGTATTGAGTTCCTGTGCTTTGGATTTCCTGAGAATTTTTTTCCCCTGCTGACAGCATGACAGCATTTTAGTCCCGATAGCTGTAGCCATGAAATGGCCACACGTGAAATATGAAATCTGGTGTCCACAGACATGCTATCCAGAAAGGCTGGGCAGCATTACAGCAAACAAAAGAGCTTGTGCTGTGTATGTCATTGCTTGGATACTCCAGAGGTCACTTCCCCAGCACCCAATTCCTCATTTTTTTCTCCTCTAAGGAAGATCAGGACTGTTGAGCCTGAAATGCTGTCCCACTGGCTGTTAATACGGCTGTAAACAGCCTTTGTATCTCTGCAGGCTTTCTGCCTTGAAAAGATGACATAACTTTGCTGAGCAACGCTAAACAATAGTTAATTATGTATATGTCTTCCAGATATTTGTTTTGGAACATTTTGAAGCCATAAAATATAATGGACATGCAGCAAAGCAGCCAGTATATTTGCCTGTAGTGTGAGAGCCATCTTGCCATAAGCAGGAAGTACTTTTTCCTGCAAAGCTCAGATTTATTTGGGTTTTTGGATGTTTTTTTGGTGTAGTGGTTTGTTGTTGTTAGGTTTGGGTTTGTTTTTTGTTTTTTGTTTTTTTTTAAGCATGTGGAACTGACATTGTAATTAGTGGTCCAGTGTTAGATTCAGCACCAAATTCTTCCTGTGCTTTCATACATTGATGCTTTGAACAGTGACCACTTGGGAAGAGGCTAATTGAAAATATACCAGAGTAACTTGAGCAGCTAGTGATCTAGTACTTGAATTATGTTACACATAGGCTAATCTCTGTATAATGAGTAAAGAAGCATATTTTGAAACTTTACTCCTTTTTCAGGAGGCAGCTAATGCTATTGTTGCATTGTAAGGGTTACTGCTTGTGTGACAGCCAGTACAATGGGGCTATGAGTTGCTAGGTGCTCTCAAACCTGCAAAGTTAACCCAGGCCACAAATGCAGGTAAGGAGTTTGTGGCTACTGAGCTGCAAAAAATGGTGGTTACTGTACAGCTTGTGGTATGCAAATATAAGTAAATTAGAGCATACTCTGAAGGGTGGTGAGGGATGATTTTTCTTTCGTAACCAAGCTGTGCAAGAGCTGGCTTCTGGTGGGTGCTTGCTCACTCCACTCTCCCAAAAAGTTTCAACACAGGATGTTAATGATGTGCTCCATAGAGGTACATGTGCTGTTGAATTAATAATGTTAAAATCTACATTGTTAATCAGATGACCATTAAGTTTAGTTTAAAATTGCTGGCTTGGCCAGCAATCTTTATCACTAAACAAGCAAGTAGGTCACTAATTTTATTTGCTTTTAGGTTATTATTCCCTGCTGCCATCCCCCTGCAGTACAGCTGCCAAGATACTGCTCGGGTGTTAGGATGGAAAAGGAAGGAAAACCCTGGCTATGTATTTTCTACCCAGAATAGAAGAGTGCTGATGGAGTATATGTGTGCATATACTTGATGAAAGAACCAAGTGGCTGCTTGGTCTAAGTGTGTCCTGACTAAACTGCTGACAGTCAGTTCCAGAAATAGAAGTCTAAATGGTAAATTCTTCCAGAATAAACCATTTTAGTTAAAAAGGAGGGAGTTTGTAGTTAGTTTGTTACCCAGCTGCACAAATGCTGGTGCCAGCTGTGGGAGAAGGAGCTTCTGTGTGGCTTGTGCTGGTTTGGTCTTTACTTCTTTGCTTCGGGCTGGTAGTGTTTGAATGCTAAGGTATTTATTAGGCTTTAATACTGAGGTTTTATCAGACTCATAGTTGACTCTTAAGAAATAGGAAACAACAGTTTATGCACTCTTAGTTTCGGGGTGTTTAAGTGACAATGCTGCCCACACTATCATTATTCATCTGGTTCTTAATAATCTATTTGGCATGGTAATTCTGATTGCTGCTTGTGTCCTAAAGTGACAGCGCATTCACTGTGGGGCTCAACTGGGTCTCTGAGCTGTCGTGCTTGGTGCCTAACTAAGGAATTTGTCAGACACTGGTGTGGAGACTTCCTACGGTTCTCCTTTCTCCTGGACAAAGTAACTGTGAAGTTTTACAAGGTTGCTGCTGCTTCTTTTCAGTATCTTTTTGGATTTGAAATGTCTCTCCTTAACTGAGAAGTCCGAGTTACATCTTGAAACTCTTTTAAAACTTGTTTCCACGTGTGATCACCATGTAGTACACCTTGAGCTTCCTAGCTGCTTTAATGAGTTCACTGTAACATTTTTTTTTTGTGTTAAAATGCCTCCTCGCTGTTGACTGGCTCTTCTGCTACAGCATGGTGAAGCTGACTGCATGGAAAATCAGCTTGAAAGAATCTCCAAATCTGGTTTTGGCACTAATAATGCAGTTACTTCCAGACAGTTGATAGTTGAATCAAACTGTCATATTTTAATTTGTTGTCCTGCCCAATACTGATTCATGCACTAAATCACAATTGCTTATGTCTGCTCAGTCCAGTGTTTTTATTCCTGATACTGCCTGGTAGATTTTAATAAGAAACTTAAAGCATCTCAACTTGCATTGTGTATGTTGATGGGGAGGAACAGAGCAACACAAGAAAGGCTTTAAATATGGTTTGGGCACCCCTTGTAAATGAATATATGCATTTGTATGAACAATTAGCAGCACATGCAGATGAGATGCTGAAAGTAATGTATGTAGTGGCAGCCTGTCCCCAGAGATGGATACTAGAGGCTCACCTGGGTTGAGTATTCTCAACCAAAATGCTTGCAGAGCATTTTGGTTGAGAATACCACAGTCCAGTTTAGTAATCTTGGTATTTCATGTTAGCAGGAAGATAATTAACTGGATTTCTGTTAGCCTTGTGAATCTGAATTTTCCCCCCAGTGTTTTGTATTTGGTATTTGGTAAGTATGATTTGGACTGTGTAGAATGTTGAAAAATTATATTTGGCTAAATAAGGCATACTCTGAGAAGAACTCTGGAGTTCAAATGCTTCTGGAGTGTGGGTAGTCAGCTTGGTGTTTCCTGTATAGACAGATGTCAACAGATATCAACACTTGAAGGCTACGAAGTAGCAGATTAAAATGTTGCTCATGGTACCTGAAATAAGTTTGGATTTTAGAGTATTCCAGGCAATTTAGACTATTCTAGAAGCTAATGAACTAACATTTGAGTTGGAGGAGACCAGAGCTGTTAGGACATTGAAGTTACAAACTAAGTATTGCCAGATAGAAAACCTTCCAGCTGATGCTTTTTGTTTTCACTTTGGGGAAGGGCTAAATTTGTTGATGAGGTCAAAGAAGTTTTCTTCATTTAGATGACCAAGAGGTTGCAGGGGGTGGTTCCAAGGAAGGTAACTGAGTGACCTAGCTTGGGATACCCTGGCATCACACAGTCCCTCACTTCTTTGTGCTGAGTGAGCTAGGATTTAGACTAGTGTCTCTGCAAGTGTCATGTAATTGTCTGATGACCTAGGTAAAACATTTCAGAGATGAGAGTGCCCTGACTCGCCACACATACCATGCTGCTGCATGTGCAGTTCATGCTCCAGATTCTATAGAGGAGCTGCTGCTCTGCTTTATAAACACCACTTACCAGTTGTAGAAATGCTGATTACAAGAGCTGGATTGCAGACATTTTTGCCATAGTAGAGAACTTGAACCAAGCAGCTGCAGCTGGTTTCCTGGGATACCAGAGCAGAACCTAGAAATGGATTAGACGTTGTTTCCCTTTCGCTCTTGAACTCATTGACTAGGATGTCAGTGTTGTCTAATCAACTTACATTGCAGGTTTGCTTGAAGTGTATTTGGAAAGGATTAGCAAAACCAATATGATATAATTTATTTTTTTAGCATATGAAAAAAGCTGCAGTGAAAGGCAGGCATCTTCATCACTTGTTCTGTGTGGTAGATGTAGGTCATCTACTTGTGTAGGTCTCAAGTATCCTGTTAGGAAAGTTAAGGGTTCTTGACAATACTGTATTTTAGTGTAAATGTCTGTCTTAAAATGAGACACAGAGGATAACTTGTCAAGCATTCTGATACGGGTTTTTTTATACCCAGATAGAGTTGTATGTTGTCTTACTTTAATACTGATGCTGAAAGTTAGCAAGCTTTGACTTGAGTACTTCAATGTTGGAAGTATCAGAAAGGTCCCTTGAAGAGAAGTGGTTGTTTTTTGGAGCTTCTCTTCACAAGTGAATGCTGAAGAGTAACCTTCAGGACTAAACTTGAATACTTTTTGTAACAGGAATTTATAGGAAATTTGTTTGAGGCAGATCCATACCCTACTGTTAAAATCTAGTTTGCTTTGAATGCATATATTTAATGCTGATGATCCTGATAATGGACTGAAGTTAAAGTCCTTCAAGCAGCAGCGTGGCTCAAATGAGGAGACTGAACACCAAGAAATCCGTAACTGAGGCTACCCTGTTTGGGAGAGGGAAATCCTTGTTGAGAAATGCTTTTTTTTCACTTCCTCTGATTCTAAATCTGGCTTGAAACAAAACCATATAATTGATGTTGTAGTTATTATATGTGGATTTCCTGGAATATTAATGGGATAGTAATGGCTTTGATTTTTCTCCTACATTTACATGACAGTGGTAAGCATGGTGTCTTGCTCTCCAGCAGGTTTTAGAAAGCACCAGCTTCTGTTGACCTGATTGATGCCAAAGGTGATAATTAAGCTTTCTAAAAAGCTCTGAAGGTAGTCCTATTAGAGTAGGTATTCATAACTGTACTAATAGGTGGGTGCAAAGTAGGAGTTAAAAGGGATTCTCTTATCTTTGATTACTTAGCTATTGCTCTGCAGAGGAGGAGAGCTTCTCTGGTAGTGCATGCAAAGCATCCTTTGTAGTAAGATGTTCATATTTAAGCATAAGGGTGTGTTCAGGTGCACCAAAGTGTTGTTGGTTTTGTTTGTTGTTTTTTTTTTTTTTACTGGGGGATTGCAGTTTTATTTTTATACTCAAGAAATTTTTCTGTTTGTAAGAACAGCGTAAAGATTTTTTCTTTAGAATTAGCAAGATGGTAGTGCTTGTATGAACATAAAAATGAATGTTAGCAATGTTCCTTGTCCATGGTTTGAATATGGAAAGATGCTACCATTTCATTGAAACACTTCGTCCTTTAAAGTATGATTGAGTTGTTGGGTTTGAGGTGTTTGGCATTATAAAAACAAGCTTGTTGGTCTTGAGTTTCAGGTAGCATTGTGTAAACTTCTGCTTCTAATGGGAAAGTTAAAGGTTGAGCAGTTCTGGACATCTGCAGGGTATTCTGTGTTGTACCAGAACCAACAATATTGGATATAGATCAGTATAATGCTGAAGGAGCAGGAGTAATTTTAAGGGTCAGATGTGCAGAGGTCTTCAGAGACAGTTGTGCTGCTTGGTTGCGCTGTTCATGTGCCTGATGCAGAAAATGTGATGGCATGGTCAAGGTCACTGGTGTTGATCCTTCACAATGCCCAAAGGAGTGTATCTTAACAGTACCACCCAAGATCCCGCCATGGTGTGCTTTATAGGCATTGATGGCACTGTTCCTAAGAGGTGCATAATTTTTGTTTCACAGGGTCAGGTCAGGGTTGAAGGGGTGTGAAGGCAGACTGTACAGATCTGAGATGCATAACCCTCTTGGTACAGCGAGGGAGGTTCTTGGATCTGGTACTCAATTTCACAGGCTGCCTTCAGTGTCAGTGGAGGTTACTGCTGTTGCAGTCTCTGATCGTTTCTAGTCTCTGTCTCAATCAGCTGAAAATACTTTTCCTTAGAGGCTCTGAAAACTGGGACAAGGTGGAGTAGGAGGGACAGAGCAGTGATTCTGATGAATAACGCTGAATGTCCAAGCATGGGAACAAAAGGGACTTTGTGGGTTTTCTATAAGAAGGTGCTTGGTATTGGTTTCTGCAGTTCCCCCTCATGCAACCACCATTGTAGTGCAGGTACTTCCTCCATTTATTACTTGAAACTCTTTGCAATGACAATGTGTGTAACTTGAGATGGTTTTTGTGAGCCGTTATGTTCTGTTATTGCCCCTTTTATGTCTAGATACTTTTAAAACTGAAAACATATGTATAGCATAAAGCTTTTATTAGACTAAAATTTCTAGCATGTGGCTGCTGCTGTATGGAAACGACTGAGAGAAATGCAGAATTAAGCAGCTAGAAGAAAACAGTTGACTCCTGTTAGTCACCCTGCGGTGTTCTCCCACCTCAGTTAATACTGTGATCTCCCTCAGAATCTGCCAAGATATACAGAGCTCTTAAATCCACATTGTTGCATGCTTGCTCCACAGTAGCAACTGGATAACTCGGGGGGGAGTTTTTACCGATTTCCTCCCCTTTCCCCAGAATTAAGCCCAGACAGAATATATGTGAAAGTATAGCCTTGTAGGCTAAAGGGGAGAAGAAACAACATTTGACTTCCAGTCAATTTGCAGTATAATTCAGGGATCTAACACAGCAGTATTTTTGATTATAATTTATACATAAAAAGCTAAGCATCATCATATATTTATTAGAGAATGCCTACAGGGCCATGCTTCTTTTTTCATTATATCCAGTTCTTCTAAAGCAAATCTTGGCAATTACTCTAAACGCACTGATCATGTGTAGATGGCTTTTATGCGAACAGCTATATAACTTTGTGTGGTCTTTGGGTGGTGTGGGGGGGAGGGATCAACATAAATTCTGCTAATAATTTGATTTTGGGGAAGTTTTATTCTGCATATGAAATGCATAAGGAAGATAGAGACCTGTAGCTGTCAGACAGATCTTTCAGCTGCGGAAAAACAAGCCTCAAAGTACTTTGACAGTTTCTAGTCTGCAGTTGTTGTTGCAAAGTGCTGAAACAACATTAACTTTTTCAATGTCTGAACCTTTTAACTACCAACAAAGGTTGGCTGTTTTGTTCAGTATCTGGTGAGCCTTTAAGTCCTTCAGTTCTCTGAGGGCTCTTATCGGAATATAATTGGAGTGGATGCAGGCAAATCACCGCATGTGGGGTTTTTGCTTTTCTTTTGTGCTAGGCTAACAGAAGTATTACATCAGTGCACTACACTTTTATCAAAAAGTGTGATGTTTCAGGGCTTGCTGAAAGAGTGAAGCTAGGTTTCCAGTTCTCATGTGCCACACCAATATGGCTGCAACAGGTTGTGAGATCGGAGAAACTGCATAGTTAATGATATCTGCTCTCAGGCTTGCCAGATAGAGTCCAAACAGAACTGCTTCCACCTGGTACTGTCAAACAAAGTTCATGCTCTGGAGAAGTCCTTTTCCAGCAGGAAAACCTTCTCCAGTCCTGTTGTACCTATGGAAGGCACTGTTCTAGTGACTGTGACAGTGACAGTTTGCTTAAAGGATTTGGTTTTGCAGCGCAGATCTTGCACATCCTTACCTTCTGTGTGCATAAACACAACGTATTTTAAAAATGATCTACGTGTGTCAGTATAAATTGGTGCAAAGATCAGGTATGGACTGCTCTCTGTTGCAGGAAACTTTCAGAATTCTTTGTTTAGTTTATGATACATGTTATCTACAAGCTGAGGAGGATGAGAAGCAAGCTGGTTTGTTTAATGATTGAATCAAGGCAAGATAAAACTTGTAGGTAGAGCACTATTTAAATCATCCTACTTGGTACCAAGTGTGTGTGTGTGGCTTTCAGATGCTGATCACTGGTAACCTGACTAGGAGTAACTCATCTATAGGCCAGTGTGAATACCAGCTTTTAGCTTATCCTTAAGCATCTGTTAATTCATAATCACATCTACTTTATCACCACTAGAGGCTCCTCCAAGTCATGCTTTGGATACGTTTCTGTCTGGAAGCAGCTCATGATTTAAGTAGCATGGTGATGTCTGAATGTCTGTGTAACACCCCATTGCTTGTAAAGAATTGTTTTTTTAACCAATACAGTAAGTCATCCTGTTGATGGTATGGGTGAAACCTGAATTATCAGTTTGAAATAATTACT
This sequence comes from Pezoporus occidentalis, assembly GCF_034315485.1. NCBI lineage: Eukaryota > Metazoa > Chordata > Aves > Psittaciformes > Psittacidae > Pezoporus > Pezoporus occidentalis. The sequence continues at coordinate 402,388 of NW_026914896.1, forward strand.
CTTCTGTTGATGAACTTAGTTGCTAATTAGTTACTAACTACTGATGAGTTAGGCTATCTTGACTGGAAGCTTGTAGCGTTGCTTGCTAGTAACTGGGAAAAACAAGCATGAGAATATTTGTAATGAGGAGTGTGGGTAAATAATTTTCTTTTAACACCAGTATCTTTTATCCCAGCGTGGATAAGGCTGTAGTTACCAGCACAGATTATTTTTAAGGGTCAGACCCTTCCATATGTGTCTGGGGTAGGTATCCCATGAAAGGGCTGTGCTTATGCTTGTATTCTCAGAACACTGTAAACTTCTGCTGTAAACTGATTAGTACTGCTTTGTAATTGGATAGGGTGTAGGCTTCTTGCATCAAGTGGAGGGTGTCTGAGAGGCAGAGTAAGATCAAACAGCCTAATAGCACCAAGACTATGTTTCCAAGAATTAATCTTGTAAGACAGGAAGGAATATTGTCGTGGGGTTGTGGCAGGCATGCAAGTATGGATGAATTCTCTTTTCTCTGCCATTTGTGGGTTTTGGTAGCCTCAGCTTATTCCGTGTACAAGCAAGTCCTGTGCTCAGGTTTTAGTTTTTTTGCAAATGTGTGGGTATCATTTTTCTCTGAATGGAGTAAAAGATAATCCAGTTCCCAAACTGACCATATGGATGCTACAGATTTCAGCATGGCTGCTGGAGCACTGCACTGGAGCTATTGGAGTCACAGCATGCATCAGTGGTCTTTAGTCACAGATACTTACGTGTGGTGATCCTACTATTTAGAAAGTGGGTGACCTTTTGGATGAGGCTTTGCAGGAAAGCAACACGACTTGTTTCTGTAGAGAGTTCAAAATAACAAGGTGCTGTTTGCCTGCTGGCATACACATGAGTACCTATTTTGTATTATCTGTTTCTCTAGCATTCAGCAACTGTTCTTAAACTCCAGGACCTTAAAAAGGAAGGGTGAAGCTGAAAAATAAGTTCTCCATATATCACCAGAATGTAGATACCAAAACAGTCTAAGTAGAAAGTGATGTCTCACAGTAGAAAATTTGCTGTGTCTTGAAGTTCTCTTTTTCTTTTTCTTGATGTATTACCCGTTTCTACAAATCTCCATAGCCATAGATGCAGCAGCACTCTTGCAAGAGCTCTTACTATCCATCTGCTACTCAGTTTTTCTTGTTGCTGAACTTAGACTGCTTTGTTGTTTTTTTTTTCCCCCCTCCCTGTTGTGTTGGGAGCATTTTCTTCATCCACACTCCAGTTGTTGCTAAAAGCATATTGTTGATATACTATAGGTCTTGTCTCTGCCCTGGTATGTCACTATGAGTGATTGCTTATCTGTCACACAAATTTCTTCTGAATTAATCTTAATTTCCCCCCAGTTCCTCTCTTGGTCCTGATAGGCAATACTGCATGATGTTAGAGCTGTTTAAGGGTTGGTTTTAGTGACATAATTGTACAAGTTTCCTCTGACTTTCTTGCAAGATCCAGCTTTCTCTGTCCCAGATCCCTTGCTTGTATTCTCATCTTGCATCTGTCTCATTAGTGTCTTGACCTTGAATTCCTCTTGACCTGTGGTAGTCTGAAGTGGTTCTTCCTGACTGCTACTCTTACCCTGTATGCCTTCAAACTTAATATAAATGGTTACAGTTAATTAGACACAAGCTGGAATTTCAAGGATGTTCATTCATGTACTAAGCTTAGCTGAATTGCACTCGTTCTGCTTTTACCAGAAGTATAAAGGGTACCTTAAATATCCGTGCTGCACTGTAGATGAATCAACCTGCTTTGCACCCTTTGGTGGCTTTTTCAGGAGGTATTTTGGCAAACGGAGGATTCTGGCTTTATCTGGATGTCATATTAGTCATTGACATGGCAACTAGCTGGAACTAGTTGGTAGAAATATCAATGCTAGCTTTCCCATCAGTGTTGTACTTTCTCTCATATATCCATCTGGCCTGAAAGATGCTTTTTTTAAGCATCTGTGTATTAATGACTACCAAGAGCAATGATTCTGTAGATAGTTCTTGTCTAGCCATGTCTAGCTAGCTTTAAGTTACCATAGCAAGGAGGTGCCTTCCTGATTATCTGCAGGAGATGGGGGACTGTGTGTGAAGTGACATGCTCTTCTGTAGCTGTTTCATTAAGGCCATATTGGGAGCGTAAGTGGTACCTCACACAAGGGAACTTGAGATGTGGTACAAACAACAGTAGTACTTCACAATCACTGAAGGCCACAGCAGTTGAGTGTCTTGTCCTTGTGACTACAGCAGCAGTGCATCTGATCTGCTTTTTTTTTTAAAGCAGAGGTTTAGTGTAAGAGCTGTTTTTCTGCCTGGTGTTGTGCAGCTGTTACACATAATATTTGCAGGAGTTGATGCTGTGGCACATTTGGGATGGTGGCTGCTGCTTTCACACCCTCCCCAGCCCAGGCAAGAGTGCTTTGTACTGTGAGAAGTAGCAGCTCAACACTCTGCAGGCCTCAGTGATCTGCCTCTGTGTTTTGATTTTTGATTTAAGGTGGGTGTCTGTGTTTCAAAGTCATTTAATGAATTAAACATATCATTTGAACTGGGTTCCCTTTCCTTGGTAAGCCAAAGCTCAAACTGAGACTTTAGCACTTCAGTAATATTGTAGAATTTGGGGGGAGATGGGGAGGGGTGTTGTCTTGTTTTGAAAAACTAAATGTGAGATCTGAGCTAGGATTCGTCTGTCTTAAATTTTCATCCCTTGCAATGAAGTTTACTGGCAACCAAATCATTGCTGCTTATGAGTAAAGCTACACTGATTTTAATGCTGTGAGCTCCAAATCAGCCAAAACACAAGACAGGAAGGAAAAGAGGTAGACAATGACAGTATGTTGAACACCTCTTGAATTTGGCTTCTCACTAGCAAAAACCACCCAAAACCCATTACTGTAGCAACAATAGCCTTAGGAGCAAGGATTGGTATGTGTCAGCTAATGCACTTGTTTTAGCTTTAAACTTGATCTTGAAGCAGCCTATGATAATGGAGCTGACAGGCACATCATTATGCAGTAGTGTGAAAATACGCTTTTGTGTGTCTAAACGTAGGCTTCTCATTAGTGAATAGCTTCTGTGACAGTGCTGGTCCCTGCAGTGAACTGGAGGATACTGGGCAGGCAAGCAGTTTGCATACAGGCTTGTACAGGATTATAGATACTTTGCAGGTGGGTTATACACAGGGGCTATGCGTAATATTGTTGTATTAGTATAGGATTATAATTTAGACCAATACAATGCTGATCGTGCCTCCACTCTGGGAGATGGTGCTGCTGTAATTAGCTCTTTGGTGGCAAATGGTATAGCTCAGCAGACTTGCTTAGTATTGTTGGGCAAGTGTTACCTGTGTCTGTCTAGGTTTACTGACTGTGACCAGCTCCAGACAGGAAGGTTTACGGTCAGTGATGCAGAAGCTGAAAAATAACTAGCATGGCTGCATAAGTGCTTAGGAGGCTTCTCTGTGGCAGCCAGCTTAGAGAAGATTCCTAGGTGCTGTCATTCAGCTTCTAGAAACCTATATCCCTTGTTTAAATAAATCCTTGTTTAAATAAATGCTGGTATGCCAGCTTGAGAGGTCTTGCCTGCCATGCTGAGAAAGGCAAAGTTGTGTAACACTGCAGCACAGTGCTATGGTTTACACTTACAGTGCTATAAATATTCCTTTCTCCTTGCTGCTTATGAAAGAGGTGACTGCATGAAGACCTGCCCTGTGTTTTTAGAAGAACATGTGACAAGCTGTCCCTTGAAGAGAGCTTTCCTCTTGCATCCAGACTTGCTTGCATATGAAGAGAGTCAAGACGATTCGCTGACTCATGAATGGTGCTTGTTTAAAGAAGTGTCTAAAAATACTTAAAACAGGCTGAAGGAAAGGGTGTTCACATTGATCTAGCTTGGGCATCTCTTCAGTCAGCAGATGCAAATTATATGGCTTGCTTCACTGAACGATAAAGCAATCTGCTGTGTTTTGGTAAGTATGCAAATGGAGGAATGAATAGGTGAGTTCGTAGAAACTTCATCAACCCTGAGGCAAAATGCAGCAAAACTGGGATATGCTTTGGTCATGTGTACTTGAATTTGAACTGACTAAACTGTAGGTTTACTAGATAATCTTTAAGGTCCTTTCCAGCCCTAACCATCCTAGAAAAATTACCAGGATAAGTCTGAAGTACGTCATACTGTTTCATGGTGAGCCATTCCACAGACATACATGTGTGTAAATCTGCTTCAATAAAATTAATTACTTAAGTTGTGAAAGCTCAAAATATGAGATTGAGCAGGATGCTGAAGATGCTGTCGGCTAATTCTGAACAAAAGAGACAATCTTCTGGACTCTGAAGCCTGGCAAGTGGAGGCAGGTGCCCAGAATGTCAACTCTGTACACACTTAACTGGAGGACTTCCACATGTACTGCCAGAGATGCCAGTAATGTAGCAGAATACTTTGAATAAGCAGCCTTAAATATTCGTGCGACTGCTCCAGCATATTAATTTTATCAGTAGAAAGAGTTGGAAAATCACTTTTTCCGAAGCGGACACAAACTGTTTCTAGAACAGCTATACTTGTGTTAGAGCTTTCCTCGTTCAGGTACCAGCATCCTCAAGCTATACCTGCAGTAGGGATATTTCAAGTGCCAGCTTCTCCTCTAACGCAGAGACTTCACAAGAGATGTATGATTTGGAGTAAACTTTGGGTGCAGTATCTCCAAGTATCTTTGACTCCTTCAGTAAGTATTACACATTATAGGGAGACTTAAGTTTCACACATTTGGAGTCATTCTTCCTATTTTGTCCAAATGGGGAAGTGAGTGTGTTTGAACAGATATAAATAAAATCTGAGTCATCTGTTTCTGCCCGGAAGATAGTCACACAGACTAGCTTCTCTGCATAACACAAACCCAGCAAGCCTCTTTTCAAGCCATACAACTCACATACAGTCTGCTTGCAACCAGTGTCAGACCCAAGAGCACAGTCTCAACACAAGACCTTCATTGATGTCAGAAATCTCATCACATCTGGCCTGTTACAGTCTTTTAATATATTCAGTCTTTCTTTTTTTTCTGTTAAAATCAGACTTGTCCTGCAGTCAAGACTGAACTGGGGGCAGAATCGACTAATAGTTCCGCTTGGGAATTCCTGGGAAAATACAGAAACTTAAGGATGATGTCAGCTTTCTCACATAGGAATCTGAAATTACTTTAGTGCTTGTATCCTGTGGTCAAAGCTCAGTAAGGCTGTTGGGCTGGCAGCTTGCCTTGCAGAGGAGGACCAAGTAGTTCTGCTTGCTGTTAGGTCTTACATAGCTGCTGGTAGTTGCCTTTTCTGTGATGAGGTGGCAGACAAATGCAAATTCTGAGTGAAAACAGGTTATAGAAGAAATACTTTAATAGCTGTTTCCAAACCCATAATCTCTTACTGGATGCTACGTCTGCAGTTGTTGCAATGATGGTGTTTTCTGTATCATTGTTTAAAGTCAAACTGACAATAAAAGTAATAGAAGTGGGCCTGGTGGTTGTTAGCCTAATGTAGGTGAGTGCTCCTGTAATCTGTTCCGTCGCCTGAGCTCCAAAGACATTGACCTGCAGTTTGGGGAAAAAAAAATTACCGAAATAACAGTTGAGTCTTAGGGGCTTTAGGAGTTCAGAAGTCTTGCCTAGTCTGTAAATGCTCTTGCTTTGCCACTATCAGCCTGAGCCATAGAGCTGAGCAGAAGAAACCTCTCTATCAAACCATGGGCACTGCAGTGCTGACTTGTGAGAGATGGGCATGTGGCCTGCACTCAGTAGTGAAACCAGGGAGGGGAACAGCTTTAGGAGTCTGCTGGCCAAGGGAAACTTCTTATTTAGCTTCCAGCCTGTCCCCAGCAGGCTCTCAGTGCGAGAGCTGCCTGGTCTGAAGCTGGATCAGGATCATGGACAGTGTTGCTAGCCAGACCAAAGTGGTTGTTGCATGGTTTAGACTGAACAGCAAAATTAGCTGGGCTATAACATGGACTGTCCTGCAGTAAAACGCACTGCAAGGATGAAATAGTTTCTCTAGCTGCTGAACTGCTTGAGATCCTAAACATAGCTGACTTGTGCAGGGTAACTCAGTCTGCAGATGAGTAGCAGCTGCCATGAGCAGTTATTGTCATAAAGGCTAGAACCTCCAGACTGAGCCTGTTGTCAAGGTATCCCTGTTATCAAGGGGAGACAATATTAAACACACAAAAAAATCCTTTTGTTTCTTTTGAGTAATTTTAGAAGATGGTTTGGTTTCCAGGCACTGCTTGTTCTAATGTCATTGTTCAGAGCAGTTTTATTTATTTGAATCCCTTGAGAGATGGTCTAGGCAGCAGGCGTGTGAATGTACAAGATCACAGGAGCTTGGATATAAACCAGCTTAACGGGCTCTAGTGAATTCCCCCTGTACCATTCAGCTCAATTATGGCTTCATGTCTGAAGTCATGTTGTTAGTCCTGATTTCAGATCTGAGGAGCAAGTGACTTAATACGTGGGTGAAAGCCCTTTCTTTAAAGGTATAATTGTAACTTCTGCCATCATATTGCAGCCTCTCTGTTTTGGTCTGGGTTGGGTGATTTAATGACAGTCCCAGCTTTATGAACATAGCATGGATGGATAAATAGTCAATAACAATTTACTGTTAAAAGAAGTATGAACTAGGTTTCCTTTTACCAAAACTAGAGGAGTCTTCCATTGGAAATGACTGCTTTTAGTAATAACCCATATAACTAAATTAGGAATTGTATACAAGATACATTTTACTGTGAAACAAGAATGGGCTCCTGCCTGTCAAACCAGTCTCTGATTGTGTAAGTTAACCTCGCTTTGCCCTACAGACTTGAAGCTTCTAAACAAGCAAGAATATAGAGCCACATCTCCTTTCTGTGAGATCTAGTTCACTCCTCATATTCTGGTCTTTGTGATTGATATTCCCTATGAAACAGTGGAGGTAATACAGAATGTAGGGGGTTTGCTGCTGTTAGTGTTCATATAGTTGTTGCATCAGGAAGGGGATTTTTCAGGGCTTGGAAGACTTAATTGACCTGGTCACTCAGTTTCTGACTTGGATCAATGATGTGGTCCTAGTTCTCTAAAAGCACAACAGATGTTAATACACATTGATATGTTGCTGCTGGGAAATCAAGCCAGAACTGGGCCTAAAATACCAGGATAGTGCCCAGCTCTGCCACAAGAAATTACTGATGTCTTAAGTCATAATATCTGGAGCTGAAATAGAAATGTTGGTCGTACATTTATTTCTATCTTGTCAAATAGTTGACAACATGATGTGGCTAGCTTTAATGCTGCTTTACAGGTTCTGAAGCTGAATGATAACTGAGGTGCTTTAAACCTCACTGATGTGAGAAACAGGCTGCTGGTACTTACAGCTGATCTCTACTGAACATGTTTTCCGGGACATAGTATTAATACTTGTGCACTAATCCAGGCTTAAAGTAGAGGAGGAGAATCCATTAGATGAATTGTATAAATGCTTGATGCGCTAGAAGCCATAAAGGGCATTTTGTGGGATTAGATATTAACACTTAACCCAGTAGTGGTCTGTAGTTCCTGTTGTTGGCTTTCTTGCATGTTAAATGTATGGTGTCGTTAGCAGCATGCTGGCAGGAGGCATTCATTAGGCATGCAGTTACAGGAAGGGATGATGTGCGCAGCAAGGAGCCTGGTTATGCCTGTTACAAAGAAAAACGAGGAGGCCTTGTGCTGTCTGCAAATGCTGTGACTCTCACTGCGGCAGGGTGGGTGATCTGTAGAAGATCTTGGTGGTACTTGCATGTGGAATCAGTAGGAGCTTGTCTGTGGGCTGGCTGTAGCACATAATTACCAGAAAAAACACAAAATAGTTTAAAAATGCAAATGTTCCCTTGGGATCTGATCTCAGATAGGCTTGCAAAGGGTGCTTAATTTCACTGATGCTGCCTTTTCATAGGGCTTACATTAAGCTGGTGATGTTTTAAAATAAAAATTACCTTTAACTGGCACTTCCAGAAACGCCAAGCAGCTGCATTTTCTGTTTGCTACAGTAAAAGCAGATGGTGCTCCCCAAATCAGGTCAGTTGTGACGCTGGTGGCTTTCCAGGAAACGTGTGGTCTAACCCCATGGCCTTTCTGCAGTGTGCAGATAGGATGGATTCACCATTTTTAACCTTGCTGCCTAAAAATACAGGATTTGTCATCTTGAGAGAAATAGAAGAAATCAGTGTCAGACTACAGAGGTGTTGTATGGAGCTAGGCTAGAATAAATACCAAGTTTCTAGACAGCTGAAGCTAGGTGGGAGTCCTGCCTGCATTAGTGCTCCCCACTGAGAGTGAGATGATATTAATATAATATTAGTCATGGAATCAGCTAGGTTGGAAAAGATCTTTAAGATCATAAAGTCCAACCATTACCCCAGCACTGCCAAGCCCACCATTTAAACCATATCCCCAAGTGCCACATCTGCATGTCTTTTAAATACCTCCAAGGGATGGTGACTCGACCACTGCCCTGGGCCTAAGTAGCCTTTCAGTGAAGAAATTTTCCCAAATATCCAATCTAAACCTCCTGTGCACAACCTGAGGCTATTTCCTTTGTCCTGCCACTTTTTATTTGGAGAAGAGACTGCCCCCCACCTCATTATAACCTCCTTTCAGGCAGTTGTAGAGAGTGATAAAGTCCCTCTGAGCCTTCTCTTCTCCATACTAAACACCCCCAGGTCCTTCAGCCGTTCCCCATCACACTTGTGCTCCAGACCCTTCACCAGCTCCTTTTCCCTTCTTCGGCCCCACTCCAGCCCCTCAATGTCTCTCTTGTAGTGAGGGGCCCAGAACTGAACACAGGATTCTAGGTGCAGCCCCATCAGTGCCCAGTGCAGGGGGATGCTCACAGTCCTGGCCCTGCTGCCACACTATCGCTGGTACAGGCCAGGATGCTGTTGGCTTCTTGGCTTCCTGGGCACAAGCTGCTCATGTTCAGCTCCATCAGTCATCACCTGTAGGTCTTTTTCCGTGAGCAGCTTTCCAGCCACTCTTCCCCAAGCCTGGAGTGTTGCATGGGGTTGTTGTGGCCCAAGTGCAGGACCCAGGTGTAAGTGTAGGGTTAATGCGTAGGCATGATCTCCATAAATAATGTCACTGTAGTAATTATTCACAGAAACTGAATCGGGAATTAAGTCAGTGGCTGGTATAAACATTAGGTTTGTATTTTCAGTCAAATAATGTAGTACCTAGTAAAACTTTATTTTTCTAGTATACATAAATTTCACCATGGCATTATCTTATCTAAATAAAAGAAAAACCTGAAGTGTAGTCACTAATGAGGATGCATGAAGCAAGGCAACAAAATAGGAAACAAAGTGATCGTGCTGGTTGCAGTACTCTTAAAATATGTGTCGTGGTATAGCTTAGAGGTTGAAGTTCTCGTGCAGTAGTGTAAACGCCTGTAAGGGCTGAAAATTCTGCCAGGCTACTCTATTCAGTGTAACATCAAAGGAGTTTATTCTTCTTTCATGGACTGTAAGTCTGCCTAGTTCATAAATGGATGATGGGGGAAATGGGTTGATGATTGTGGTCACCACCTTCTTGGCTGTTGACTGTGTTTGGTGGTGTCAAAGAGCCATGATGAGCCGGCAGCAAAAATCAGCACACAGAAACAGGATTATTTCTGTTCAGTTTAAGCTCAGCTAGAGTTGTCAATCACATGGTGAATGCTGTAATGGTTGTGTACTTGTAGGTCGGGAGTTGAGCTGCGTCATTAGTCCTACTAAATTAGTTTGGCTGTAACTGAGCTAACAAGCTGCCCTAAAACTCTGCCACTGTTTGGAACCTAGCAGCCTGGCTGAACTTACCAGAAATAAGCTCAGATGGCTGATATGCCTTACATCAGTGAAACTGTGGGGAGGAAACCTTCCCGTGAGCTCTGTTTAAAAATAAGTTTATTGCCTAATTCAGTCTTTTTGTCTCTTAACATGTTTAGAATTGGGCTTTTAGTGGAAAAAAAATGACCTGGAGTCATGGCTGTTGAGGCTTCTTTCAAGTAGTCTTGCAGCTTGTCTTGGAAATTCTTGGCTTGCTTAACCCACTCAGAAACTCAAATAGCATTCAGTGAGAGTAGAGTGGGTTTACATAATTTCCCATGATTTCTCTTACAGAAGAGATGCAAAGTAATTCTATAGGACCTGTTTGTAATGCCCTGAAAAAGTGTTTGGTTTCATTTTCCAAATTCTGGATGGTCTCAGTGTAGGGACTTGAAAGTGATGTATGTTTGGGTTTCTGTTTGGAGAAAATCCCCGCCCACCCTACTTTGGTGGCTTTTGGCTCTGAAATCGGGTTTGTGGAGAAGCTGCTCTTGCTTTACACTCCAGTACAGCATCTCAATATACTAAACTCAGGCTAGTAGGAAATGGCTTATTGACAAGAAATGTGACTGATTTCTCTAAATACGCAAGAGGTTACACGCAGACTTGGCTCTTGGCTGCTTCCACGTAAGAAGAAAAGATTTAATTTCTCTACAGTTGCACTTTCTGTCCCCAAAGATCAAGAGGCATCCTTCACGTCAGCTTTATTTAATTCTGTAATGATTGTTATTGCAGGCAGATAGCCCTTTTCCATTGAACAGTTGCAGCTGCAAAACAGGATTTGGAAGTTTGAAACTGTCTTCTGGAATGTACAGCTTCTGCATGAGTCTGCATCACACAGAGACCATAACTGGTGCTCCGGGCTCAGCTTTTGCAGTGGTCTTACTGAGGTGAAACTCTCAGGGTTAGAGAGCTTGAGAGCAGGGGGTTTTTACTGAGAGGAATGAGGTCTGTACCCTCAGCTCCTTGGCCACATGTGGGATACAAACATGACAATGCTGGTACACTACTGTCAGTATGCTTTTTTGATCACCTAGAAACTATACCTGTGTAGAAGACAGAAAGGTTCTGCCAAGAAGTCATCATGTAGCTAGCTCAGCCTGAGTTTTGTTGTCTCTTGCATTTTTAATCTCAGTCCTTGGGCTGTTTTATGTCTTAGATCTCACAAAACTGCACGTAAGCACAAGAATGGGTTTTCCTGGGAAAATCCCAGGGATCAGTAGGAGTCTGCAGCTACATGATGCAACTGCTTGAGCTGGAGTGAGTCTACCCTGCCTTTGGTAAACTTCTGTTCTGCCCCCTGTGCAGGGTAGCATGTTGTAGAGCCAGGCATGTCCTTATTGCAGCAACTGCTCTCTTCTGAGGCAGTGTGGTAACAAGAGACATCCTCTTCTGGGAGGACTGCCATTCATGTAACTGACCTTACTTAGGCTGTGGGCTAGGATTGTTTAAGCAGATCATAAATCTTGTGGTTTTGAGTATGCCATGGCAAATGACTGCAGGGTGAAGACTCAGTGGTGCTGTTACATACCCACATATAGTCAGTATCATGAGCAGGCATGTACAGAAAGTAAAGCCACATGAGCTGCTGAATTTGTTTCATAAAGATGAACAGAAGACCTTTCTTTTCTTGGCTACCTGGCCATCTGGCTCCATAGAACTTAGTTTGCATGCAAAGGCATATACTGATCTACAAGTGAAACTGTAGCCAGGTGGCTCCAGTAATCCTCTTTGTTTGGTTGCCTGTGTCCGGGAATAAAACTTCCCATGGCTGTTGAACAGGGGTGGTGCACCCCTGGTCCAGGTGGCATGGTTGGATGTTTAAGTGGAAGAGGTTGGCCTGGGGTTCTCCTCTCATCACATGCACCTTGCTTTTGGGATCTCTTATTCTCAGTCATGTGTGAGCCTAGCTGTGGTGCAGGGGCCAGGAGATGCCTCTCTGGAGATCCTACACTAGACTGCTAGTGGGATTTTCTTGGAAGGCTGAGCAATGCCAAGGGAAGGGTTTGTGCTCCACAGTGCAACAAGCAGCATGCAAGTCCCCCTTAGTCCAGATTCAGACCCTTTTTTCTGCTGTCTGGCTTTTCTGGCTACTGTGAATGGCAGAATGGCACAGAGAAGTTAATACCCAGTGCTGGTATCTCTGCAGTCTTCCCACAACTAACTTTGTCTTGCCCTACAGCTGGCTGCTGACCACTGGAAGGTGATGTTTGCTCGTCAATATTTGGTTCATCAGTTTGGTAGCTGTGATTTATTAAACAGAGGTGGTATTCAGACTTTGGAAATGCTTGTGGTGGCATAAAATGTAGTATTGGGACTGTGGGTAGATGGACCAGCTTAACTTTCACACAAGAAAGGCAAAAAAAAACCCAAAAACAAACACCCCTTTGCAGTGGCAAATATAAAACAGGTCTGTTCACCTTGGCAGACACTTTTAGCCTGCTTCTGAACCCATAAAGACAGCAGTAGTATCTTGAGTAGCAGCTTTTCAAATCCATTTAACCCTGTTTAACAATTGTTGAACAGATCCTCTTGAATTATGATGTGGTGGGTGTTCTTTGGCTTGTTTTCTGAGCATTAACCAGCCCAGGTCAGTCCATTTAGGTTTTTCATGTTCAGTTAGTGTTTTGATAGTAAGAAATAAATGTAGTTATACTGTGGGGTCATATGAACACTGTTCATAAAGTGAGCAATTTAATGGCCTTAACTGAAGTTTGGATTTTTCCAAGTTTTCACTGTAATTGTTGCTTGTTTATCTTTCTTTCTTTATTTATTTATTTACTTGTTCTGTTTCTTAACTAGAATATTTTGCTTTTTTCAGGCTCACATTAAATTTCCAATTGACTATCCATACTCACCACCTACCTTCAGATTCCTGACCAAAATGTGGCACCCCAACATTTATGAGGTAAGGTGGTTTTTAAGCAACTTTTTCTCAGGCATGTGAGAAGGCTTTCTTACTTCCTTAAGCTTTTGGAAGTATTGAAGGTACTAAATGTCTCTAGCCATAACTGAAGTGGTTAACGTCAACTAAAGCTGATGTTATGTCAGCCTTGTGGCTGGGCAGTTAAATCTAAATGTTGTAAGGAATGCTGTTCTTGGAAGTGGGGATGGAGCCGTTCTCATACATGCAGGAGGCAGCCCCAGCTGAAGTGCCATGTCATCAGCATTGGTAATTTTATGGGTTCTTAAGTGAGTCATCTGGCAGTCTCCTGACTTCAGTTTTGGACTTGGCATGTAGCCAAGTGTGGATGGTGTTTCTCTTTAAGGCTCTATTTCAGTTACATGAGAGTTGATATTTAAATAAAGATAACTTTGAGACCTGCAGATCCATCCTGTGGATGTTGATTGTGAACCCAGAAATTCTCATGCAGGAGGTGAGTGGGAAATGGTTACCAAACTGGTATGTAAAAAATGAGTCTTGGAAAGGACCTCTTCTAGTTCTGGTGGGAAAGATAAAAAATTGGCTCTAGAAACAACTGAAGGTAGGAGGAGAAACTCACCCAAAACTTGCTGGGTGTATTTTGGGGTTACTCTTCAAATACTCCAGCTCTTGTCTTTGTACTTTGTATTCATGGCAGTGTTTCTTTGAGCTGAGGGAATCTGAAGCAGCTTGCAGACTGTTTTGGAAACAACATTTGAGCAACAAAGATGAAGCACTGGGATAACTCCAAATGAAACAGAGACTAAATCAGCAAAGGGCTTGAGGTTTGAGGGTTTTTCAGGAGGGGGGGAAAATCCTTTTCAGTGTAAGGAAGATTAAAGAAAGTGGCAGTTGACAGAACCTGCTGGTGGGACTAGATGGAGAGGTTGGGGCTGATGTTCCAGTTCTCAGCAATGAGACTTGAGAAAGAAACTCGAGTGTCTTCCCCATCTCCAGTTTAATTAGGTCATCTAGCTGAATTCTGGTAAAACCGCATTGACCACACTGATCCCTAAAACTCTGTGCTGATCTCATCGGGCCTCATGACACTTTTACCCTTCCAGACTCTATTATAGTGCTGTTCTGCTTGAACTTCCAAACACGTAATGTTGGTTGATGCAAGAGAGAAACTTCTCACATCCTTGCTTCTGTTTCGGCTTCCATATTGCCAAATAGTTGCTTGTCCACATGCTGCTGACCTAATTGCTTGAGAAACTTCCCCAAGTGCTGTGATGTTTTGTTCTGGCCACCAGCACTGTATTATGCCAGGAGATGGATAAAGGAAAAAACTCCATAAATTCATGGAAACCAGTAAAACCAGCATAGGCTGTGAACATACTCTTGACATTAGTAAGGTTACCTTCACCTTAAAATTACATTAAAGAGTATCTTTAGATTGCACAAGCCCGCTGAAGTCACAAAAAGGAAACTGCCTTGTTAGGGCAAACTGTTCCAGCAACATAAGTGCAAGCTTGGTTATTCAACAGCTCCAGGTAATATGTTACTGTGTGTAATTGTGTTCCTGACAAAAGCCTGCTTCAAAATGATCAGAGCTTGCTAGGTTAGCGTACCCGGCAGGGTTAGTGAGCTACTGAAATCTGGATACCGATCACAAGCTTCCAACACTGAAGAAGGATATTATTTAGCTATAAAACAAATGTCACTGTTTGTTCAAGGCAAGTTGAAATGTTTGGGAGACCCTTCATGGGAGCTGCTGTTATCTGTAGGTGTGATCACCGGCTCAGGCTCAAAGGCACTGATGCTATCCCTGTGAGCAGTACTAATTTGTGCTCTGGCTCCTGTGTAGTGTTGAGTAGTGTTGGAGGGTTGTCAGGATGTAGCTGAGACTAGATGCATGGGGACCTGTTGCCTGCAATCTTGAACAGAACTGATCCTCTGTCATCAGCCTGTGCCTTGGATGAAGGTGACAGGGGCAGCATGAGTGCTGCCTCTGCTGAGGCTGTGCCACCTGAAGGTGTGGGGCTGCCTCTAGGAACTTTTAAGTCATCCCACCAGCCAGGAAGCCAGAGGTGCCAACATTTGCTGACTGCCCTTGGGTCCTTTCTGCACATTCACCCCATCCTCACATAAGGCATTGGGATCTCATGAGTCCCTGGAGTCAACTTTAGTGGAGAGTATCAGCTGTGGTGAAAACTGCAATAGCACTCCTATAAAGTAATTGTGTCAGGGTGACTTTGCTTATGGAGAATTGGTTTTACAGGCTTCCTAAAGTGTTTATAAATGGTAGCTTATGAAGCTTTAAATCTATATTTGGTCTATGACACTGGTGAGTAAAACACAGATTGAGGATTGTGGCTGTGTGACTTCCATATGCTGACAGAATATTCTTCCTCTTACATGCTGGAAGGCATTTTCAGTGAAACCTTCAGAGAGCATCTCCTGCTTTTTTCTCCTGCTATTTCAAGCAGCTGTGTCCTAGAGGAGCAGTGTAAGCCTGCCCTGCACTGTCTGTTCAACCTTATTGTGTCCTGGGAGGACCATTGTTTTGATACCTGAGCTAGTATAGAGAGTGCTGAACCCTTCAATTCAAAAATTCCTGTAGCTAACTTGATACCACTGGGAGCAAGAAAACTTTTTAACCCTGCTTTGGGTCTCCTGTGACTAAAGTTCATGTCTGTCACTCAGACACTTAAGACCAATTTAGTTTTGTGTGATTTTATTACTGTTTTTCTTGCTCTGCTACATTCTTTAAACCTTTTGACTTGAGATTGCTTTGTACCAATTTGCAGACTAACCCTGCTTAGCAAGGGAAACTTTTGAGTGTATAGATAGAATAAACCCAGGAAGAATTGAGAACCATTTCCAGTTCTTGCACATTTTCACTGGTACATGGGGTGTTCCTATCAACAAAGTTAAACTGCTCAGAACACAGAGTGGTGGAGTTGTCATCGGACCTCTGCCTCAAACCAGGTGGTTCTCAACTTCTGTTTCTGTTTTGCAGAATGGAGATGTATGTATTTCAATTCTTCACCCACCTGTAGATGATCCACAAAGTGGAGAGCTGCCATCCGAGAGGTGGAACCCTACCCAAAATGTCAGGTAACTGTGAATCGCATGTACAACAGTGACCTCAAAGGCCTATCGTCTCTCTCCAAGACTAAGGCTTGTACTGGGATGTGTTCAGAAGAGAATTTGGGGATTTTAGGGCTTGATTCAAATGGAAACCAGACTTACTAAGCTATCTGAAGGTACTGGAGTGCAGTGTGTCTTGATACTGGGCTAACAGTGTGGAGCCTTCTGTCCTGTTCACAGGATTTCATGCTCTTCAAGCAGTTCTCCAGTATCCTAGCCTTTCCAAGTCTGTGTTATCCTACACTTACAGATTTCAAATTCCTCCAAGATAACAGTAGTGGAAAAGAGTATTGAGACCCAGTAGAAGTAACTTTGTGCATAAATCTGCCTACTAGGCGTAAATTTGCCTTGCAGTATTTGTCTCCTGCCCTGCAGTGTGGTATCTTGAACAGTTAGCCAGGTAGTTTTCTTCCTGTCAAAAAGAAATGAAGGATCACTAAGTGCCAGAGACATTCAAAGCTAACTTCTCCATGCTTTGATAACCAGCTGAATTTAATTCTCATTGTCTTTATGACACTGCCATAAAGAACTGACTAGGTGGCAAGCCTCAACTGATAGTTAGGGGACAGCTCTGGGCATTGATTACTTACATTGCACACACAGTTTGAACATTTCTTTATATACAACCCGAAAGATTGACATGCAACTTCTTACAGTGCTAGTTCAGACTTCTACTCTCCATTACCATGTTGCAGTCTTTTGGTGCTTACTTCATTGGAACATGTAGGGCTTAAGGGTGACATCTGGGGAGCAAACATTTCTCAGATCGAATGACTAGCGGAAATAAGCCTTGTTCTTAACTGCTACCCTGCTACCAGCATCACCTGTCGGGCTGAGTGCTGATAGCAACAAATCCTGCTGGGCTCCCATCTGGCTTTGCACAGCTCCAGTGTTAGACAGGAGGCAGCAGGGCTGAATGTGTGGAAGGGGAACATGCTTGTAACAAGCTGCCTGTGTCACTGAGGGCTTCTCTTCAGCTGCTTAGTGTTGTAAATCCTGCTGAGTATTGACCGTTTAATGCAGATGACTGTGGTTGAAGTGTCTGGCAGGGGAACATCATCCTTCAGCTTTGAGAGCACCTTTGCTTCCACCTCTGTGATGTTAAGCATGCTCATTAATTTCTTTAAACACAGTTGATACGGACTTTGCCCATCACTCAGAGCTAGATGAGACAGGCGTAAGTAAATATGGCAAACATCCAGCAAGATGTAAAGGAATGCAGCCATGACCTGTGACAGAGAATACTGCTTTTCTTGCATCCTGAAGCCAGTAAAGCTGAGGAATTGGTGGCAGGATTTAGAGTTGAGGCTCTCTGTTCCTTTTATTTGCCCTTCCTCATATGTCTTCTGTCTTCCCTCTGGCCTTTGAGGTGCACAGGCCAGAACTGAGCATACTCTTCACGATGTTGGTACATCTGTATCTTGTCAGGATAGGTGATGTCCTGTCTCACTATTGCCTTGTTTCCTGAGGATGCCCATTTTGCCTTTTTTTGGCTGTCTGAGATATGGATGGTTCCTGCAACCGACTCAGTGCACTAACACAACTGTCAGTACAGCCTAAGCCAAAACTGCTTTATACGGGAGAGAAAAAACATGCCCGGACAAATCTATACCTACCTCTAGAGGTGGCTCTGAGAGGCTACAACATAGGTAGTAGCTGGAACAAAAGAACATCCTTTTCCAGCAAGATATGTTACGGGATGTACTCGGGAGGACCAGTCTGTGCTGGTTTTGATGAAATTCAGTATCTGTTTTCAACAAAATTCATCTGTGTCTAAGCCTTTTGTTGATACATGGAGAGGAAAAAAACATGTAACAGGTCTGTTTCCATGAGCCTCTACCATCTGGAGGCAGCAGCCAGCAAAGGGGTGTAGAGGGACTCACTCTGAGGACAACAGCTCTGTAAACACTTAAAAGAGCTTGCTGTTCCCCAGAATGGGGTGGGGGATGCAAGAAAGCAGGAGGCAGGCTTGAAATCCCCACTTGTCATGCAGTCAGCTTTCATGAAATAACATGCTAGAATAGCCTCACCTGAGAGATTCCTGACAGTATTGCAGAGGGTCGGCCTGTATCCAGTCCACCTGATGCTGAGGATGTTTTCAGCTGAACTTTTTTGTGGTTTTGGTCCTGTCAGATCCTAACAAGATCCCTTCCCATTACTGTACCTTGTTCACCTTTTACCCACAATAGCAGCTCTATGTTCAGCTCTTAAGGTATCACAGTGATGAAGCGGATCTAATGTGCTGGTAAGGGATGAGGAATACAGTGTATAATAAATAGTTGCCTTGGTGTATTTAATTAGGGTTGCAGTGACTTTGGAGTCTGGGGCACTGCAGTGAAAACTGGCTTCTCCTCAGTTTGTTGGTGGAAGGTGTGGTAGAGCAGATGCTAAATCCAGATAGGAATTCCTGCCCTTAGTCTTCCCTAGACTTCTCTTGCTTTACAGTAAATCTGCTACAATGGTGCTTGAGCTTACATGGTGCCTTTACAGCCTGTTTGCTAAGAATCGAAGGATTTTAAATGAACTCTTGAGACAAAGTAGAAGATGGTTTCAATTCTGCCCATCGTTCCAGTCTGACCAGTTTTTTTCCAGAGCTGCTGTTTTCTTTTCCTACTGAATTATATTATTTGGAAAGTAAATTGTTTAAGACTCTCCTGATAGCTGTGCTGAACAGCCTGGCCAGACACAAGTGTCTAGTTTCAAAACCTTTCAAAAAACTCAGCATCCAAATGACCAAGCATTTCCTGGATATATGATCTGGTAGATCTGCTCAGCACATGCTGCTCTGAATGTGCCACTAAATCCATGCAAGTACAGGAGAGCCTCTAGTCTCTTTTAATCAAGTGCTGTAAAGCAGAACTGTAGTTCAAGACTTATTCCTTGTCTCTTGTTCTTCTGTTCTATTTAATTTGAGAGCTGTTGACAGCAGAACCACTTTGGACATGATGAAGCTGTTGTGGTGGTAGCTACAGCCAGATAGATGGGTGTGCAGAGCCACGTGATGGGACTCACGGAGTTTTGTGCTGGTTGTGGCAATGTGTGAGGAGCAAAGGGTTGAATCTCTGAAGTGCAAAAGGCTGTAGGAAATGCATGAGAAGGGTCTGGGTGAGGGAGGTGATGTTTGCCCCAGTAAATACCAGCAGGGCAGTCAGCAGCTCTGTGTTGCTCTAGACATGGAGGGAGGCAGTCTGCCTGCCAAGGGTTGTGTGAATGACTTCTTCTGGCTTTGAGTACCTGCAGCTGAATCCTGCTGGGCCCTGGGCAGCTTGCCTAGATATTGAAAAACAACTGCACAGTCTTTCCCTTGCTGTGCTCGAGTGCTGTTACAGCATCCTTAGGGGCTGGCCATCCATGGTGGTGTGGACAAGCTGACCTCTGGTCTGATCCTGACTTTGCCTGCTTCCCTGCCACAGGCACAGACATGGTGGTTTGTAGTCAGATGAGATCAGAGAATCACAGAAGCGCATACAGGTCCAACCCCTGCCATGAGCAGGGACACCTTCCACTAGAGCAGGTTGTGCCAAGCCCCATCCAACCTGGCCTCGAGCACTGCCGGGGATGGGGCAGCCACAGCTTCTCTGGGCAACCTGTGCCAGCGCCTCAGCACCCTCACAGGGAAGAACTTCTTCCTGATGTCTAATCTCAGTCTCCCCTCTGCCAGTTTAAAGCCATTCCCCCTTGTCCTGTCACCACATGCCAGTGTAAAAAGTCCCTCTCCAAGTTTCTTGTAGGCCCCCTTTAGGTACTGAAAGGCTGCTGTAAGATCCTTGAAGTTTGTGTTGTGTCACTGTTCCTATGCCAATAGCCAGGGTCTGAAATTCCTGAGTATCTACTCTCACTTCAGATATTATCCTTAAATTATCCTTAGCTTAAGATAAGACTTAAAATGAGTTCCTGACCTAGAGAAGTTGTCAGCATCCAGAACCAGTGAATGTGTTAGCTCTGACTGCTGTTGTGGTTACCTTTTTCAGGACTATCTTACTGAGTGTAATCTCTTTGCTTAATGAGCCCAATACATTCTCTCCTGCCAACGTGGATGCATCAGTCATGTTCAGGAAATGGAGGGACAGTAAAGGAAAAGACAAGGAGTACGCTGAAATCATAAGGTAAGCTTTGTCATTGTTTGATGCCACCAGCCTCTGGTTTTGAATGCTGTAAACCAGGCTGCTTGCAGAATTTGCTGAAACCAGCTTCTCACTGTGGTTGTTTCTTTGGAAATGAATTGTCATCGTATTCCAAGTCCATGCTTTGGTCCCTCCAGGATTCCCAGCACACAGGAGCAGCGTAAACTTCTGGAGCAGAAGGACTGGGCTGATCAGTCTAAATTCTTTTTTCATGCTAATCTGGCACGATGCTCTGTAAAACCTATTGGCTGCTTGTAAATCCCAGTTGAAGTCCCTACTTGCCTTTGAGCACTGCCTGCATCCTACTAAGTGTGTGCTTAATGCCCTCATGAATCATAATCTTGTCCCTCCCATTTGAAGGCGTATCAGTGGGATTTGGCAAGCGCTTGCAAAGCTGGGTTTGATTAGCTGGAAGCACTGCTCAGTCTTGACTGTCCTTTGCTGAGAAGTTCATGGTTCATCAGGTGCTGTAAGGAAATCATGTAAACTTGATTCAGGTTGCTGAGCAGTAGATGGGCAGCCCATACTGCAGTGGGACTGGGGCAAGAGCACATCTGCTCTGACTTCACTAGCTGAATGAGCAGGGTATACCCCTGCCTGGAGTTTTGCAGGGCAGTCAGTGTGCTGAGAGCCTCACTAGGAGGTTATCTTTGCCTCCAGTGCCCTTGGCTTCAGCAGAGCTGGATGTAATCCATCAGCAGGGGGTGGGAGACCGTATGGGGTGAAGGCACAGGCTGCTACCTGCTCCTCACCTTGATGGTCCCCCATAGCCCAAGTGCTGTGGCCCAAGCCAGAGCCTTTTCCTAGGGCAAGAGGGAACACTTGTCTTCTGCCAGCCCCAGCAGCAGCTCAGGGTGCAGCCACGTGCTCTGAATGCTGTTACCGGGAGCTCAGAGCTGGGAGATGGCTGTGGGGATCACAGTTTGGAGCATGCTGGGGTAGAGTCATCAGTGGTGGAGTCAATAAATCATCATGGGAAATCCCTGACCATCCCTTTCATAGCAGATGTGATGCAATTTGCTCTGAGCTCTGGCAGAGGTCTCTGCTGCGGTGTCCTGTAGGATAACTGATTTTGTGTGTTGCTGGGCACGTGTGTGCTGCAGACATCCCTGGAGCACTCCCAAACCCGTGGCTGCAGGAACTAAATCTGTTCCTGGTGCTGTTTGTGATGCTTCAGCCAAAGATCAGGTCTGCTGATGCTGAGGTGCCAGGAGGGCTGGGGCTGGCAGGGACCGAGCTGCACTGGCACACAGCCCTGCTCATTCTGTGCGTCCTTCTCGCTGCAGGAAACAGGTTTTGGCCACCAAAGCTGAGGCAGAGAAGGATGGTGTGAAGGTCCCCACTACGCTGGCAGAGTACTGCATCAAAACTAAAGTGCCTTCCAATGACAACAGTTCGGATTTGCTTTACGACGACTTGTACGATGACGACATTGACGACGAAGATGAGGAGGAGGAGGATGCCGACTGTTACGATGATGATGATTCTGGCAATGAGGAGTCGTGACCTGCTCCCCCGGTGCCCCTGTACTGCCCTGCCGACTCAGGCCAGAAGGGAGCAGCGGTAACATAGCAGCAGTCCAGCAAAAAAGTGGGGGGGGAGGGCCAAAAGAAAAAAAAACAAACTCTTGTCTCCTGCTGTCTCCCGTTGTATGGATCTGTTTGCTCCTTTTTTATGGACCTCTTAGAGACCCTCCACAGAATGTCTGAATTCTTGCATTCTTAGCCCTCTTATCACTGTATTACGATTTCTTTTTGAAAAAAAGAAAAAAAAAAAAAACCCTTTCACTTCTCTACGAAACAGCTCACAGCAAAAACAGGTTTGCTCGCCTTTAGGTTCTTGAGTTGCAGCCTTGCATTGAGATGTTTAATGTATTTAAAGCTGGAATAAACCCGCTGGAAGCTGGGTTGGTTTTTTCATTCTTTTCTGGGGGAGCTCAAGTGCTGCATTTACTGGGGAATTAAAAACAACACAAGATCCACATAAAGCAAATTGCCAAGGTTTAGCTGCTCCATTTACGATAATAGTGTGTGTACATTCGTTTAGCCTTGTGGTGGTGGCTTTTCCTTTATAAGGTGTGGGGCGGAGAGTGTAAAGCTACTGTGTCGAGCTTGATGGGATATCACTGAAAGGTACAGTATTCCTTTTCCAGCCTGCTCAACATAGGAAATAGCTGGTCCCTGGAGCCCCAGGGGGCACGATCAGCTTTGTGTCTGAAAAAGGCTTGTGAAACGAACCCTAAAATAAACACTTAACACTTCATGTCTGTACAGCTGAGCCCTGGGTTGCTATTTATTTTATGTTTTATTCTTTTTCAGACTAGGTCGGGGTTGGGAAAGCTCAGTTTAGCTATGCTGCTGAGGCCTGCTGGAGCTGCCTCTGTGAAGGGAGGAGAACAGATACACATCACACTGCCCAGCAGGTCAGCCTTCATCCTCAGCTACTTTATGGCAGGGGGGGGATACTGAAAGACTCCTGCCGCAGTGCTTGCTAGCAGCCTGTGCTTCCTGCAGCCTGTGTCCAGTGTTTGTGGTGTTTATGTAGGTCACACATTGGTAAATGCGGAGATAAAGAGCTGCCTTTGGTGCCTGCCTGGGGTGGCCAGGCTGCCCCTGTGCCTGCAGAAGCTATGGGGCACAGGGGATGGATGTGTGCCGAGCTCTCCCCTGCCTTGCTGGGGGAGAGCACGGGTGCATGTGTGCAGCCCACCGGAGAGGGGTACATGGTGCTTTCAGGCTGTAAGAGAAGGCCAGCGGCAGGGTTAGACAGGCTCTTTCGCAGCATGCTTCAGCCGGTGCACTAAGCTCAGCCTTCTGCATGTTTTTGGGATCTCTTGGCAGAGCTTAGGGGGGGATCCGGCTTGCTCGTGTCTGCAGAACCCTCTTCCCCAGTCACTCAGCACCCTCACCCCTTTGCAGCGTGCTGCTTGTGTTTGCCTGTGGTGCAGTGGCCCCAGTTCACCCTTTGCATGCTCCTCCTGTGCTGAGCCTGCACCTCCAGCATCAGGGCTGAGGTGCAAGACCCTCCATCAACACAGGTACAGAGGTGGTTTTACCCTGACAGAGCTGCAGGCTTGGGCACTTGCTTCTGCCTCCCCTTGGTGTATCTCAGGGCTTTCAATGGTACGTCACCGGGGTGCTTTGCTGGGAGTAACCTTTGTTCTGTCACCAGCTCCGTGGCTGTGTCCCGGGGGACAAGGAGGAGCGGGATGGGAGCGAGCGCCTGGATGGAGAGCAGGGGAGGGCAAGCCCTTGGGGTGATGAAGGCTGGTGGGCTCTCTGCAAGTGAGCAGGGCAGATGTGCATCCAGGACACTGCTTGGCTGGGATGTGCTGCAGCAGGGACAGCCCCTGTGGTGACACCTTGTGCTCCTGTGACCCTCTGCCTGCATGTTACCTGGGGAGGCAGCCAGACCCCTCCTGCAGCATCCCGCAAGTGTTGCCCCAGCTCATCCCGCTTCCAGCAAGGGCAAGCTCAGCCCCTCGTGTTTCTGGTGCTGGAAGAGGGGCTCCCCTGCACCAGCGATGGTGTGGGGCACCCCCAGTCCTGGGGCTGCATGGGGATAGGGACACCACCTTCCATGTTTCGGGTGCTGCTTGGAGGGTGAAGGAGCAGAGTGTGGCTGTGCTCATGGCTTGAAATGAGGATACTGCATCTTTCAGGATTCCCCTTGTACTTTTGACCGTCTTCACTGTATACTCTCCAGTGACTTGTATTTTCAAGCTTGGTGTTGTAAGATGCATTATCATGACTCTACCTTTTTTTAAACTCAAAAGCAAACTATTTTGAGCGCTCCTACATTGAACAGACTGATTTCTCTTTCCTGCTGTCCTGTGCAGTGTCATTGCTTGTTGACTTGCTGGTTTCCTTTCTTTTTAAGATACAAACTGAAGTATGAGGGTGGTTTTTTGTTTTCTTTTTTTTTTTTGGTTTGTTTTTGTTTTTTTTTTAACTATTTAAGAGATTGCAGAAAAAATGTTTACCTGATCTGTGTATTCTGGAGTTTCTATCTTGACCCTTTTCTCCTGTGTTGGCTGATTTTAGCGTTTACATTTGCAACTACAGGCCCCTTCAAATGCAGTTTTCAACCATTCTGAAACCAGCAGGGTACACTAGATTTCTAAGTAGTTTTCTTAGGTGAAAGCCCAGATGTTTTTCCTTTTTGTTTTTCTTTTTCTCTTCAGTATAATTTACCAGAAAGAATTAACTGATGCATTTTTGTGTTGTCTTCCCCTTCAGTAGTTATATTTTGTCTTTTCTGCACATCTGTCTACTAATAAAAATGTGAAATGAAAATGACCCTGGCCTGGTCCTTCACTGTTAATCGAGCTGGTTGCGTTGTGTGGGTTACATAAAAGGCTTAGATAACATCTGTTCACAGGTTCAGTATCAATGCCATGCACATAATTAGCTGGAAGGTGATAGGCAGATAAAGCTGCTGTTTGACAGATGCTTGCCTAAGCCCCAGACTAAAAGGATGAACTGATTTAGAGAAAGGCTTTCACAACAGGCCTTGGGCTTTGCTGCTGAGAAACCTAAAACCAGCACGAGGATGGTTCAGTGCCGCATGTACCTGCAGCAAGGGTGCAGGACGTGGGGCAGAGCTCCTGCTGCTATGGGGCTGAGGTGCTGGGGGAAAGGGCTGGGGCCTCATCCAGATGCTTGGCAGAGGAATCAAGGTCATCACTCCAGCCCCACAGGGAACTCCCTGGGTTCCTGTGAGCTCCATAGGGAAGAGGTTTGTTTCACAGTGCCAGGCTGCTGCATGAGAATAAAATTGGGAGGGCACATGTGTGGGAGCTGTGCTTGGCATCATGTGCAGCACAGCACCTGCTGAGTCAAATGTGGCTGTGGCCCGAGAGCTTTGGGTTCACAGCCACACTGGGGGACTGCAGGAGCCTCTATGTTGGGCAATGGGACTGAGAGGGATTGTGACCAGCTTGTTCTGGCTGCTCCATTCAGCAGACATGAGGCAGGACACGCTCTCCAGCCCAGCCTGCACTCCCCAGCTGCCCTTTTATTTGATGGCCAAGTGCCCATGAGCAACCTTGGCTCTATGATCATCCTGGGGAAGGAATGGGGCCTAGGGAAGTGCTGCAGAATTGCCCAGCAGATCCAATAGGAAATGGGAATCCAATAGGAAAACATTGTTTAGTCTGGCTTGGAAAGGAGGGGAGCCTGCCTGTGGCTGACTGCAGGGTGCAGAGCACCCCAGGGTGGGTGGGAAGGTGCCTTTGCTGCCCTGTGCTGGGGAAGAGGGAGCTGGAGGCCATCATAGCCCATGGCCACCAGGAGTGGAAGCGCTGCCCTTTCTGTACCCACAGCCATGGCCAAGGATGGACACTGCAGCTGGGGAGGGCAGGGGAGCACTGGCTGCAGTCAGCCCCTGCCAGAAGCTGCTCTGCAACAAGTCTAAGGCTCAGAGGGCTGCTGTGCACCAGCACCAACACTGAGCATTGCCTTTTGCCACTGTGTGGAACCCGGCACACAGGCAAGCACTGATGTACACCTATGAACAACCGAAATGCATGCTGCAGGCTATGGAGAATGTTTTCCAGAGCATCTCCTATGAGGCAGCAGCTGTCACAAGTGAAGGAGGTGCTGTTGCTGTCAGCCTTTGTAGGACCTGGCAGCAGGGCCCCAGCCTGCAGAAACTGTTGTGTCCTCCTTGACATTCAGGCCCCAAAGCTGGTGGCCAAGGGGTCACAGCAGCTGCTGAAGTTCAACCAGTATAAAAACTTGAGCTGGGGCAGAGTAATCCCAGTGCTGCTCATGGTGTGCTGCTCACAGGTAAGGAGAGGGCTAAGTGACACACTGACTTGGGCTCCTACAGGACCTCAGAGATGGTATGTTAAGAACAAAACATGGTTTTCATGGTAGAAACAGCTTCATTATTGTGTCTTCTTCTGGATCTTGAAACAGAACTTGGAAGTGCAAAAAAGCCCCTTCCCTGCTGCATGGACATGTACAGCTTCACCTCTACACCCTACCTCTGCTGCCTGGGGCCAGGATGCTCAGGGTGAGCTGGGCCAGGCACTGCCCCTCTGTGACCATGCTGGTGGAGGCCATGGACCTCACAGCAGCACTGAAGCCACACTCCTGCCTTACCCATGCCATCTGTTCCGTAGGGATTTGTACAGAGCATAGGACCAGAGGACACAATAGGCAGGGATGGACACGCATGACACGGGCCAGGGTGCTGCCCAGGGCCCACTGAGGTACACTCACCTTGGCCATGGTACTCGGCTTCCCCTGCAGCCCCACGTGCTGCTCTCACCCTCCCAGCTCAGCTTTTGTTGGGTGGAGCAGGGGGTAAAGGGACAGGCTGTGAAAGCAAAGCTGCTCCTGGAACCCTTGAAAATGCAGACAAACACTAGTGATATGCTCAGATCTTTATTAGGTGGAGGAAGGGGTAGAAAGAAATGAAACATTCACCGCACTGGTGTAGGACAAGAAGGACTAGGAGTTGCCTCCATAAGGGTCTCTGTTTTATAAAAGTGGGAGGGATAGGTGAAGTTTTCATCCAGTAGCTCTGGCTTTCCTGGGCAGGGTGGCTCAGGGCAAAAAGAGGTACAAGACAGAGCTTATACTTTAAGAAACCGCTACCCAGTTTTTGCCTCTAATGATGCAAAGGAGGTTCCAGGACACACTGAGCCATCCACAGTCTCTTGCTAGAGAAACAGAATTAAAAAAAAAAACAACCAACCAACCAAACAAACCCTAAAACAAACCAAAAAGGGAAACCTTTTTATTTTTATTGTTTAAAAAAAAAATAAAAATAATAATGTGAGGCTGCAGCTCAGGGCCACAGTGACCAAACTGCCCAAGGGCTTCATCTTCCACAGCAGGAGGGAGGCGGAAGACAAAGGGGAAGGCCCATAAAACATGTTTTTTCTGTTCTTTTTCCCCACCCCTCTCACCCCGTTTAAATGATAGCTATATTGGGGGCTGAAGGGAGAAATCAAAGCAACAGGGGCACATCTTGATTTCTTTGGGTGGAAAGGAGCAGGCCTCCTTATTTGCCTGAATTTAGAACTGCATTAAATAAATGGGCTCCAGCTCACAAAAAAAGAAAAAAAAAAACAAAACCAGAAAACCAAAAACAAAACAAAACAAAACAAAAAAAAACAAAATGGTACAGTTTGTCATTGACAGAGTTATAAAGTCCATAGAGCTTGAAGAAAGAACAAGAAAGGATGGCCTGGTACAGATGGGAAATGGATAATTATTTTTCCTACAAAGAAAAAAAAAAATGGCTGCAAGATGCAAAAAACCCACATTTAGGCTCTATTACATTTACAAATACATACATAAATATATTACATACAACAGTAACTCAAAGAGGAAGCAGGTGAGTCACACAGAGGATGGATGGATGGCTGCAGTTCTCCCCACACAGACGTTTGGCTGAGCAGTTACTTCTCCTAATAAATCCAGGAATGGGCTTCGGTTTTTTGACTTTTTTCTCTTTTCTTTCATTTTCCTTTGTTTCTTTTTCTCCTCCTCTCCTTCCACTCTCTCCCTCCTCCCCAGTGTCGGATTTAGTTTGTCCAGTACGGAGAAGTGCCATAGGCGGTTTTGGTAGCCTGAGACTTTTGCTGCATGGTGCTGGGTTGGTTGCGTTGGCCAGATCCACCCTAGAAACAGGCAACGAAGGAGGTAAGAGGCATCAGCTAACATAGAAAGTAGAGCCCATGTGAACATTACCAGAGGAGCTGCCACCCCAGGGGACAGCCCTAGTGCCCACCAGTGCAGCAATGCTCCCCCTGAACTGACCCGTTGCTGCCCTGCATCTCTGTGTCTCACAATCCAGGATGAGCAGCCACAGAGACACCGAAGCAGATCACATGGATGCACCATTCCAGGGCCTTCCATCCAAGTCAGGTTTAAGCACAAGGAAGGAGAGGAGCAGGAGTGGGGACAGCAAAGGCACTCCCTCTCTCAAGGTGAACAGAGGTGGTGCACCAGCCAAGGACATCACACACACACAGCAAGAAGTAATTTCCTATTTCTGGACTCTAAGGCAGGACACTCTGTTTTTTCAGGGAACCTTAATAGTGACGAAAGGAAACGCATGCGCTGGTGAAACCAAATCAGAGCTGATATGCAACCTGCAAGGGGATGCTGAACTTTATCCCCTAGGGCTACCGTACAAGTGCTCATGATCTACTCCTGGGCCAGCTGAGGCTGGCAGGGACCTCTTGAGGTGTCTTGCCCAACCCCTGAGCCTCCTGTTCTCCAGCCTCAACAGTCCCAGCTCTCCCAGCCTTTCCTCACAGGAGAGATGCTGCAGTCAGTGGTTTCACCGTCTTTGTGGATCTATGCCGGACTTTTCTCAGCGTGTCCATGTCTCTCTCATACTGAGGACCCCAGAATGGGACACGACACTCCAGCTGTAGCCTCACCAGCGCTGATCAGCTCCCTTAACCTGCTGGCAATGCTTTCCCTAATGCAGTCCAGGATCACACTGTCCTTCTTTAGGGTAAGGACATGAAGTTCCCCTAGCTCAGCTTCATGAGGCTCCCTCTCCAACCTGGTCAACAGCATCAAGTTTGTCAATATGCAATCACTGTCATTCCCTTTTCCCAATGAGCAAAGCAAGGATTCAGAGGGAAGCCAACCCCCACTAAGCCCTCCTGGGATGTGGGGAGAGCAATCTGTCCTCAAGCATGCTGTAGAAGCAAGAAGGGTCAAACTCACCTGCCCGTCTTGCTGAAGATGGTGATGCAGCAACTGGGAATGAGGCTGCTGATGTGCAGGGAGGATATGGAGAAACGGGGCTGGAGCATAACCCGGGGCAGCACCAGGGTTCAGGGGCCCAGTCGATCCAAGAGCAGAGGGCAGGCTGAAAGGAGGTGGTGTGCCAGCATGGAATCCCTGCTTGTCAAATGTCTGCACGGGAGGCGACGGGAACAGTGTCAGAGACTGGTATGAGCAGCCCCACAGTGTCCAGGTAAGAAAAGAACAGCCCAAACACATCACCTTAACCTTTCACCAACCCCATGAGCAAGCCAAGTTACATTAAATACTTGCAAGCACTTAGGCGGAGTAATTCAGGAGTTTCAGCTCCTGTTCTCACCCATACTTCTGCACTAATGTCTCCAGTATTTTATTTCTATTTCCACAGCTATTGTGTTCCTTTTTTCATCAACCTCTTCTCACTCAGTGGGACACAGGATGGCAGCAGCTGCCTGAAATCAGTCCTTCACACATCACAGGGGCTCAGCCCTGACCTACCACAGCAGCCCAACAAAAATGCAAGAACAACTTGCAGTAAGATTTTCCTTCCCTGGCCCCTGGTAAGCATGTAGCTGAGAGATGGCTTCTTATTTGTAAGCATGGTTCACATCCAGACGCTAATTACCCTGGCTGAAGGTGCAGACAGGAGAAAACAGGAGCTGGACATAAGCCCACCACACTTTGTCAAAGCCCTTCCTGCCTTCCCTGGGAAGCTGCATGCTGTGTATGGCCACAGGATGTCATGGCGCAAGGGCCCTCGGGTGTTTGAGGTAGTGCTGTGCATGGCAGTGGGGCGGGAACTAGATGATCTTAAGGTCCTTTCCAACCCAAATCATTCTGTGATTCTATGACTTATGTGCCAGCAGCTGCTGTCAGGAGCTGACAGGGCAGAAACAGTGGGACAGAAGGTGAGACTCCACTCCAACAGCAAACAGAACCAGAAATGCCATGGCCTGCTGACCCTGAAATCCTGTGAACAGGAGGGGACCATGAGCCTGGGCTCAGGCCATGCGGGAGGAGAGCACACCGTTGCTCACCTGAGTCTTGTTATAGACTGAGCCACTGATATCAGGCACACCTGTGTTACTTGAGGTCACTGAAACACCTGGAAAACAAGAAACAAGCCACCAACAATGAGAAAGTCAAACACACCCAGCACGAGCCAATGCTTTGCTGCTGGCACCTCTGGTGGTCACAGCAGGTGCACCTTTACTCCATGCACCATGCTGCTGCTGCTGCTGCCCAGCCCTGGGGGACCCTTCTGCTCTCTGACCTCATATGGGAACAGAAGAAAAGGCTTGGCTCCTCACTCCTGCTGCAGAGTGGGAACCCAACCCACTGGGATAAATCACAGTCCAGTAGTCACTGCTTGGGTTCAAAGCACTTCGCAGGCAGCAGGTGGCTGCAACAAACACTCATATAAACTCACAAAAAGCCAACTTTCCCCTAGAATGAGGGATGCATTTGGCTCTACTGCAGCATTCAAGAGCTTTCCAGTAGTATGCTGAGCAGTGAGACTCAGCAACTGCTACACATTTGAGTCCTTTGTCCTTTCACATCCTGCAGAAGGGTGAGGTCTGCAATACCCTTCTGATCCAGGCTGGCTTCCACCAGGACCAGCTGCTGCCACAACAGGCTCAGAAACACGCACTTACCAGCAAGGTGGCTCTCAAACCAGGCATGTATTCACAGTCTTATAAAGACTGTCTCCAATTATTCCACTTGGATCAGAATAAAACCAGTGGTTCCTTTGGCCAGTGAATCAGAGGACTGGACTTGGAGGGCCTGCACTGCTCTAAGGTTGGCCCCTTCTCAGGAAAAGGGGGCTCCTTTTTGGATTGCTCCTCCACAGAGGAGAGTGTGATCATTGGCTGAAGACAGTCCAGTTGGTGTTTCAAATGCACAGCAAATGCTTGGTATTTGCTTAAGCCCAGAGATGAACTAGTTAGTGCTAAGCAGTTCAGTAAACATTTCTCAGGTCCAACCAGCGTGTGCAGAATAAAGCTTTCACGTAAGCTGTATAAATTCTTCAGCCTTTACAGTCAGAAAGGAAACATTTCCAGGCATGATACAATGCAATGAGTTAACAGGGTGTATGCACAGCAGCTGAAACAACAGCCCAGATGTGTGAACTGCCCTGATTGCCCCTAACACACAGCTGTCTTAGGTGCCTACCAAGAAACTCAAAATCTAGTCTTCATTTGGCAGAGGACCATTTCAGCAGCAGCATCCAGCTGCTTAGGCTTCCAAAGCACAGCACTGCTGCAGGACCACTATTCTTCAGCAAAGTAAACTTTCGCAGTGGAAACAGTTCACCATGTCTCCCGTGTATAATAGAGGACAAAGCTGCACATCAGCCACACAGATCCTTACACAAAGTTCAGCCACGAGGTTTAGAAGGAACAACTGGGCCATTAAAAAAGCATTTTGTATACGGGAGATGGAGAAACAGCTTGGATCATGACCCTGTTTAGAGCTGGCTGCTGTGTTGACGGCACAGCACTGGGAATCGGCCCTGCTAAGTCACACTGAAGATCAATCTCAAGTCTCATGTGTTACCTTTCCCAGGTCCAGTGCCAGCAGATTTGTTTTGTGCTTGAGATGACCCACTGTAGCCTCCTTTGCTGTAATCTCCAGCTGCCGTTCCCTGCGTTAAGTCATCATAGCCTGCCGGTGTGTACAAGACAAGGTGTTAGTGTGCAAGCAGCTGGGCAGGCACCCACGTGAGAGGCGCAGTGGTAAGCATACCTGCCCCATAGCCATGCTGCCCATAGCCACTCGCTTGCTGGAAAGGAGTCGACGCGGTGTTCAGGTTGACTCCATGCTGTTTTGCAGATGCTGGAGGTACCTGGACAGAGGAAGGGAACAAAAAGCCCTGTCACCTGAGGAACAGCACAAAAAACACAAGCTGCCTCTGCCATCTAGTGGGGAAGGCACCTCCACCTCCTGGAAAATTTAATATGGAGCTGGGAGCACTGGGATGCCATGGGACCTGGCACTTATGCTTCCAGAAGTAACTATCTATAGTGGATTAGTACAAGCTAGAGCCATCCCTCTGACTGCAGTGTAACCATATCTCACACCAGGCTGCTTATTTCTTTCATACTCTTAAGGTAAACAGCAAATTCTTACCCACAAACACATGAAGCAGCAACCACAGTGCCCTCCCCCCAGAACCAAACAAAACAACAATTCCTGCCTGAGGCGGTTTCATAAGGCACTGTCCTACAGGGCCCAAAACCAGAATCACCTAGTCTTCCTGCCTGGAACATCACCTTTTCCCAAATAACCTTCTTCCACTGAAACTACCAGTACAGTGCTCTGACTTAATGGGGTCCCCTCTGACCTTGAAAGGATTTCCTAGGCACTCCAAGCTAACTGGAGCTTTGGGTCTCCTTTGGACTCTCCAGAGACTGGTAAGAGCTTTCAGGATCACCGAGTCAATGAGCTGTAACTTCTGCTATTTGCAGTAACCTGTGCAAGAGTCCGTGAGTTCTGCATTTTAAATTTCCTGCTCTCCTGTGGAAGGGACGGAAACTGGTTTCTCAAGCTTGCATGTTTTTGGAGATGCCTGGAAGGCTGGGGAAGATAATGCTACATACCATTTTCATGAGAATCCACCTGAGTACTGGATGCACTTCTAGGGTCTCCAGTACAAGAGAGAGAGATGGAACTATCAAAGCAGGTCTAGAGAAGGGCCACAAAAATGCTCAGAGGGCTGGTGAACCTCTGCTATGAAGACAGGCTGAGAGAGCTAGGGTTGTTCAGCCTGGAGAAGAGAAGGCTCTGGGGATAACTTATTGAGACCCTTCAATACTTAAAGGGGGCTTATAGGAAAGATGGAGAAAAATTTTCTACCAGGTCCTGTACTGACAGGACAAAGGGCAATGGTTTTAAACTGAAAAAAAGGAGGTTTAAATTGGACATAAGGAAGGTATTTTTTATGACAAGGGTGGTGAGGCACTGGCACAGGTTGCCCAGCAAAGCTGTGGCTGCCCCATCCCTGGCAGTGTTCAAGGCCAGATGAGGCAGGGCTTTGAGTAACCTGATCTAGTGAAGATGTCCCTGCTCATTGCTGGGCAGCTGGATCAAATGATCTTCAAAGGTCCCTTCTCACACAAACTATGATTCCAGGATGTAGACAGTTTGGGCTGGAGAGAGCAAAACCAGAGAGGCACGAAACGAGGGTTACAGCTTAGGCTGTCACACTTACAAACATGGTTGGCCCATACTGGAATGCACTGGGTACACCGGGCACACCAGCATAGTAAGGTAACCCAGTGTAGCTGTACCCTGGGGGCAGGGTCGGGTTGAGGAAGGGCTGCTGAGTCGTGTGGTGAGTCTGTGTCTGGTTCTGCTGTGGCTGGGCAAGCGTGGTCGCCGGAGCAGGGGAGGCAGAATCCCCACGGCCAAATTTCGTTACGTCACCTGCAAAAGAAGGAACTGATCAGAAAAGCTATCCAAGCTACTCCGAAAGTGGAGGACTCACTCCTCTGAATACAAGCAGACCACTAAAGAATAGAGCACATCCTACACTTGAAAGCCAGCAGTTGTTCAGGGGAAGCACTCTCCTGGTCTCTCTTTCTGACGGCCACAAGGACATTGCCTATTTGCGGCACTGAACTCTGTGCTGTGGCTAATCCACTGATAAAGTGGAGATAACCAATACTTACCTATCTCACATGGTCTGAGCAGACTCACTGCTATCAGATCATTGCAATAAAACATGCTAAAAGCAGGAAGTATGGTAAATAGCCAAAAGGCAAATGGTTGTTGGGTTAAAGTGTGACTTTCCTGGAGGTTAAATTGATTAGCTAGGCTTCATGGGCTGAAAGCAAGTTAGAATTTACAGGCAGTGATGGGTATATTTTTGTCAATGTCTGTTTATTTGTCAAGCATGACTAGTTAAGATGTCTGGTTCCTCACACCACCAAAGTTCTGGAGACAGTAGCTGAAGGCCAGGAAAGCAAGGCTTGCATCGTGGGCCACCTTATTGAAGAAGTAGGAAGGGAAATTCGGTTAAAAACCCAAAAGCAGACTCCTGAGAGAAGTGATTATGAAGCAGAAAACTCTTGAACACCTGCATTTTCTGGCAGCCTACAGAACAGCACGCCCACATCTCTTTTAGGGAGGTTACATACATCAATCACATTATCTCATTCTTAGCCAGTACTCCTTTTTGTTGGTTACCAACAAGTATGACAACACTTAACACTGTCAATATAGGAACTGTACTATGTATAACTACACTTATAAGTTGCAATCTGGTCGCAGTAGATGAAAACCATGGGATGAAAATCCTGGATGGCACTAATGTCATCTCTGCACACCAGTAAGAGGAGCAAGAGAAGGAATGAGTAAGGGCTTCTTAAAACCACATGCTTTTGCGAATGAAATCCCTTAGATTTGGAGAGGGTGAGGGACAGCCTGCTACATGGGAACATAACAGCGCTAAAATAGCAGCAACGAAGCATGGGTTGCTGCTGAGAAGAGTCTATTCCAGTGCCAAAAAAAGGAAGGCAAGCCAGTTGAATTTTGAGAAGAATGATTAAGCTATGGAATATCTTTCAAGCACCTGTATGTGCTCAGGAAGGGCACCAGATGGCACAGCGTTTACACTCATAACAATTCTACGCTTGTTCTCAAAGGCTATCCAGCTCATTCCCATAAGTCACATATGAATTGCTGACCAAACCCATGAAGAAACATCAATGTCAGGGTTGAGAGGGAGATGCTCACTTCTGTTTGTCTAGTTTGGACTGACGGTTTTAACTGCTTACAATAGGCAAAAACAACTGCTCTTTCACCAATGGCAGGATGACCTGCATCTAGAAACCAGCACATCTCACTTACCATCCTCATCTTTAAACAGCACTCACCTGAGTATGGATTGTTAGCAAGGCTCCCATCTCTGCCTGTCAAGGTTGCTGGAGCAGGGAATGTAATTCCATAGTAATCCTTGGAAAGAGACAACATCGCTTATTAATAGTTGAAACCATATCAAAGATGGACAGCTCTTATGAATCCTGCATTGTAATTGTAAGAAAGAGGTTTGTCAAGACAGAGGTTTGAGCAGAAGGTGACCTTATCGCTTACAGCAGAGCTTTAGATTAACCTGCATCCTCAACTTCAAAATAAACCTACTTTCTGATGTTTTTAGCATTGTGTAACAAATACTTCATCCTTAACAGTAAGCTAAAGACAACAACCACACACTTCTCCCTCCCAACCCTCAGCTCTGAGCTGTTACATTCCAGTGAGAAGACTCTTCCAGTACCTGGAAGAACAACAGACCATCAGGAGCCAAAGACCTGGGATGTAGCCTAAAGGTTTGACCCTTGTGCCATACCCTATTTTCTAAAAGCGAAAAAATCAGCTGGAAAACAGTACAAACATTTGAAAACAAGCCAAAAAAAAAAAAAAAAAAAGAGGAAAATAGTAAAAAGAGTTACTACCAGGTGACTGGGAAATTTATTTAAACTATGTTTCAGGAGAACTGTCCTGGGTTCAGCAGTAGCAGTCATTTTTTCCTTCTTAGTAGCTGGTGCAGTGCTGTGGTTTTGACTTTCAGCCTGAGAACAATGCTGATAACACCGATGGTTTTAGTTGCTGCTCAGTAATGTTTACTCTGACCAAGGACTTTCTGAGCCTCATGCTCTGCCAGGGAAGAGGGGAAGCTGGGAGGAAGCAGAGACAGGACACCTGACCCAAACTAGCCAAAGGGGTATTCCATACCACAGCACATCATGCCCCGTATATAAACCAGGGGGCAGTTACCCAGAAGGGCCAGATCACTGCTCAGGTCGGGCTGGGTATAGGTCAGTGTGTGGTGAGCAGTTGTATTCCCTTGTTATTTCCCTTATCATTATCATTATTGGTGGTAGCAGTAGTGGTTTGTGTTATACCTTAGTTACTGGACTGCTCTTATCTCAGCCTGTGGTTACATTCTTTTGATTCTCCTCCCCATCCCTCTGGGAGCGGGGGGAGGAAGGGGGGCAGTGAGCGAGTGGCTGCATGGTTTTGAGTTACCAGCTGGGTTTAAACCACAACAAGAACTCTCCAAAGTGGGATGTGCAAGACAATCCATTGGGGTGCATGAAGAAATTGTGTTTGGTACCGTTAGTAAAATAAAACAACGTAATGAAAAAAAATAGTGCTTGTTTAACCTTAAATCCTTTTTTAACTTTTATTTTTGTGTATGCTTTATAACAGTCAGATTAGCACAGTATCATATGTATGTAATTCAGAAATAAAAATATATTGGGGATGAGTGCTCAGAAATTTATAACTGATGGGGTGTGCAATCAAAAAAGGTGCAGACCACTGCCTTAGATCATTCTTCTAGGTCTTCTACAGGAAAGTAAGACAGGCTTACCCTAGAAAGCCTGCACTCCAAGATCACAGCACATGTCAGCAAAAATGAAGTGGCATTTTGCCTCAATTTGGGAGAAAAAGAGAAAAGTTAGCCCTTTGCTACGGGGCTAGTACTCTACTATGCATTTTTCCTTTTAATTCTTACTGTTTACTCCTCATCACCTCTGATACGTTGAGATATAACCATTTCCACACATCTCCAACACTGAAAATCACAGAATGGTTTGGGTTGTAAAGGACCTTAAAGCTCATCCAGTTCCAATCCCCTGCCACATGCAGGGACACCTTCCACTAGACCAGGTTGCTCCAAGCCACATCCAGCCTGGCCTGGAACACTGCCAGGGATGGGGCAGCCACAGCTTCTCTGGGCAACCTGTGCCAGGATCCCACCACTCTCATAGTGAAGAATTTCTTCCTCATGTCTAATCTCAATCTCTTCTCTGTCAGGTTAAGGCCATTCCCCCTTGTCCTGTCACTACATGCCTTTGTAAAAAGCTGACTCTAGGTTTCTTGTATAGTGCCTTTAGGCACTGGAGCTGCTCTAAGGTCTCCCTGGAGCCTTCTCTTTTCCAGGCTGAACCAGCCCAGCTCTCTCAGCCTGTCTCCAGCGCAGAGCTGCTCCAGCCCTCAGAGAATCTCCATGGCCTCATCTGGACTTGCTCAAGCAGGTATATGCCCCTCTTGTGATGGGGGCCCCAGAACGGCACCTAGTATTCCAAGTGAGGTCTCACAAGAGCACAGTAAAGGGGCAGAATCACATCCTTCGACCTGCTGGTCATGCTCCTTTTGATGCAGCCCAGCATGCTGCTGGTTTCTGAGCTGCAAGCGCACACTGCCCAGTCATGTGGAGCTTCTTGTCATTCAACACTCCCAGGTCCTTCTCCTCAGGCTGCTCTCAATCCATTCTCCACCCACCTTGTATTTGTGCTTGGGATTGCCCCAACCCAAGGAAGAATATTCTCTTCCTTCATACCTGCCTCTACAAATTCCCTGGCACCTCAAATGCTCTCTCACAGTTGACAGCACCTTCCACCTTTCTGTATTTCTGTGCCTCACCTCCATTTCCTACACCCTATCCTCCATCACTGAACGAAATATTCCAACAAAGACTAAGTATTACAGGTGCTTTCTGTAACTTGAAACAGTGCCATATTTCATCATCCTTTCATTGCCAGGTAATTCCACCTAATCAACTCTGGCAAAAAACATTCAATAAAGTACAACCAAATTAACATTAGAAGTCTTAAAGCACCACTCCCATTTCATTCCAAGGAAAAAGTCAACAAAAACAGAATGTGAGAATACATCTGAGCAGGATTCAGTGGAGAGGGACTCTTCATCAGGGACTGTAGCTATAGACAAGGGGTGATGGGTTTAAACTTAAACAGGCAAAGTTCAAGTTAGATATAAGGAAGAAGTTCTTTACTGTGAGGGTGGTGAGGCACAGGCACAGGTTGCCCGAAGAAGTGGTAAATGCCCCATCCCTGGCAGTGTTCCAGGCCAGGTTGGACAGAGCCTTGGGGCAACATGGTCTAGTGTGAGACATCCCTGGCTGTGGCAGGGGGTTGGAACCAGATGATCTTGAGGAACTTTCCAACCCAAACCATTCTATGATTCTGTGATATGAACTGGAAATGACACACTAGCATTCTTTGCCTATATAAACTGGACAAAATATAACCAAACCCTCGTGAGAACAGGGTCTAAGGATTGCAACTATTTCCACTGTCCCTCAGGTGGGGGAAAACCACCTGACAAATATTCCCACCTGCTCCTGCAACATCTAATGTTGTCTAATTTCTACAGTAAATTCAAAATGTAATAATCCCCCCCCCCCCCCCCCATCTAGAAATCACAACCACTACATGAATAGCTGAAAAATAGCATTTATGCATTTG
Source organism: Pezoporus occidentalis (assembly GCF_034315485.1). Taxonomy (NCBI): domain Eukaryota; kingdom Metazoa; phylum Chordata; class Aves; order Psittaciformes; family Psittacidae; genus Pezoporus; species Pezoporus occidentalis. The sequence continues at coordinate 440,398 of NW_026914896.1, forward strand.
TTTGTAAATATCAACATGCTGAAGAGAAATAGACTGGGAAATGTAAAAACTGAAACTGACAGATGACCACAGAAATATTCTGTGAGATATTTGCAGAGAGGAGAAACTCCTCCGCAGCAAGGCTGTAGATGTAATAGTGAAAGGAAAAGGAAACAGAAAGGAAAAGGAAAAAAAAAAAAAAGAGAAAGTAGACTGACACATTAAAAATATTTCCAATAAAAAAAGGAAAACCTGTATTAACTCATACAAACAAATAGAAAAAAAATGAAATAAGAGAAATTGATATGGATAGGCAGAGAGACTTGAAAATAAAAGCAAAGAAGGATAATGAACAAAACAGACAAAAAGGAAATCCTGAAGGCAACCCAAAATCCACATTTTCATGTCCCCTGCTGAACCATAACAGCACAGCAGCTTGGGACCCCTCTGCACCCCAACAACATTCATGGGAAAGAACCAGCTCCCCCTTCCCTTCCTTAGAGCAGGGCAAACCCCTGCTCAGACTTTTGACAAGTACAAAAAAAAAAAAGCCCTAAGGAAAAACTAAACAGAAAGCAAAACTGAAAATGGAACTAGGGAAATCCTGTCTAGAGAATGGTGATGATGAATGGAAAGTGGTGCCATATATAAAGCTGCCACCTGGCAGAACCCCCAGCACAGTGCCAACCAGCACCACCACCGAGACGCGGCACGCTCCTGCCCAGCACCCCCCAGCCAGCACCCACAGCCCCACCATGCCTACGCCCGCAACCCCACAGCCCCGCCTGGGCTGCGGCGCCCCGGCGCTCCTGCTCCTCTTGACGGCTCTCGCCACCGGCCTCGCCTGCCACCACCGGCCTGCCCGCGATGACACCTTCCCCTGGCGCAGCCTCCAGCTCCTCCAGGCCATGGCTCCCAGCCCCACACCGCCCTGCCAACACCAGCAGGCGCCCCTCTTCCCCGACACCCTCCTGCACATCAGCCACCCGCAGCAAGCCGCCGCCACCGCCCTCCGCATCCTCCAGCACCTCTTCCACACCCTCAGCAGCCGCAGCACCCCCCAGCACTGGCACAACGAGCCACGCCACCAGCTCCTCAGCAGCCTCAATCATTACATCCACCACCTGGAGCACTGCCTGTCAGGCAATGTCAGACGCTTTCGAAGCCGAGGACCCCACAACCTGCTGCTCATGATCAACAAATACATCCATGGCATCAATGGCTACCTCCATGCCCACAGCTACAGCGCCTGCGCCTGGGACCACGTTCGCCTCGAAGCTCACTCCTTGTTCCAACACTTGGACAAACTCTTCCGGCGAATGAAAAGCTGATTTGCTCCCACGCTCTGCCAACCCCGGCACCAAATGCCTGTCCTCAGCCAACGTCGGTGGCCATGGGCTGGGATTGATCTGGGTTGCCAGAGCTCCTCCAGGCAGGATGGGCATGACCACATTGAGGCTAAAGCTGGGCTGTGGGACAGCCGCACTGCTCATACTGCTGGCGAGGCAGGAGGGGATTGCTGTGCTGCATGCCTATGGACGAGGGGATGGGAGAGGGGTGATATTTATTACCTATGGAGATATCCAGACTATCCAGGCTGTGACCTCCACTGATGGAGGGGGAGGTCCCCATGGACAATGAGAGACTCTTGCAAAAATGAAAGAACTCTTATTTATATATTTATTTAGCTGACCATGGGTTATTTATTTATTTATTTTTGTCCTTCTTGCAAATAAAGATTTTTTGTAAAAACAAAAAAGAAGGAAAAAGAGGTGGTCATCATGCATGTACCTGATAAGCAAAGACAGGGAATCTCCAGCCAGGCAGGGATGAGTCTCCCTCCTGCAGCCCAGCCCCCCAGTACCTCCTGCCCTGGCCAAAGGCTCCAAACAGCAACCTACTTTCAGTGACCCACCATGGTCCTTCAAGCCCATAGGCATCTCCTGCTGATGCCAGACCCTGGGAGCACATGCTTGCCCAGATGACATGATGCCTGCCCTGCGTGCACCTCCTCTCCCATCACCCACCTTCTTCCTTCCCAACCCTTTCCCCCTACTAAAACATGATAGTCTCTTCCCAACAACGACCCTATCACAAACCACCCCACAGCAATGCCTAAGTACTGCTAGGTGCACCAAGCAGAGTAACACGAACAAGATGCACCTGAAAAAGGCATGGAGGGGACCCACCAAAGCCTGTGACATTTTGACAAGGAACAGCATACCAGCACTGCAAACCCCCCACAAAAGCATAAATACAAGCTTGGCAGAGAATAGATTGAGAGCAGCCCTGAGGAAAAAGACTTGGGGGTGTTGGTTGATGAGAAGCACAATATGACCAACATGCTCAACATGGGGAGCGTGTGCTTACAGCCCAGTAACAAACCCTATATGCTGCGCTGCATCAAAAGGAACATGACCAGCAGGTCAAGGGAGGGGATCTTGCCCCTTTGCTCTGCTCTCGTGACAACCCCCTGCTGTCTTGCATCCAGGTCTGGGGCAACGACACAAGAGGGGAATGGAGCTGCTTGAGCGAGTCCAGAGGAGGCCATGGAAATTCTCTGAGAGCTGGAGCAGCTCTGCTCTGGAGCCAGGCTGAGAGAGCTGGGCTTGCTCAGCCTGGAGAAGAGAAGGCTCCAAGGAGACCTTGGAGCAGCTTCCAGTGCCTAAAGGTGCTACAAGAAACCTGGAGATGGGATTTTTACTAAGGCCTTTAGGGATGAAGGCGAATGGCTTTAAACTGAGAGTGAGGAGACTGAGATTAGACATGAGGACGAAATTCTTCACTATGAGAGTGCTGGGACCCTGGCACAGGTTACCCAAGGAAGCTATGGCTGTCAAATCCCTGCCAGTGTTCAAGGCCAGGTTGGACACAGGGGCTTGGAGCAAGCTGCTCCAGTGGAAGATGTTGGGGTTGGAGCTGGAGGAGCTTTAAGGTCCCTTTCAAACCTAAACATTCTGCGATTCTATGAACATGAGAAAAGAGATCAGGAAAGTTGCGAGATGGCCATTCCTGGAGATATACGCAAAAGCATCACTGGAAAACCCAACAGCAACCTCCTCTGATAAGACCTCTCCTCAGAACAAGGATGCACTAAGGACCCTCCAGAGAAAAATACACCACTGGAATAAAAATAAACCAACAAAAAGACATGATGCACAGAGAGAGATAAAAACAAAAACAGAAACTGAGAAGCTGCAGTAGTAACAGGGATCACATAATACAAATGCAAATCATGAAGAAAACCTAGACATTTCGGGAGAAAATCTTGTCTGTAGAGAGCATTTTGCTCCACACCACAAAAAGACACAGTGCTCAAAAAAAAATTCCTCAAAACACGCAAAACCAGAATATAAATGAATCTATTCCTGGCTGAATCTTCACAATTGTTAAAAAAACAACTGTTAAGAAAAGAGTGCTAGTCCCCCAAAACCAGGTCTTTCAAATAGGCAAAACGAAGCAAAGGCATTATAGAAGCTTCATCAATACAGTAACAGGACTCAAGTGATGAATTGAGAACCGTTTCCAGAAAGGACATCTGAACAGACGAAGATCATACAATGATAAAAAAACACATCATTTAACAAATAACAACTAACAAAAAAAAAAATCAAATGAAAACAAAGATGATAATATACCAAAAGCAAAACACCACAAACACTACTAAAACCCAACAGAAGAAAAAGGGACTTGGGCAGGAAGGGAAATCCAGCAAAAAACAACTGCAAAGAGACAGGGACAAAGAGGAAAAGCAGAAACCACAAAAAACTCACCAGCAGCACAAGCGCCCCACACGTGGCTGCCCCTGAGCTTTCCCGCCTCCACGAACCGCTACATCAAAACCCCTGCCGCCATAACCGGCACCAACCCAAACACAACCACAAAGCACGGCCAAGGACTTCCCCACCCACAGACACCCCAGAAAAGGCTCTTCCCCAGGAGCAGCACGGACCCCAGCCCAAAATGGAAACCACAACCGGCAAGCGGCCGCAAGCGGAAAGCGAGGAAGGGGAAGCCGCGGTGGCACCACATAAAGCTGCCACCCGGCAGAACCCCCAGCACAGCGCCCACCCGCACCACCACCGAGACGCGGCACGCTCCTGCCCAGCACCCCCCAGCCAGCACCCACAGCCCCACCATGCCTACGCCCGCAACCCCACAGCCCCGCCTGGGCTGCGGCGCCCCGGCGCTCCTGCTCCTCTTGACGGCTCTCGCCACCGGCCTCGCCTGCCACCACCGGCCTGCCCGCGATGACACCTTCCCCTGGCGCAGCCTCCAGCTCCTCCAGGCCATGGCTCCCAGCCCCACACCGCCCTGCCAACACCAGCAGGCGCCCCTCTTCCCCGACACCCTCCTGCACATCAGCCACCCGCAGCAAGCCGCCGCCACCGCCCTCCGCATCCTCCAGCACCTCTTCCACACCCTCAGCAGCCCCAGCACCCCCCAGCACTGGCACAACGAGCCACGCCACCAGCTCCTCAACAGCCTCCAGCACCGCATCCAGCGCCTCCAGCACTGCCTGACGGACAACGCCACGCTCTTCCCGGGACAAGGGCCTCGCAGCCCGCTGCTCACCGTCAACAAATACTTCCGACACATCCAGGACTTCCTGCGCACCCACAACCACAGCGCCTGCGCCTGGGACCACGTCCGCCTCGAAGCTCGCCTCTGCTTCCAGCACCTGCACAACCTCACCCGCACCGTGCCCAATTAGCCCAGCGACCCCACGCTCCCGCACCGCCCCGACACCAGCAACACCGGGGCAGCGCCCGCGCGCACCCGCCTCGGGCCTACAGCACCCTCCGACACAGCCGCGGCAAGAGACGCCCTGACCCCGCGCCTCTCCTGCGCCCGCTGCTCCCCGACACCCCTGCTCTATTTATTGGCACACGATGCCACCTATTTATTCACCTATTTATTCACACCAAATAAAGACCTCTTGACGAAACCCGCCACTGCGTCTCTTCTCACAAGCGCACCAACCTCTGCTTGGTCTGTGGTGAAGCTCAAGATGCAGTGCCCTTAACTTGCCCTCTGAAACCTCTGTAGGTTTTTGTCTGCCCAGTTCTCCAGCCTGTGCAGATACTACTGAATGCCAGCACAGCCTTCAGATGCATCAGCCACTGCCACCAGTTTCTCATCAGCCACAAACTTGCTGAGGTGCCACTTTAGCCCTTCACTCACTGCACTGATTAAAAAGTTGAATTAGACCAGACCCCGTTTTGGTCCCCGACAACCACCACCGACTGCAGGCCTCCAATTGTATTCTACTCTGTTGATCACAGTGCTCTCAGCTCTGCCATTCAGACAGTCCTCAGCCCATCTCGCTGTCCGTTCATTTAACCTACGCTTCCTGACCTCACCTACGAGGGTTTTATTGGAGGCATTGCCAAAAGGCTTGCGGAAGTGATATGATTTAGCGTAAGGTGTCCCTGCCCACAGCAGGGGGCTTGGAACCAGATGATCTTAAGGTCCTTTCCAACCCTCATGATTCTATGATTCCATAAGTAAAGGCTGATAACATGCACTGCTCTCCCCTTGTAAACCCATCTTGCCCTGTCATTGTAAAAGGCTCTGAGTTTGGCCAAGCAAGATCTACCCTTGGTGAATCCATGCTGACCACTCCTCAGGGACTTCTTTCCTTTAACATCCTTGGTTCTGACCACCCGAAGGACCTATTCCATCACCTTTCCAGGGATGGAGATCAGAACGACCGGCTAACGGTTTCCCGCGTCCTCTTCCTTTCCCTTTCTGATGATGGAGTGACATTGGCCTTCCTTCACTCCTTGGACACCTCTCCCATTCTCCACGCGTATCCAAGGATGAGGAAGGCAGCAGAACAACATCTGCCAGCTCCCTCAGCACCTTTGGCGACATCCCCTCAGGGCCCAGGGGTTTATGGGCGTTGAGCCTGTCCAGCCTATCCATAAGTCAACTCTCTGCAACCAGGGGCTGAAAGCTTACTTTCTCTGGCCTTCATCTCTTACCTTCCTTTCCCTGCTGATATACACGAAGAAGCCCTTCTTCTTGTACTGACGTCTTTCGCAAGGCTCAGTTCCAAGTGCACCTGCGCCTTCCTCGTTCTACCTCTGCATACAGTGACAATGGTCCTTTTTGATCTCCCGGTTGGATTGCCCTCTTTTCCACCTCCAGTGATTCTTCACCACGACGGCGGTGAGACAATGTCACAGGTTACCCAGAGCACTCCTAGCCACCCCATCCCTCAAGCAAGGGCCTTTGAGCACAAAAGACATTTCAACTCACAAGGCCACCAACAACCACCTCTGATACCAATCTTCAGCACAAGAAGCCACACAGGACCTCCAGAAAAAAAGAGATCACTGAAAAAAAACATTTTACAGAAGATAGAAATGATGCACAACCAGTGATAAAAAACAAAATCGGAGAGAAACAAAGAAATGGCACAATTTACCCCAAAAGAGAATAAGCAATGATGTCATCACTGAATACAATGATGTCACCACACACAAAACAGTACCAAAACCAAAACCCCACAACCACTACTACAGCCCAACAAAAGGAAAAGGGAATTGGGCAGGAAGGGAAATCCAGCACAACACAACTGCAAAGAGACAGGGACAAAGAGGAAAAGCAGAAACCACAAAAAACTCACCAGCAGCACAAGCGCCCCACACGTGGCTGCCCCTGAGCTTTCCCGCCTCCACGAACCGCTACATCAAAACCCCTGCCGCCATAACCGGCACCAACCCAAACACAACCACAAAGCACGGCCAAGGACTTCCCCACCCACAGACACCCCAGAAAAGGCTCTTCCCCAGGAGCAGCACGGACCCCAGCCCAAAATGGAAACCACAACCGGCAAGCGGCCGCAAGCGGAAAGCGAGGAAGGGGAAGCCGCGGTGGCACCACATAAAGCTGCCACCCGGCAGAACCCCCAGCACAGCGCCCACCCGCACCACCACCGAGACGCGGCACGCTCCTGCCCAGCACCCCCCAGCCAGCACCCACAGCCCCACCATGCCTACGCCCGCAACCCCACAGCCCCGCCTGGGCTGCGGCGCCCCGGCGCTCCTGCTCCTCTTGACGGCTCTCGCCACCGGCCTCGCCTGCCACCACCGGCCTGCCCGCGATGACACCTTCCCCTGGCGCAGCCTCCAGCTCCTCCAGGCCATGGCTCCCAGCCCCACACCGCCCTGCCAACACCAGCAGGCGCCCCTCTTCCCCGACACCCTCCTGCACATCAGCCACCCGCAGCAAGCCGCCGCCACCGCCCTCCGCATCCTCCAGCACCTCTTCCACACCCTCAGCAGCCCCAGCACCCCCCAGCACTGGCACAACGAGCCACGCCACCAGCTCCTCAACAGCCTCCAGCACCGCATCCAGCGCCTCCAGCACTGCCTGACGGACAACGCCACGCTCTTCCCGGGACAAGGGCCTCGCAGCCCGCTGCTCACCGTCAACAAATACTTCCGACACATCCAGGACTTCCTGCGCACCCACAACCACAGCGCCTGCGCCTGGGACCACGTCCGCCTCGAAGCTCGCCTCTGCTTCCAGCACCTGCACAACCTCACCCGCACCGTGCCCAATTAGCCCAGCGACCCCACGCTCCCGCACCGCCCCGACACCAGCAACACCGGGGCAGCGCCCGCGCGCACCCGCCTCGGGCCTACAGCACCCTCCGACACAGCCGCGGCAAGAGACGCCCTGACCCCGCGCCTCTCCTGCGCCCGCTGCTCCCCGACACCCCTGCTCTATTTATTGGCACACGATGCCACCTATTTATTCACCTATTTATTCACACCAAATAAAGACCTCTTGACGAAACCCGCCACTGCGTCTCTTCTCACAAGCGCACCAACCTCTGCTTGGTCTGTGGTGAAGCTCAAGATGCAGTGCCCTTAACTTGCCCTCTGAAACCTCTGTAGGTTTTTGTCTGCCCAGTTCTCCAGCCTGTGCAGATACTACTGAATGCCAGCACAGCCTTCAGATGCATCAGCCACTGCCACCAGTTTCTCATCAGCCACAAACTTGCTGAGGTGTCACTTTAGCCCTTCACTCACTGCACTGATTAAAAAGTTGAATTAGACCAGACCCCGTTTTGGTCCCCGACAACCACCACCGACTGCAGGCCTCCAATTGTATTCTACTCTGTTGATCACAGTGCTCTCAGCTCTGCCATTCAGACAGTCCTCAGCCCATCTCGCTGTCCGTTCATTTAACCTACGCTTCCTGACCTCACCTACGAGGGTTTTATTGGAGGCATTGCCAAAAGGCTTGCGGAAGTGATATGAATAAGCGTAAGGTGTCCCTGCCCACAGCAGGGGGCTTGGAACCAGATGATCTTAAGGTCCTTTCCAACCCTCATGATTCTATGATTCCATAAGTAAAGGCTGATAACATGCACTGCTCTCCCCTTGTAAACCCATCTTGCCCTGTCATTGTAAAAGGCTCTGAGTTTGGCCAAGCAAGATCTACCCTTGGTGAACCCATGCTGACCACTCCTCAGGGACTTCTTTCCTTTAACATCCTTGGTTCTGACCACCCGAAGGACCTATTCCATCACCTTTCCAGGGATGGAGATCAGAACGACCGGCTAACGGTTTCCCGCGTCCTCTTCCTTTCCCTTTCTGATGATGGAGTGACATTGGCCTTCCTTCACTCCTTGGACACCTCTCCCATTCTCCACGCGTATCCAAGGATGAGGAAGGCAGCAGAACAACATCTGCCAGCTCCCTCAGCACCTTTGGCGACATCCCCTCAGGGCCCAGGGGTTTATGGGCGTTGAGCCTGTCCAGCCTATCCATAAGTCAACTCTCTGCAACCAGGGGCTGAAAGCTTACTTTCTCTGGCCTTCATCTCTTACCTTCCTTTCCCTGCTGATATACACGAAGAAGCCCTTCTTCTTGTACTGACGTCTTTCGCAAGGCTCAGTTCCAAGTGCACCTGCGCCTTCCTCGTTCTACCTCTGCATACAGTGACAATGGTCCTTTTTGATCTCCCGGTTGGATTGCCCTCTTTTCCACCTCCAGTGATTCTTCACCACGACGGCGGTGAGACAATGTCACAGGTTACCCAGAGCACTCCTAGCCACCCCATCCCTCAAGCAAGGGCCTTTGAGCACAAAAGACATTTCAACTCACAAGGCCACCAACAACCACCTCTGATACCAATCTTCAGCACAAGAAGCCACACAGGACCTCCAGAAAAAAAGAGATCACTGAAAAAAAAACATTTTACAGAAGATAGAAATGATGCACAACCAGTGATAAAAAACAAAATCGGAGAGAAACAAAGAAATGGCACAATTTACCCCAAAAGAGAATAAGCAATGATGTCATCACTGAATACAATGATGTCACCACACACAAAACAGTACCAAAACCAAAACCCCACAACCACTACTACAGCCCAACAAAAGGAAAAGGGAATTGGGCAGGAAGGGAAATCCAGCACAACACAACTGCAAAGAGACAGGGACAAAGAGGAAAAGCAGAAACCACAAAAAACTCACCAGCAGCACAAGCGCCCCACACGTGGCTGCCCCTGAGCTTTCCCGCCTCCACGAACCGCTACATCAAAACCCCTGCCGCCATAACCGGCACCAACCCAAACACAACCACAAAGCACGGCCAAGGACTTCCCCACCCACAGACACCCCAGAAAAGGCTCTTCCCCAGGAGCAGCACGGACCCCAGCCCAAAATGGAAACCACAACCGGCAAGCGGCCGCAAGCGGAAAGCGAGGAAGGGGAAGCCGCGGTGGCACCACATAAAGCTGCCACCCGGCAGAACCCCCAGCACAGCGCCCACCCGCACCACCACCGAGACGCGGCACGCTCCTGCCCAGCACCCCCCAGCCAGCACCCACAGCCCCACCATGCCTACGCCCGCAACCCCACAGCCCCGCCTGGGCTGCGGCGCCCCGGCGCTCCTGCTCCTCTTGACGGCTCTCGCCACCGGCCTCGCCTGCCACCACCGGCCTGCCCGCGATGACACCTTCCCCTGGCGCAGCCTCCAGCTCCTCCAGGCCATGGCTCCCAGCCCCACACCGCCCTGCCAACACCAGCAGGCGCCCCTCTTCCCCGACACCCTCCTGCACATCAGCCACCCGCAGCAAGCCGCCGCCACCGCCCTCCGCATCCTCCAGCACCTCTTCCACACCCTCAGCAGCCCCAGCACCCCCCAGCACTGGCACAACGAGCCACGCCACCAGCTCCTCAACAGCCTCCAGCACCGCATCCAGCGCCTCCAGCACTGCCTGACGGACAACGCCACGCTCTTCCCGGGACAAGGGCCTCGCAGCCCGCTGCTCACCGTCAACAAATACTTCCGACACATCCAGGACTTCCTGCGCACCCACAACCACAGCGCCTGCGCCTGGGACCACGTCCGCCTCGAAGCTCGCCTCTGCTTCCAGCACCTGCACAACCTCACCCGCACCGTGCCCAATTAGCCCAGCGACCCCACGCTCCCGCACCGCCCCGACACCAGCAACACCGGGGCAGCGCCCGCGCGCACCCGCCTCGGGCCTACAGCACCCTCCGACACAGCCGCGGCAAGAGACGCCCTGACCCCGCGCCTCTCCTGCGCCCGCTGCTCCCCGACACCCCTGCTCTATTTATTGGCACACGATGCCACCTATTTATTCACCTATTTATTCACACCAAATAAAGACCTCTTGACGAAACCCGCCACTGCGTCTCTTCTCACAAGCGCACCAACCTCTGCTTGGTCTGTGGTGAAGCTCAAGATGCAGTGCCCTTAACTTGCCCTCTGAAACCTCTGTAGGTTTTTGTCTGCCCAGTTCTCCAGCCTGTGCAGATACTACTGAATGCCAGCACAGCCTTCAGATGCATCAGCCACTGCCACCAGTTTCTCATCAGCCACAAACTTGCTGAGGTGTCACTTTAGCCCTTCACTCACTGCACTGATTAAAAAGTTGAATTAGACCAGACCCCGTTTTGGTCCCCGACAACCACCACCGACTGCAGGCCTCCAATTGTATTCTACTCTGTTGATCACAGTGCTCTCAGCTCTGCCATTCAGACAGTCCTCAGCCCATCTCGCTGTCCGTTCATTTAACCTACGCTTCCTGACCTCACCTACGAGGGTTTTATTGGAGGCATTGCCAAAAGGCTTGCGGAAGTGATATGATTTAGCGTAAGGTGTCCCTGCCCACAGCAGGGGGCTTGGAACCAGATGATCTTAAGGTCCTTTCCAACCCTCATGATTCTATGATTCCATAAGTAAAGGCTGATAACATGCACTGCTCTCCCCTTGTAAACCCATCTTGCCCTGTCATTGTAAAAGGCTCTGAGTTTGGCCAAGCAAGATCTACCCTTGGTGAACCCATGCTGACCACTCCTCAGGGACTTCTTTCCTTTAACATCCTTGGTTCTGACCACCCGAAGGACCTATTCCATCACCTTTCCAGGGATGGAGATCAGAACGACCGGCTAACGGTTTCCCGCGTCCTCTTCCTTTCCCTTTCTGATGATGGAGTGACATTGGCCTTCCTTCACTCCTTGGACACCTCTCCCATTCTCCACGCGTATCCAAGGATGAGGAAGGCAGCAGAACAACATCTGCCAGCTCCCTCAGCACCTTTGGCGACATCCCCTCAGGGCCCAGGGGTTTATGGGCGTTGAGCCTGTCCAGCCTATCCATAAGTCAACTCTCTGCAACCAGGGGCTGAAAGCTTACTTTCTCTGGCCTTCATCTCTTACCTTCCTTTCCCTGCTGATATACACGAAGAAGCCCTTCTTCTTGTACTGACGTCTTTCGCAAGGCTCAGTTCCAAGTGCACCTGCGCCTTCCTCGTTCTACCTCTGCATACAGTGACAATGGTCCTTTTTGATCTCCCGGTTGGATTGCCCTCTTTTCCACCTCCAGTGATTCTTCACCACGACGGCGGTGAGACAATGTCACAGGTTACCCAGAGCACTCCTAGCCACCCCATCCCTCAAGCAAGGGCCTTTGAGCACAAAAGACATTTCAACTCACAAGGCCACCAACAACCACCTCTGATACCAATCTTCAGCACAAGAAGCCACACAGGACCTCCAGAAAAAAAGAGATCACTGAAAAAAAACATTTTACAGAAGATAGAAATGATGCACAACCAGTGATAAAAAACAAAATCGGAGAGAAACAAAGAAATGGCACAATTTACCCCAAAAGAGAATAAGCAATGATGTCATCACTGAATACAATGATGTCACCACACACAAAACAGTACCAAAACCAAAACCCCACAACCACTACTACAGCCCAACAAAAGGAAAAGGGAATTGGCAGGAAGGGAAATCCAGCACAACACAACTGCAAAGAGACAGGGACAAAGAGGAAAAGCAGAAACCACAAAAAACTCACCAGCAGCACAAGCGCCCCACACGTGGCTGCCCCTGAGCTTTCCCGCCTCCACGAACCGCTACATCAAAACCCCTGCCGCCATAACCGGCACCAACCCAAACACAACCACAAAGCACGGCCAAGGACTTCCCCACCCACAGACACCCCAGAAAAGGCTCTTCCCCAGGAGCAGCACGGACCCCAGCCCAAAATGGAAACCACAACCGGCAAGCGGCCGCAAGCGGAAAGCGAGGAAGGGGAAGCCGCGGTGGCACCACATAAAGCTGCCACCCGGCAGAACCCCCAGCACAGCGCCCACCCGCACCACCACCGAGACGCGGCACGCTCCTGCCCAGCACCCCCCAGCCAGCACCCACAGCCCCACCATGCCTACGCCCGCAACCCCACAGCCCCGCCTGGGCTGCGGCGCCCCGGCGCTCCTGCTCCTCTTGACGGCTCTCGCCACCGGCCTCGCCTGCCACCACCGGCCTGCCCGCGATGACACCTTCCCCTGGCGCAGCCTCCAGCTCCTCCAGGCCATGGCTCCCAGCCCCACACCGCCCTGCCAACACCAGCAGGCGCCCCTCTTCCCCGACACCCTCCTGCACATCAGCCACCCGCAGCAAGCCGCCGCCACCGCCCTCCGCATCCTCCAGCACCTCTTCCACACCCTCAGCAGCCCCAGCACCCCCCAGCACTGGCACAACGAGCCACGCCACCAGCTCCTCAACAGCCTCCAGCACCGCATCCAGCGCCTCCAGCACTGCCTGACGGACAACGCCACGCTCTTCCCGGGACAAGGGCCTCGCAGCCCGCTGCTCACCGTCAACAAATACTTCCGACACATCCAGGACTTCCTGCGCACCCACAACCACAGCGCCTGCGCCTGGGACCACGTCCGCCTCGAAGCTCGCCTCTGCTTCCAGCACCTGCACAACCTCACCCGCACCGTGCCCAATTAGCCCAGCGACCCCACGCTCCCGCACCGCCCCGACACCAGCAACACCGGGGCAGCGCCCGCGCGCACCCGCCTCGGGCCTACAGCACCCTCCGACACAGCCGCGGCAAGAGACGCCCTGACCCCGCGCCTCTCCTGCGCCCGCGCTGCTCCCCGACACCCCTGCTCTATTTATTGGCACACGATGCCACCTATTTATTCACCTATTTATTCACACCAAATAAAGACCTCTTGACGAAACCCGCCACTGCGTCTCTTCTCACAAGCGCACCAACCTCTGCTTGGTCTGTGGTGAAGCTCAAGATGCAGTGCCCTTAACTTGCCCTCTGAAACCTCTGTAGGTTTTTGTCTGCCCAGTTCTCCAGCCTGTGCAGATACTACTGAATGCCAGCACAGCCTTCAGATGCATCAGCCACTGCCACCAGTTTCTCATCAGCCACAAACTTGCTGAGGTGTCACTTTAGCCCTTCACTCACTGCACTGATTAAAAAGTTGAATTAGACCAGACCCCGTTTTGGTCCCCGACAACCACCACCGACTGCAGGCCTCCAATTGTATTCTACTCTGTTGATCACAGTGCTCTCAGCTCTGCCATTCAGACAGTCCTCAGCCCATCTCGCTGTCCGTTCATTTAACCTACGCTTCCTGACCTCACCTACGAGGGTTTTATTGGAGGCATTGCCAAAAGGCTTGCGGAAGTGATATGATTTAGCGTAAGGTGTCCCTGCCCACAGCAGGGGGCTTGGAACCAGATGATCTTAAGGTCCTTTCCAACCCTCATGATTCTATGATTCCATAAGTAAAGGCTGATAACATGCACTGCTCTCCCCTTGTAAACCCATCTTGCCCTGTCATTGTAAAAGGCTCTGAGTTTGGCCAAGCAAGATCTACCCTTGGTGAACCCATGCTGACCACTCCTCAGGGACTTCTTTCCTTTAACATCCTTGGTTCTGACCACCCGAAGGACCTATTCCATCACCTTTCCAGGGATGGAGATCAGAACGACCGGCTAACGGTTTCCCGCGTCCTCTTCCTTTCCCTTTCTGATGATGGAGTGACATTGGCCTTCCTTCACTCCTTGGACACCTCTCCCATTCTCCACGCGTATCCAAGGATGAGGAAGGCAGCAGAACAACATCTGCCAGCTCCCTCAGCACCTTTGGCGACATCCCCTCAGGGCCCAGGGGTTTATGGGCGTTGAGCCTGTCCAGCCTATCCATAAGTCAACTCTCTGCAACCAGGGGCTGAAAGCTTACTTTCTCTGGCCTTCATCTCTTACCTTCCTTTCCCTGCTGATATACACGAAGAAGCCCTTCTTCTTGTACTGACGTCTTTCGCAAGGCTCAGTTCCAAGTGCACCTGCGCCTTCCTCGTTCTACCTCTGCATACAGTGACAATGGTCCTTTTTGATCTCCCGGTTGGATTGCCCTCTTTTCCACCTCCAGTGATTCTTCACCACGACGGCGGTGAGACAATGTCACAGGTTACCCAGAGCACTCCTAGCCACCCCATCCCTCAAGCAAGGGCCTTTGAGCACAAAAGACATTTCAACTCACAAGGCCACCAACAACCACCTCTGATACCAATCTTCAGCACAAGAAGCCACACAGGACCTCCAGAAAAAAAGAGATCACTGAAAAAAAACATTTTACAGAAGATAGAAATGATGCACAACCAGTGATAAAAAACAAAATCGGAGAGAAACAAAGAAATGGCACAATTTACCCCAAAAGAGAATAAGCAATGATGTCATCACTGAATACAATGATGTCACCACACACAAAACAGTACCAAAACCAAAACCCCACAACCACTACTACAGCCCAACAAAAGGAAAAGGGAATTGGGCAGGAAGGGAAATCCAGCACAACACAACTGCAAAGAGACAGGGACAAAGAGGAAAAGCAGAAACCACAAAAAACTCACCAGCAGCACAAGCGCCCCACACGTGGCTGCCCCTGAGCTTTCCCGCCTCCACGAACCGCTACATCAAAACCCCTGCCGCCATAACCGGCACCAACCCAAACACAACCACAAAGCACGGCCAAGGACTTCCCCACCCACAGACACCCCAGAAAAGGCTCTTCCCCAGGAGCAGCACGGACCCCAGCCCAAAATGGAAACCACAACCGGCAAGCGGCCGCAAGCGGAAAGCGAGGAAGGGGAAGCCGCGGTGGCACCACATAAAGCTGCCACCCGGCAGAACCCCCAGCACAGCGCCCACCCGCACCACCACCGAGACGCGGCACGCTCCTGCCCAGCACCCCCCAGCCAGCACCCACAGCCCCACCATGCCTACGCCCGCAACCCCACAGCCCCGCCTGGGCTGCGGCGCCCCGGCGCTCCTGCTCCTCTTGACGGCTCTCGCCACCGGCCTCGCCTGCCACCACCGGCCTGCCCGCGATGACACCTTCCCCTGGCGCAGCCTCCAGCTCCTCCAGGCCATGGCTCCCAGCCCCACACCGCCCTGCCAACACCAGCAGGCGCCCCTCTTCCCCGACACCCTCCTGCACATCAGCCACCCGCAGCAAGCCGCCGCCACCGCCCTCCGCATCCTCCAGCACCTCTTCCACACCCTCAGCAGCCCCAGCACCCCCCAGCACTGGCACAACGAGCCACGCCACCAGCTCCTCAACAGCCTCCAGCACCGCATCCAGCGCCTCCAGCACTGCCTGACGGACAACGCCACGCTCTTCCCGGGACAAGGGCCTCGCAGCCCGCTGCTCACCGTCAACAAATACTTCCGACACATCCAGGACTTCCTGCGCACCCACAACCACAGCGCCTGCGCCTGGGACCACGTCCGCCTCGAAGCTCGCCTCTGCTTCCAGCACCTGCACAACCTCACCCGCACCGTGCCCAATTAGCCCAGCGACGCCACGCTCCCGCACCGCCCCGACACCAGCAACACCGGGGCAGCGCCCGCGCGCACCCGCCTCGGGCCTACAGCACCCTCCGACACAGCCGCGGCAAGAGATGCCCTGACCCCGCGCCTCTCCTGCGCCCGCTGCTCCCCGACACCCCTGCTCTATTTATTGGCACACGATGCCACCTATTTATTCACCTATTTATTCACACCAAATAAAGACCTCTTGACGAAACCCGCCACTGCGTCTCTTCTCACAGGCGCACCAACCTCTCCTTCGGCCAGGGGGAGGCCGCTTCTCCCCAACACCTACTCCAAGCCCTGCTCCAAACAGGGATCTGCACACCCCATGCCCGCACTTCCACTTCACACGTCTCCAAAGAGGCACTTCCCAACACCCTTTGGAAAGCCTCTGACAGAGTTCAGCCATCCTCTGCAGAAGCATTTCTCAGGCATTTGCATCCTCAATGTCTTCCACCACCCAGCCCGCTTCAGACCCAATGAGGATCACCGCCTCTCGCCTACTCACTACACGCAACGCACAGACCTCTCGTGCCGCTCCCGTGGCAGGATCGCAAACACCACCACAGGCTTGGAACACAGCTCTGAGCAGGAAAGGCTGAGAGAGTTGGGCTTGCGCACAAGAGAAGACTCCAGAGATAAGTGCCAGCGGCCTTTAAGGGGCTTACGAGAACCATGGGGACACGCCTCCGAATACAGCCTGTCGCCATCGGACGAGGAGCAAGGCTTTCACGCTAACAAGAGCTACAAAGAGGACACTATATACCATGACGCTGCTAAAAAACTCCAACAGGTTGCTCAGAGAAATGGGAGATGCCCCGTCCCTGCAAACATTCCAGCTCGGGCTGCTCATGGCCCAGAGACACCTCGTCTGCTGGAAGGGGGCCCTGCTCAGCACTCGGCGGCTCCAACGCAGGAAACTGGCAAAGTCACTCCCAACCCAGCCCAAGCCGTGCCGTGCCGTGCCGCTAGGAAGCACAGGCATGGCACAGAGCCCTTGCATTAGGCCACCTTCGGCTACTCCGGCCTCCTCCCCCATCGGTCACAACTCTCTCCCTGTGCTGCTTGACAGCCGACCTGCAGCACCGACTCTTGTAGGGCAACACGCACAAGGGCCCAGCCATGCACATCCACAACGGCCCTGCCTCCTGCACTGATGGCACCTGGCAACGCCACATCATCCCGCACCTTCCAGTACCCCACATCATCCTGCATGTTCCAGCACCCCAACCACAGCAAGCAACAACATAACACTGCCCGACATCACCGTGACTCCCAGCCCGACAATGCCCTGACACCACCAACAGCACCACACATGCGTTTCCCTGCTCCAAAAGCTTGCAGAACTCACAATCACAGAACCATTGAATCACTACGTTTGGGAGGGATCTCTGGAGATCATCCAGTACAACCTTCTGCCAAGCGATGGCCACCTGAAGCAGGTTACACAGGGATGCATCCAGGCGGGTTTGGAATGTTTGCAGAGAAGCAGACTCCAGTACCCCCTGGGCAGCCTGTTACAGTGGTCTACAACCTTCAGCATAAAGATGGTCTGCCTTCTCTTGTGGTGTAACCACTTCGTTTTTGGTTTATGACCCTTGCTTCTTGTCCTGCTGCTGGGCACCACTGAAAAGAGTGCAGCACCATCCTCCTGGCACCTGGTTTCCAGATACTGTAGAACTTAGTGTTATATACAGCCACACTAACAACATCTATCCTACATTTTCTCTAGTTCATCCTTACTCTTTCTCTTAATGAAGAGGTTAAGGATCTTTTCTCCTGCTGCTTTGCTGTCTTTATTTTAGATTATGCATTTCCCATTAACTTATTTCTTTCCATTTGCTCTCCCTACATATATAGAACATCAATAATTTTCAGCTGCTGCCCTCTTGGAACTTAAATTTCCATTAAGAGTCACGCTCAGCTCCAGCCCCTGCATGACTCCGTGGCCCACCTATGTGGAGAAAAGCACTCCTGCCCAGAGAGCAACAGAAAATGAGGAAACATCTGGGAAGTGCAGGCTGACAGAAGTGAACAGCAATCCTAGAAAAGATCCTACCAATGTAACCATGTGTGTTGTGTTTGCAAGGTAAGGTTTTTCTAGCTTTGCTATTCCTTGCAGCTTACAGCTCTTCCAAGGATCATGCCTCATTGGCTATCTTCAGCAATGTGCATGGCTTTATTCTTTTAATTCAGGATGTGCAGGTGGACAGGGTTTTTCTGTGACATCCCTGGACTCATCTTTGACTATCTAACTCTGGCTGTCCCTAGATTCCACATGAAAGACCCGGTACTGTCCTGGACCTTTAATTATTGCATTCACCCAGTGATACTTCTTTTCCATATCACAACTTACTGCTCCATTTTTGCCCCCCCCCCCCCCCCCCGCATAAACTTCATCATTTTATCTTGTGACTTCTCAGTTACATACTACCTGCCTTTCTCTCCCAAGATCCCTGTCCTACTTTCCTGAAAATAAAATTCTTTGCATTTCTGCAACCTAGGCTGAGGATCATTTGTCAACCTGTCTGGGAGCTCAGTGTCTCTAGCATGTCATATACATTCTGGATCTGGTAAGAAAGAAAACTTCCTATACTTTCCCTCGTGCAGCTCACCTGCATTTATTGCCATGATATGTACACAAAGATCTCCACCTATGAGCACCTCCAACACCAGGAGCACCTACTGGCTATCAATTTGTGTACTTGGTGTTCAGCCTTACCTGTTGGGAAAACTAAACACCCAGATTTCAACCAGATTTGAGAAGACCTCATACTGCTGCTACAACAATAGAAAATTTCACCACTCAAAAGGACAGACCATACTTGCTGTTTACAGAATTTCCAGATGACAAATGCATGATGCAACAGTTGCTCTGTATCAATCTGTACCACCCAGAGAAATTGTTTGTAGATATTTAAGAAAACAGAACGTAAAACATAAGGATAAGGTCTTAACCACCACTAAATGAACGAGTTTGTCAATACTGAAGATAACTTGTTTAAATGTAAATAAATTATGTCATTTACTTACCATTGGCAGCCTGGATTGAAGCATCTGGAGATCATCATAACCATAAATCTGCTTAAAGACAGATAAAAATACAACATCATTATAATACTTTTCTCTGACCAGTTTGGGGCTTTAAACAGGAGTTTGACTTAGGCCCAGTCTATTTTAAAGGTGTACGTCTATATATTGCGTTGTGACACCACAGTGTGCTGTAGCATTTTAAGGCTGGTACAGCTATGCT
Organism: Pezoporus occidentalis; assembly: GCF_034315485.1. NCBI lineage: Eukaryota > Metazoa > Chordata > Aves > Psittaciformes > Psittacidae > Pezoporus > Pezoporus occidentalis. The sequence continues at coordinate 459,810 of NW_026914896.1, forward strand.
TAAAATGGCTTGTCACTCTGATGTTTCTTGCTGAGCAGTCCTTCAAGGAGAGTTTGACTGTCCCGCCTTCAACACTGTTTCTACAGATGCATCTTTCATCAACACGTAAAAAACCTACAGGGCATTCATACTTGGGAGTAAGAGAATCAGCCTTCTTAGAAGTAGTAACTGCAGCAGAGAATAGCAGGAATTGTTATTTTATGACTAGACCACAAAGCAACCTATGGTATCCCCTTGCATTCAGTGTGATACAGAAAGATGGAAGTTTCCAATTCAAAATAACAGATAACCAAAAATGTGTTGATCCTGGTCAGACACCAAGCAGTTATGTGCAATCTTTCAAAGTATGGCAGACAAGACACATAGAACATTTCAACTATTACTACAGAAAATGTATTCCACTATCACAAACTAAACAAGTGTAATTCTACTAAAACGGCCTAAAAACTGATAGCACTGAAAAGCATAGCAACATGCACATTTAGCTTCAACAGCAGCCGATCAGGTCTGTACGGACACTTCTTCAGTTTACTATCAACAGTAACTATCCCCCAGAATATAATTCATACATCCTTCAGCATTTGGAACAGCAATTCCAGGTGCAACATGTGCCAACATTAATGCCTTGGCATAGACAGCAGCAGGTCTGGAGGGCCCACTTGCACTAAGAGTTAAGCAGTCAAGGACAGAACAATTAAATTGCTTACTGGGTAGGCAGGCAGAAGTCCTCCAGGTCCCACAATATACTGGTTATGCAACAAGGGTGGTACACCTTGGGGCAGGTTTGGGGGAGCTTTGCCTGCAGAATCAAAATACAGATACTTTAACAAGCCTCTACAGAAGATAAGGCTTCAGCATTGAGACAAAATCGCTCACAAGCCCTGGCGGCTGCACTGTGATAGCTTAGCAGAACGAAGCAGAATAATTTTGTGCTGGTTGATGAAAACACTCAAAATAGGCTGAAGAGTTTAACCATGCCTCAAGGAAAGAAAAGTACAGGAGACTTAGAACTCAAAGCAGTCCCAGCACAGAACAGTCTCATTCTGTCATTTACTTTCTCCAAGGGCATTACAAGAATTACAAACACTTCTTCCTTCCTCACTCCTTTCCTGAAAGCAAAATTCAGGCATTGTTCTCAATCTAAGAGAGCAAATTCTCTCATTTTCTGCTCTGTCAACACATTCCCCCTTAACACCAGCAGCAGACTGGAAAGCACTAAATGTTGCCAGCATATTTTTCATGGGTGACTTACTGCAACTGAGAATAGCAACAAGAAGAAGACTGAGTTTCTGTTGCCTCCATAAAGCAGTGCTAGGAAGCAGGCAATGGAGGAAAAAAAAAAAGGCACTTTGGAAAATTATCACACTTCATTTACAAAGTATGGGAATGAAAAATGAGAAATCCTTCTGTAAGTAAGCTTGATCTTAATATCTGAATCATCCACTTCCCTCCACAGGATTTCCATTTAGCACTTCAAGTTGCTTACAGAGAAACAGAAGAGAATTTATCATTGCTTCCACTTCAGTGCAAGAGGCCTCCCCACCTTTCTCTCTCTGTGGGCCCTTTTTCTGAAGTACTGTTTGCTGTGGAATGACCTAGACACCAGACACTTTTTTCCTTTCCGTACATGTGGCAGTAGGGATCTGGCATATGATAATGAGGACACTGCAGTATATACTGATACTCGCAAATGAATTCGAGTCACAGAGAAGACAGAAATTAAACCTAAGGTGAACTCACAGCCCAAAGTTGATCACAATGTGTAATACAAACAGTGTGAATCTCTTAGACCAAGATTTCCAAAGTTAGAACTGCATTGGTGTCTACTTATCAAACTCTTTGGAGATGGAATGTGCTATATAAATGCCACATAACACCCTAAGAAATATTTCAAATACACGGAACCAGACAACTTTATTTTATAAGCCAGCAAATTAAGCATGCTGAAAACGCTAGTCGAGTGTGGATTTCTCAGCGTAGTTATGGCTGATGAGATGCTCAACTGACAGCCCTGTCGACTGAAGTCCTCTGTCTATCCACGCGATCTGTTAATATTGCGAACCTGAAGACACTAAGGGAGCTGCTCGTGAAGTAGCAGTTGGTATGGACACACTGGAAACGCTCAGGCCAAGGCTGTTTGTAGTGTTCATACTGCTTGCCATGCTGACAACTGAAGAGGTGGTGCTAGTGGCTGAGGTTGAAACAGTTGAAAAGGTTGTTGAAGGCTGGAGTGAGCTTGTGTTCTCAACACTAGTGTGCTAGAAAGGAGACAAAAATGATAATCACAGAGCAAATAAACCACAGTGGAAGATGTTGGGATGATGACCAACCATCAAAAAAAACCCAACAATCTTTAAAGTAGTAGCAGCACATGCAAAAGATAAGCATTATCTATATACCAAGGAAGCAACTAAGTTGCATGCTTGTGATTTTAAGTATTCAAACAAAATTATTAGTGTTAAATTCAAATCACTACATCATCACAAAAATATTCCATAGTAATTCAAACGTCACTCCATCACATCATTTCTTGCCCTTCGTCTGTAGACTCCTTTAAGCTAGTACTTGCTATGACAAATAAACTCCTACATTCTTTCAAAAGACTGTATTTGTTTCCAAATGCACTTGTGGAATTTAGAAGATTAAAACTGCAGTGCCCCACACAGAGTCAGTGTGGTAAACAAGCTCAGAGCAGATGTACTGCAGGAACAAATGAGGATAAAAGAGATTCTCTTTTAAATCCAGCACTTCAAGAGTGCCTCAGCTGTAAGCTGATCGCACTTGCAAAACAGTGTCATCAACACACAGAAGCCAAAATAACTCTTGACAACAGAAAGGATGCTTGATTAAGTGTGAACTTTCAAGTTACATACTCCATAGGGATGAAGCATTACAAACCAAAATACAGGCATAAAGACAAGTAATAACGTATCTGCAGACCCCAAATGGAATTGTACAGAAGTACCCCATCACAGAAAAAGGCTGTGTTTCCGACCTTTGTTTGTGGAACGTCATCTATAGCACTGTGTTCACTACCATTTGAAACAAATGCATTAAATAGACAGGTGACAACAATGCCACATGGTAAACTCAAAATCATCTGTCATGAGACAGTAGTCTTGACATGTATCATGCCACCACCTGCATTTTGCCAGCTAACCTCTGGAGTGCAGATTGCTAGACAAAAACAGTCCACGTTTTTGGAGCAGTTTCAGACAGCCACTTCTAAAGATTTATTCCCCTCCCCAATGTATTTACTGCAAGAAATTCTTTCTTTGTTCCATTCCCCCTTGCTGGCACGAAGTTTTCATCTGCAGTTGTGTAACTGGCAAGTCTGTAACAGCCATTCCTGATCTAATACAAGTTAAAGGGAAGTGTGTAGTCTGCCTGGAGCCCGGATCAGGGATATCACTAGGGCGCTCCCCAACCTGGTGCACCCGACAGACTACTACCCGCTGCTGATCTTCCAGACAGGTGAGGGGGAAACTGCTTCCCGCAGTCTGAGGGGGATGAAGAAAGACTACAGGGCCTTGGGGCGGATGGTGAAAGAGTCTGGGGCTCAAGCGATCTTCTCCTCACTCCTTCCATCTTCCACTGATGATGTGGGAAGGAATGGGAAGATTCAGTCCATAAATGACTGGCTTCGAGACTGGTGCTACAGGCAGGGCTTTGGATTCTTTGATAGCAGCTGGTTTTATAGGGCACCAGTCTGGACAATGACAAGTGGGAAAGGTTTGTCTCACAGAGGCAAAAGGATGCTGGGGCACAAATCAGCAGGGCTCATTTGGAGAGCTTTAAACTAGATTCAAAGGGGGATGGGGTTGTAGCTGGGCTTGCCCCAGTGGGGCAGCACTCCAGAATTGATGAAGACTGGGAGGCCTCCTATAATCCTCGGGTGAAATCGGTGTGCTCAGCTTGCTCCCTGGAATGTCTGTACACCAATGCGCACAGCATGGGAAATAAGCAGGAGGAGTTGGAAACCTGTGTTAAGTCAGGAGACTATGATCTGGTGGCAATTACAGAGACGTGGTGGGACAGCTCACATGACTGGAATATAGTCATGGAGGGCTATGTCCTTTTCAGGAAAGACAGGCCAGCCAGGAGGGGTGGTGGGGTTGCTCTTTATGTGCGGGAGGAACCACAATGCACCGAGTTCTGTCTGGGGACAGATGACGAGCGAGTTGAGAGTCTGTGGGTGAGAATTAAGGAGCAGGCTGGCAGGGGGGATACTGTTGTAGGTGTCTGTTACAGACCACCGGATCAGGGTGAGGAAGTTGACGAGGCCTTCTACAGGCAGCTGAGAGCGGCCTCACAGCCACAGGCCGTGGTCGTCGTGGGGGATTTTAACTTCCCTGATGTTTGCTGAAAGGACCACTCAGCAACCCAGCCACAGTCCAGGAGGTTCCTCCAGTGTATGGATGATAACTTCCTCCTGCAAATGGTGGATGAGCCGACCAGGAGAGGAGCGCTGCTGGATCTCATCCTCACTAACAAGGAGGATCTGGTCGAAGCAGTAAGGGTTGAGGGCTGCCTTGGTTGCAGCGACCACGAGATGGTGGAGTTCAGGATCTTGTGTGGTAGGACTAGGAGAATAGCAAGTAGAATTGCAACCCTGGACTTTAGCAGGGCAAACTTTGGCCTTTTCAGGCAATTGCTGGGGGAAATCCCATGGGCAAGGCTGTTTGAAGGTAAAGGGGCCCAAGATAGTTGGTTGACATTCAAGGATTGCTTTTTCCGAGCTCAAGATCGGAGCATCCCGACACGTAGGAAGTCAAGGAAGAGGGCCAGGAGACCTGCGTGGCTAAGTAGGGAATTGCTGGGTATGCTCAAATGGAAGAGGAGAGATTACAGGTCATGGAAGGAGGGGCTGGCCACTTGGGAGGAATATAAGGCTGCTGCTAGAGGATGTAGGAAGGCAGCTAGGATGACTAAGGCCTCCTTAGAATTAAACCTGGCGAGAAGGGTCAAGGACAGCAAAAAGAGCTTTTTCAAATACATGGCAGACAAAACTAACACCAGAGGCAATGTAGGCCCACTGATGAACGGGATGGGTGCCCTGGTGACAGAAGATACAGAGATGGCAGAGTTACTGAATGCCTTCTTTGTCTCTGTCTACTCTGCTGCAGGCAGTCCTGAAGAGCCCTGTACCCCTGAGACCTTAGATGAAGTCAGGTCGAGGGAGCGGCTTGCCTTAGTCGATGAGGAATGGGTTAGAGACCAGTTGAGCAATCTAGACATCCATAAAGCCATGGGTCCAGATGGGATGCACCCGCGGGTGCTGAGGGAACTGGCGGAAGTCATTGCTAGACCGCTCTCCATCATCTTTACCAAGTCTTGGGAAACGGGGGAGGTGCCTGAGGACTGGAGGAAAGCAAATGTCACTCCAGTCTTCAAAAAGGGCAAGGAGGAGGACCCGGGTAACTATAGACCGGTCAGCCTCACCTCCATCCCTGGGAAAGTGATGGAACACCTTGTCCTTGGTGCCATCTTAAGGCATATCAAGGATAAGAGGGTTATGAGGGGCAGTCAACATGGCTTCACCAAGGGGAAATCATGTTTGACCAATCTCTTAGCCTTTTATGAGGAAATAACACAGTGGATGGATGATGGCAGAGCGGTGGATGTGGTCTACCTTGACTTCAGCAAAGCATTTGACACAGTCTCCCACAGCATCCTCACAGCTAAATTGAGGAAGTGTGGTCTGGGTGATCAGGTAGTGAGGTGGACTGTGAACTGGCTGAAGGAGAGAAGCCAGAGAGTTGTAGTCTATGGGACGGAGTCTAGTTGGAGGCCTGTAACTAGCGGAGTGCCTCAAGGGTCAGTACTGGGACCGGTATTATTTAATATATTCATCAATGATTTAGATGAGGGAATTGAGTGTACTATCAGCAAGTTTGCTGATGACTAAGCTGGGAGGAGTGGCTGACACGCCAGAAGGCTGTGCTGCCATCCAGTGAGACCTGGACAGGCTGGAGAGTTGGGCAGGGAATAACTTGATGAAGTATAACAAGGGAAACTGTAGAGTCCTGCATCTGGGCAGGAACAACCCCAGGTTTCCAGTATAGGTTGGGAAACGACCTGTTAGAGAGCAGTGTAGGGGAGATGGACCTGGGGGTCCTAGTGGACAACAGGATGACCATGAGCCAACACTGTGCCCTTGTGGCCAAGAAGGCCAATGGCATCCTGGGGTGTATTAGAAGGGGGGTGGTTAGTAGGTCGAGAGAGGTCCTCCTTCCCCTCTACTCTGCCCTGGTGAGACCGCATCTGGAATATTGTGTCCAGTTCTGGGCCCCTCAGTTCAAGAAGGACAGGGACCTGCTGGAGAGAGTCCAGAGCAGGGCAACTAAGATGATTAAGGGAGTGGAGCATCTCCCTTATGAGGAAAGACTGAGGGAACTGGGTCTCTATAGTTTGGGGAAGAGGAGACTGAGGGGAGACCTTATAAGTGTCTATAAATATATAAAGGGGGAGTGTCACGAGGATGGAGCCAGGCTCTACTCAGTGGCAAACAATGACAGGACAAGGGGTAATGGGTACAAACTGGAACACAAGAGGCTCCACTTAAACTTGAGAAGAAACTTCTTCTCAGTGAGGGTGACGGAACACTGGAACAGGCTGCCCAGGGAGGTTGTGGAGTCTCCTTCCCTGGAGACATTCAAAACCCGCCTGGACACATTCCTGTGTAACACTATCTAGGTGTTCCTGCTCCGGCAGGGGGATTGGACTAGATGATCTTTTGTGGTCCCTTCCAATCTCTAGCATACTGTGATACTGTGTAAAAGTGGTAAAGACTTTTTTACCACTAGAGGGCTGGCAGTCCTTATTCCCTGAGACAAGGCTCTTGTTTTGGTTCGGCGGGTGGTGGGACACAATGAACTTTAAGAGAGAGGGTCTTAATAATCAGATAAATTGACCATATGCCAAACATCTGTTGAAACCCAAATAGGTCTTACCACATGTGATGCACCTGAAGACAACACTGAGGCAGGGGAGAGGCTGCTCTGATGATTGGAAAGGGAGCTATAAAAAAATTGCAAAGGATTACTAAAATTATTTTTTTCTAGAACTGTTTTTATATATATATATTTTTATATATATGGACATATATTTATATGTAAACATCGAGTAGGTAGTAGGATATTAGTTAAAAGAACAAAAATTGTAGATACGTGTACACATAAACACACCGTAGGGTATTAGAGAAAATTGTGCATATATATACACTGCTACAGACATTTTTTCCTTTAAATTAGTATTCTACTACTTAAAAAAAAAAGTTGAAGAACAGAGACAAATGCTATAAACAAGAAACATCTGAAACTCCAATAATTTGTATCTATCAATTCACTATATTTTTAGAAAACAACAGTTGCTTCAGGAGTTATATAGCAACACCACCAAGACACTTAAAATCCAAACCCAGAAGGTATACAGAACACAAAGTTTGTGTCTCATTCTTTTCCTAAGCACCTGCTGCTGCCTGCCATAAGGCACAGGTATTAATTAGGTGAGGCAGTGCTTTGTTTTATTATGTTTTTTCTCACATTTTAACCTGCATAAGTTTAGTTCAACCACTCAAAACTTTAATACCACATTTTTTTCCCCTATCTGAGAAAGCCTGTGAACTTCTGGCACCACCAACATTCATCTGTAATCCCAAGGCCTTTAAGTCTCTCCCTGAAAGGTGACTGACACTGGTTCTTAAACATTTACACTGATAAAACTTACACTTTACATTTGAGGTAAAGAACATAATTTAATGTACAGTATGGAATAAATATAATTAACTCTGACCAAAGGCAAACCAAAGCCATAAAAAATACATATGATTTGGTAGCCAAGAAACTCCTCCTCATGTTGAATCAGAGGCATGAAAATCCTAATCATAACAAATACTTAAGTATTCTCTATGGAAATAGCTACAAGAAAATACATCAGTTTTTGTAACAAAATTGCAGGCTAAAGTATATGCCCTAATTTAAGGGCAAACACTTCTGGCTGTTTTTCAAGGTGTGGGACCAGAATAAATCTCGGCAGTTTCATAGATTAATGCTACTGCCACTTTCTAAGACAGCTCCCCATCTGCAAGAATTACAATGACATCACTTCAGGCAGCAAGGAAAGAAATAGTTCAGTCCAACATGCAGTTTTAAACCACTCCTTCACCACTCTCCCCAGCTCTTCTAATAAGCCTTAATTCAGTTTCTGACCTATGGTAGAGACACATACAACAGCCACCAGCACAACCAAATCAGGCATGCTTAGAATTCAGGCATCATCTTTTCATGGCACTTGTTATCTGCCCAGAAGCATTACCCTTCCATTTAAAATTTCTACCAATGTTTACAGCTTTTCAACAAACAAACGTGGGGACATGATATTAATGTGAATGGAATAATTCTTGTTATTTGACGTATTTAGCATTTTATTAAATAGAAAGCACTAGTGTATTGAATCAACAATGTCCTAGTTGTGAAACAGGCAAAAAAATCTTGTTACCCCACCAAATTAGTTCCTTACATTAACAAATACACTATGAAGGTGAGCATTAAAAATACAGCTCAACCAGTACATCCTCAGGATGTCACCTGCCTGAGGATGAAGCTCATGTAATAAGCACTGAGGTAAATCGGATGGATAGCACAAATGAGCTAGGCTGTGCTGGATGCACTTCCAGGACACCAGTCTGGTATTTTGAAGTGTCATAGAATCATAGAATAGTTAGGGTTGGAAAGGACCTGAAGATCATCTAGTTCCAACCCCCCTGCCATGGGCAGGGACACCTTACGCTAAATCATATCACCCAAGGCTTCGTCCAACCTGGTCTTGAACTCTGCCAGGAACAGAACATTCACAACCTCCCTGGGCAACCCATTCCAGTGCCTCACCACCCTAACAAGAAAGAATTTCCTCCTCATATCCAGTCTAAACTTCCCCTGTTTCAGTTTTAACCCATTACCCCTTTTCCTGTCACTACAGTCTCTAATGAACAGTCCCTCTCCAGCATCCCTATAGGCCCCCTTCAGATACTGGAAGGCTGCTACGAGGTCTCCACGCAGCCTTCTCTTCTCCAGGCTGAACAGCCCCAACTCCCTCAGCCTGTGTTCATACAGGAGGTGCTCCAGTCCCCTGATCATCCTCGTGGCCTCCTCTGGACTTGTTCCAACAGTTCCATGTCCTTTTTATGTTGAGGACACCAGAACTGCACACAATACTCCAGGTGAGGTCTCACAAGAGCAGAGTAGAGGGGCAGGATCACCTCCTTCGACCTGTTGGTCACTCTCCTTTTGATGCAGCCCAGGATACAATTGGCTTTCTGGGCTGCAAGTGCACACTGCCGGCCCATGTTCATTTTCTCATCCACCAACACCCCCAAGTCTTTCTCCACAGGGCTGCTCTGAATCTCTTCTCTGCCCAACCTGTAGCTGTGCCTGGGATTGCTCCGACCCAGCAATCATTCCGTCTTAAGGAAATGTCTTAGAAAAACAAACAAACCCACCCACATTCCCTGTGGAATTATTTCTGGGTTTTAATTTTAAGAAATACAAATATAAATGAAACTACAATATTTCAAAATTAACCAGGAAGTAAACTGTTACAGAATGATATCAAACATATGACACTAAACAAACATCAGGCACTGTGGATGAAGTAGGGAAAGTAAACTGGGGGAATCAATTTAGCTGGCATGATTGAAGCAAGAGCCCCTTGAAACACAAAGTTGTTTATATACCACAAAAACTTGAGGGCACCAGGTGTTTCTCTATCATTAGAAAGCAGCCCAAAGCTGATTCTTTGAAACCAGAAATATCCTGGTCTCTCTTAGATCTCTCTCCTAGTTAGCGTCAGAAAAGGGGATCCTGGTGTCTGACAGCCCCCCTTACACAATCATCCTTATGTCTGTTCTTTCTCCAGAACAGAAACCCTTTCAGTTTATCACAATTCCTGCTGTACCTGCTTAACTGGGAAAGTGAGCAGCTGGCCAAATCACCAGACTGGGGCAAGCTGGGCAATGTCGCCACGTGCTGCGATGCTGAAGGCAAAAGCGAGGCAGTGGTGGATACCACACTAGGCAGAGAACCAGCAGAAGGTAGTGAGGGAGGAGGCTCTGTCTTAGGTGCTGGAACTGATGATGTAGCTGTAACAAATTTAAAAAAAGGCATTAAAAGACAAATTCCAGCATACCTGATGTCCCAGCCTAGATTCAGGAACACAATAGTATTCTCCTCTTGGTTTACAAAAACCTGACCCTTAAGTACCAGCATCAAGCAATCTGGCTATTAAAGAAAAATCAAACAGCAACAGAGCTATTGCTTTTTCTCTTTAAGCTGTTTGCCTACAACAGATTAATAATTTTCACTATTACACCTGTAGTAAACTATAGTCTTCTGCACTTCATCTCCCACTATCGGGATTACTAGCTTTCGCTCACAAGTCAATCCTCATTTTAAAATACCTTGGATTTGGTTGTGTAAACAAAAGTAATTTGAGCTTTTCAAATATCTGCTTTTACCTACACCTCTGCTTCTTCACTGCAACCTACATAGCATCTTTGATGATCAAGACCCATGTCCCTGTAGCACAAAGGCACTTAACCGTTTGAAGTACTCAGCCGAATGTGTAATGCAGTAGAATAAAACCAGCTACAATAAAAGGCCAAAATTGAGCACAGCATTAAGGACTTTTAATGGCTAAAGAGTTGTCAAATACTGACTTACTTCATTTGACCTAGATATCAAAAAGTGTTTAGCTTCAATATTAGATTTTTGGCTACACAGAGTAAAATTTGTTTACCACAGGTGTGCCTTTCCAAAGGACCACTGTACTGTAATAAGATACTGAACAACTTTATAGCACAACATTAACTCCCAGTTTCTACATTTGCATCCTGTCCTGCAAAAACAATACAAAGTTCAAAGATTCAAAGGCACCCACCCATCAAAAAAACCCAGAAAGAGAGCTGAGCCCTGCAGAAGGCAGGGCCATGCTTCCACAGCACAACAGAGACCACTACCCAGTGAATCACCAACCAGCAGTATACGTAAAGACAGTTTTAGAACGGTCACCAAAGAGAAGTCAAACATACACTTGGAAGGTTCTCTACCCAGATTGTTCACATTATTGTTCTGACTAAATGATCCAGGTCAGGTTGCTGGATTTGGTCATTTAGCCAGAACAAACAGAAATCAAAAGGTCCTTGCCATGGCTGTAAGCAGGAGAGTAACTGACAACAGAGAAGGAAACTGATTGATTTGGATGCATGAAATAAATACATGGAAGAAGACTGATTTCAGTTTATGAGGTTGAGATACAGAAAAAAAAAAACGGAAGTTTTTTCAAAAGAAAACTGGCATAGAAAAAGGGACTAATAGAGCCGTCACAGAATAACTAAAAAAAAAATACTAGGAATTAGCAGATTTTTATTTTCCATAGCAAAATGACAAGTCCTGTAGTGAATTTTATAAATTGTTTATTAATTCTGTACATGCGAGTAGGAAAGTTTTCCACTTCAAAAGTTGTCTTTATATATAAAAATATTTTAAGTGGTAACTCTTCGGGCACATACACTCTTCCCACTCATCTAAATTGGACTTGGCACTGTTTACAGGTCTGAATACTCAACTTCTTTCTACTCAGAAGTATAAAAAAAAAAGGCAGCCCCACTAATGACCTACCTGAAGAGATGCTTAAGAGAAGGACAAACCTGAAATTGAAGTGCTGGTATACTAAAAGATGTTTATTCAGACTGCTGCCCTTGAAAACTTCCATAGAGTAGCATAAAGGTCAGAAAAGGAAATACTACACTTTAATTATTTTAACTTCAGGAGGAGAGCTGTAGGAGTGCTACAAGTAAAATACCACATTAGAAACAGACCAAAATGAAGGTAACAGTTATGCCTGTATCAGAGCCAGTACTGGGGTGGTGTTACTCCAGTGCAAGGCAGCAAGCTACCTGGCACAGGGAACACATTGGATGAGTTACAGGGCATAAGTAGCACTATACCCACTGAGAGGTGCACTCAAAGATTGAGACTGTTTCATTATAGCTAAACGCTACTTGCAACTTCCCAACTGAGAACTGGAGGAACTGCTAAGAAATTAAGTATTTTTTCATTTTATAGTAAATAATTTTGGCAGGTAAATTTAAAAGGAAAAGCAGCAGCAAAGCAGCTCCTTTAAGACTGCTTAGGTTTGTAGATTTATTAGGGCTGCTAATAATTCTTGACTGAAAGTCAAGAAGCAAACACTGTACTATGTGCAAGCACAAAAGAAACTTAAATAGGTCAGCCAAGAATTAGTCAGGGAGAACAATAGAAAACCTTAAACCAGATGTCACTGCTACAGTTGTGTGCTCAGCAAGTAATAAGGAAAGATCAGAAAGTCCTTTGCGCAACCAAGCTTTGTAAACTTACTGTCAAGAGTAGCCTGTGTTCTAACACCACTGTGCCCATTCTGTAAACAAAGAAGAAATCAATAAATCATCTTAGAAGCATACTAAATTTTCAGACTGAATCACACATCGAACATGCTTCATGCAAATTTCTATATTCATTCTAGATTGAAAGACAAAAAAAGGCAGAAAATCGTATTTTATACTGCCTTCAACAAAACCACGTAATAGTTGTCTGAAGTGCAAGGTGCCCTGAACACACAGAATCCCATACACTGCCCATACTACACCCATCAGCAGGAGACCTTCCCATGTACTGTATAGAACATAAACTGCAGGTTCACACCGATATGAAAGAAAGAATTGCATTAACATATAGGAAATGGTTGTGCTTTTGATCTAATGCAACTCACAATTTTAACTATCCAAGTTACACAGAGACGCCAATTTTTTTCCATTGAAAGATAAGACTTGAGAAGCACCAGTTGGTTTTTGGGTAACGCTGGAGTACAGAAGTGGATAGTCTATGCTTGATCCTCACCAGTACATACGAGCTAGTGCAGAAGACAAGTGTGACTGAGCCATTACATAACAAAGGCCAGAAGTAAATAAACTTACAAACTCTGACAAGTTCCTTAAACATTTAATAAATTCTCTTACAACAAACCTATATTCCATATACAAAGATAGTAGGTGCTTTTGAATCCCCCAGGAGAGATCCTGTCTGTCATAGGTTAGACCATCCCTATGCTTTTTGAAATAAAACATGAAACTAATTCCCACTGGTGTTTAAATCCTACAGAGGAGTAACACTGGAGGGACCACAAACAGTTTGGGATTTTATATGGCTAGATGCCATATCAATCTAATAAATAATATACCTTTGGATAAAAACTGTCAATTTATGGAAAAATACCATGGCAAATATTTACATACAGAGATAGTTCCTTCTTTTTCCTTTTTTTTTTAAAAAAAAAGCTAAGTTTGAGGGAACCAAACTCAAGTAGAATGTTAAGTGTTACTAAGAAAAAAAGGTCAAACAGTAATTTAAGATGTCAAAACCCATAAAATCAGGGGTTCTTACACCCTAATTACAGTATGGCCAAAAATGGCTATACAACAGAAAAAGCAAAACCAAAGCCAAGTGGGCTTGGTAATGAAAAATACCACTTGGTTTGGCCAGAAGTATTAACACAGCAGGGTAACACAAGTCCAAGAGATAAGAATATCCTTTTCAGGGTCTTATTTCTGAAATTCACTCACCGTAACTGCAACAGGGGTTGATTCAGACGGAGCCATGGGGCTTTGGTACGCTATCCTACTATGCACAGAAGTCTGGTCATAGGAGGAAGTTGTTACTGGGGTAGTGCTCTGGGATGAGCAGGTCAGACTGGAAGAGGTGATGACGGAGGTTGTGTAGGTGGACTCCTGTACTGTATTGGATATTGGCAAAGAGGTATTCAAAGGATCACTGGAAAAAGTAAAAATTATTTATCATCTTGGTAAATGACATTTCAAACACCTTCATGAAAATATCAGCTCCTGCACAGTTACCTACAACTACCATACACATGCAGTCAAATCTGTGCAATTTACACTAGAAAAATCTAATAATGAAAAAAAATTTGGTTTCATCCCCACTAGTCACTGCTTCAAATCCATCAGCTGCACTCAGTACCATTCATCTTCCTTCTGCCAGCCTAACCAAAACAAGAGTTTACACACAAGCACTTTTCAGTAATGTTATTTCCACCTTCTCAAAAGATAAATCAATGACGATAATATCTCTTTCTAAAACAAGTATATCCATAAAGTCTGGTAGTCCCAGTCTCCTTTGTAATAGAATTCTAACATCGGAAAGAATGAACTATATAAAGAGGAAACAATTCTCTAAAACATGCAGGAGTATTTTACTTTCTAAACAGATTAAATAATTTATAAAACTAGATATTAATGTGAAAGTTCATTTTTACTAGTATTACTGAATTAACTTCATGAAGCTTTTTATGGAAGCCAATTTTTGAATTAATAAGGAAGAAACAAATGGGTTACTAGTACGCTGACATTTATCATTGGCTATTTCAGCATTTCAGTAAGAGCTTCAACATACTGAAAGCCTGGCTTCTTTTCTCATCATCAATCTATTAACACACATATAGTAAAAGGGTCATGTCTCTCGGATCAAAAGCAGAAAGGGGTTGTAAGGAACAAATCCTCAAACAAATTTGAAAATCAAGACAATTAAAATTGAGAAAGTAATTCTATAAAGGGCAGCTTATTATATCGCTATTTACATTCATGTCCTCTCCAGCTTCACACTGACCACATGCAGGAAGATTTTGATTTGTCACTCAAAAAGGAATTTCTCCTTTTAGGATACCGTCCATAGGAAACAGCCTTTCAAACCATCATATTGCCCTCTCCCACTACATGGTAAGTGTGCCTTGATTATTTCTGGCACAAACCTGACTCCCTAAAGAAGACCTGTAAGAATGCAGGAGGGGAACTCACACATACTTTAAAGATTTTGAATACAAGCTATTGTTGGTTGCCTGGCTGTTATTCTCACTGCTTGAAGTTGATCCAAACTCGGGGAGTGCAGGCTCTGATCCAAACTCCAAAGCTCCAAACTGGACATTTAACCCTGTCACATCCGCTGATCCAGGCATCTCAACTGCAGAGGCAGGAATCTTAACAGAGGGGAAAAAAACAAAAAAAAAAAAAAGCCAACTTAATTCCTTTGCATGAACTATCTACATTAGAGATACCAGTAACCAACACTCTCTCCTTCCTTAACTACAGGCTTCTTTAGTACTGCCTCTACCTTTGCTGCTAACTAGATCTGCAATGACACCCCAGTTTATATCACATTAACTAAATTCTTATAACCTGAAATTAATTCACTGATTCTGTGCTCTGATCTGAAGCCACACTATTCTACAATATCAAGGTGTCATAGGTCTCCACACCCCTTCAGCCAACATTCACCTTGTGGCTACTAAATTAACCCAGAATCACTCAGCAACAGTCATCTTCCACATAGAGCAATCAGATATGTACTTGGAAAAGATAACATTTTGGACCAAGAAACTACACAGCATGGATTTTTTTTTTTACTTTATGAACAAAAAATATACCATCGGCTTTGCTCTTCTTCTCCTTTTCAACTTATATATAGACTAGAATCATGGAATTGTGGCTGGAAAAGACCTTTAAGATCATTGAGTCCAACCATTAACTAAACACTGCCAAGGCTACCACTAAACCATGTCCCTAAGCACCAAGTCTATACTTCTAATTATCTTCAGGGATGGTGACCATCACTTTCCTGGGAAGCCTGCTGCTGTGCTTGACAGCCTTTTCAGTGAAGAAACTGTTCCTAATATCCAATCTAAATCTCTCTGGGTGCATCTTGAGGCCATTACCTCTTGTCCTATCACTCATTACCTGGGAGAAGAGACTGACTCCCACCTCGCTACAACCTCCTGTCAGGCAGTTGTACAGACTGATAAGGTCCCCCCTAAGCCTTCTCTTCTCCAGACTAAACCCCCCCAGGTCCCTCAGCTGTTCTCCATCACACTTGTGCTCCAGACAATTCACCAGCTCCATTGCCCTTCTCTAGACCTGCTTCAGCACCTCACTGTCTCTCTTGCAGTGAGGGACCCAGAACTAAACAACAGGATTTGAGGTACAGCCTCACCAATCCCCAGTACAGGGGGATGATCACTACCCTGGCCCTGCTGCCACACTATTCCCAACATAAGCTTTCAGCCTTGCTATGTTTTCACATTTACTAAGGGCAAGCCACAATGCAGTTACCTACCTTGGATGCTGGAGTCATCCTCCGTTTTGGTGGTTTTATCTGTTTCTGGTGGGTTTGATGGGTAGTTACTGCCTGGTTATCCATAGAGAGAGTAGGAAGCTGTAAGATTTTGCTAACAGCTGTAGAGGTGTTTACAGGTGATGGCTCTCTGAGTTTTATCTGAGAGGAGGAGGACTCCAGCCCAGGAGGAGGAACAGGAACTGCCTGTGTTTGCTGTTGCTGTCGTTGGGTGAGCTGGCTCAGAACTGGAGATGGTTCAGGCTGGGATTTAAAGTCTGATCAGTTTTGGGAAAAAGAAATATCAAAATTAAAGCATTAAACTTTACTCTTTGTGCTTCATGAACTAACATGGGTGACCTGAAATACTCAACAGCTATTTTATAGCATGTGCAAGTCTCTCTCAAGCTTCATGAGTTTTACATTGTACACTACCACTACAGTAGTAAGACAAACATTTATATTCTCTACTTTGAAAAAACAACTGTGGGCAAGCATTAAGCCTTCCTAAAAATATGAAATTAAATGTATTTACACAGTCACATAATATTATCACACATAAGCCCTCAAAAACTCTTACAGATTATTTTAATCAAAAGCTGCAAGTTTCAATGTAGTTAGCTGTGCCAATAATATGTGATTACTTCCAATTGGTCCAGGGTGGCAACTCAGAAGTATTATGAGTTAGGATTTCCTGCCCCTACAAAAAAGGGTCTCAACACAAATAGGAGTCATCTACCATCTCAATCTGACTGAAAGCCAAGAGTCGCTGGACACTGACAGTTTTGCTCCAAGTCTTCCCCTTTCATGTTTTACAGACGCTGAAAGCCATGCAAGCAATCAGAGCACTGCTCAACAACCATAAGAGATCCACAGTATTTGCAATGTATAGGGTTTTTTTTATTCAGTTGGTAAAGTGCATTAGAAAGCAACTTTCAATGTAAATAAACTCTTTTTTTTTTTTTTTTAAATTGCCACATGCCAAAGATTAAAACTGCTACCAAATTTGCTGCTTATCTACCTGGAAACATATACACATAACACAAGAGATAGGTACAAGAGCTATCATTTTTCACAGTGAGGATACTGCTAGGAACAACACTGCAAAAATGTCATTTTCACTGTTTCTACTAATTTTACTCAAATGAAAAATCCATACAACTATGAATAGACAAAACGGGTAACCTGCATTATTCTCAGCACACTAAGGAAAGAACACACGCTATGAAGAATTTATACAGTATGCATTCAAAATTCATGTAATGGCTGGAAGAATAAAATGTGGGGAAGAAAAAGACAGAGTATGGTACAACCTTATACTCAGCTAGAAGCAGTGCAGGCACAATCAAAATAAGTATTTTCCACTATTTGCTGAGAAACAAAGTGACACCAAAGTTCCAATTACATATTTGAGCATATTAAATCAAAGATGTCCTTACACAAAGGCTCAGCAACTTCTAAAGATGCAATGACATTTACGGATAGATGTGAGCCTACCAAAACTTGTTTCTGATAAACTTGCAATGTTTATTACTAGCAAGTAAATGTAACTCTTACAACTACATTTTTTTAAAAAACCCTTTCATTACGCCCATTTTAAACTGTTACTGGCATTAAGAAATCTGAAGGAGGGAAAGAAGGGAGAGGCGGAGAGAAAGACAGAGAGAGCAGGAGCACTGTATCAAAGCACTTACCAAACTGATTAAGGACTGAGGACTGACTAATGGGTGGTTTTAAATCCCAGGATGATGTGGCAGTTGTGGTAGTGGCAGTAGAGCTACTATTGTTCTGTTGAGAGGTAAACTGACCCAATCCCGGAGATTTCAACTGGTCCAAGATTTGCGACCCAGTAGAGTTTGCCAATTTAGAGGATCCAAGTTCTCCAAAGCCGGAACAAAGAACTGCAGACTGCCAAAAGACAAAAATGAAGAAGTGAAGGAGTGGAGTTTTAAGTTTTTAATAAATTATTTTAACATAACCATAGGGTCAATGCCTATAGCTGCTATTTGGCAGCAACTAAAACCTAGAACTAAAGGCCTCAAGCACTAACAAATGACAAATACAAAATTCAGCAGTTTTAGCATATGGACAGATCTTCTCTGATTATCATCAATACAACCTCCACTACTGTGATCACAACAACACTGATTCCCTTGAATCCATACATCTAACAGGTGAACTGATTTTTGGAGAATAAATTTAAGTGCCCAGTTTCAAGCCTTCACACTTGACTAGGGAGATAGGCATGTTTACACAAAAGGCAGTCAGATATGTGCTTGGAAATAGTACATAGTTTTCTGGCTTAGAACTCTTCACCATAAACAAATTACTTCATTCTATATCAACACCTAAACACATCTGCTCTCCTCAAAAATTAACGCAAGTGCTCCATGTAAACTGAGAAAGAACGCTTAGCAAAACCAGAAATAAAAGTAAACTTTGTGTGTCTGTGTGAATTGAAGGAATGAAATTCCTAATTCCATAAGAAAGCGTAAGATAATTTTACCAGACTTTGAGGAGAATAAGCGTTTACAGCACTGGAGCTGCCAGTTCCTGATGCCAACTGGGTGCTGTGCTGAGAATTCGTGAAGACCAGGGCTTGGCCAAAGGTCTGCTGCTGTGGAGCCTCAAATGAGTTCCCTTCCAGATCTTGGGTAGAAGAGGTCACAGGCTTTTGAAGCAGTGTTATCAAATCGATGCTGTAAGAAAAAGAAAGGTTTGGCTGGAATAAACTTGATGACTATGCTGTGCTGAAATGGTAGAAAACACTAACAATACTAAAGCTACCATACTTTAGCAACAGAATTATTACTGATTAACAGCCTTTCCAATTATTGCTTGCCTGCCATACAAAAAGAGGTATAAGGTAGAATAATTTACCAGGAAGTGATATTCTGCTAGCTGAAATCCTCCAGTAAAGTTAAAATATAAATTATCTTTGCATTCTTTTGAAACATTATTGAATTTATTACACCATGTATCACACAACCTATATGATCAATATAACCAAGTAACTGGAGACAAGTCATGAAAGACACATTCTGATCAAGTGGATCCTGCCTGCACGCCCAACTTTAGAAAGAGCAAGGGATTAAAGTCCCACCTACGTACAGGGTGGGTAAGAAGACATTAAAGACACACATGCAGTGACTGAGTGACCATGTGATGACATGGAAGTCACAAGAGAAGCAGAAATATAAGCTAAGTTTCTCAGAGAGTGGGCACATTTCCAAAATTACCCTACCACACACATACCTGAGCAGGATAGAAACATGAATTTTTTTTATATTTAGCTTTGCTTACTAACCCCTACTACATGTTTATCACAGTTTTATCCCAGGAAAAGCAAAGCATTCAGGCAATAATAAAACCTTTATTTAACCTAATAATAAACCTTTCTTATGTCAAGTAAAAAAAAAAAACAAATCAAAACAAAAAAACCTTAAGCAAGCAAAAAACACAAAAACAAACAAAATACACCAGAATCTGAGTTGATGAACTAAAATATTTTCTAACATAATTTGAGGGATATCCACTGAAAGAGTATTTGCATCAGAACAATGAATATGTGAACACATCACCTTTTAAAAGAAAGGATTATAAACTCTAGATCAACTGACACCCTGCTGCCTCCAGATCACATCCCATTTCCATGAGGAAAATTTTCCTGCAGTTTGGAGTACAGGGATACAGCTGCACCAGGATATCTGGGACCATCAGGCCATCTAGTTTTTAGATCTTATGCTATTCAGCTACTGAAGTCTTCATCGAACAGCTTTAATCCTCTCTCCTGGGACCTGAGGCTAATGCAGGCGACTGATTCCACCATCATCAGCCCAGCATTTGGTGAAGACAAAGGCAAGCAAAGACAGCAACTGCCATATTTCTGGCTCCCTATCTGAGCTCTGTATCATTAGTTAAAGCAGGTAATTGTGATGCTTATCAGGAAATTCATCTTCTTGCCAACAAAAGCTTTCCTATTAACACGTTTGTTAAAGCACTATGTTCTAAACACGTTTTTCACCTACATGGGCAGGCTTTCCACTTTCTGGACAGCAAAGGCAGTGCTTCCTTTTCAACTGAAAGCAGAAAACTTTTTCTTCACATCTACTTCTGTTCCTGCCTGTAAGCAGTCTTTGTGCAGACGACAGGGCCTTCTCAGTATTACGCTTATGGATTTGCTAAGTTTGGCTCCAATTTCATATTCAATAACACAGGAAACCACAAACCTGACAATTTCACAATTTCAAAATTAGTTTGACCAATCTCTGGCCAGGGCTGCCCTGTGTTTTATCCAACATTTTATATGTGGAAGCTAATAATGGTTCACCAAGCAAGCTGTTCTTAAGGTATAGGGAAAATACGGAAAAGGAGCTTACCTCTGCCCAGGAGTCACGTGATTCTCAACTGGAACAGAAGAAGCCGTGAACACTTTCGTTTCAGAAAGCTGAAAAAGATAGAGGGGAGGAGGAAAGGTATTTTAATCACATACATTCTCGTGCCTCACTTCTGTGACATCTGCAGAAATTCCATCTTGGTCATGCACTTTCACGATAAAAGTAAAGTTGAACTAGCATTACAACCAGTTATGCTGCTTAAAAAAAACAAAAACACGTAGCCAAACTTCAGCAAAGCCTTCTCCACAGAATCAAGTACTAATTTAACTGAAGTGCTAGGAAATTTGGTCTACTGAACACATACAAGGGCATACCAATGCACCGACATCAGTTTGAGCAACTAACTGAAAAATACACCAGCAGAAAGTAATTAACATGACAGCTGTAAAGATACTTTGTGCAAGTACTTGTGCAGGTGTAATTTAGGACTCCATAGAACAGCTGTGATAAATGTCATTGCAGAAGCCTAACATATTGCACAGCTCTCATTTCTTCCATGTATCTCCATGTTTCACATTTCAGCTGCCATCACCAGCGGAGGCAGATTTGCCCACAGATATGTACAGTGAAACAGCATTCATGGTTCCTTCTTGGCATTTCTGCTAGGGGTGGCAGTAACATTATAAACTCACGTCTGCTCTGCAGTCATGAGCTCAAAACCAGCAATTGCTTATACTGGTATAACCAATCAGCCCATACAGCAGAAAACTACTGCTTTCACCATGCTGTACTAGGTACTTGCACAAGTAGCTGGGGAGGTGAAGCTGGTTGGTTGGAGTTTTGTGGGAGAAAGGGGTGATGTTAGTTTGTAAGGTGTTCATTTGCTGCTGTTTATTTTAACACCTTTATCTGCTATTTTTTTAAAAAAGAAAACAGCTACAACTTTATAGGGCTAATTAATTTCTATTGACAGGAATACTTGCAAACCAGAAGAGGTCTTAAATGAGCGCAGGTTAGGTTTAACCAGATGAAGATATGCACACATAATGGTTATATTTTAAATTAAATTTGCACAAAATCACCCTTAACTACTTCAGTGTAGCTTTACATTTACACTGAAGACTGACCTATTCAAACTCACATGAAGAATCCCTTTAGAATGTGGCATTTGAATACAGGTCTTCTGGGAAGTAATTGATTTTTAATCACACACATTGCTAGTATCCCTGTTTAAAGGATATTACTGACATGAGTCAATTTCATCTGTCATCCCATGGGCAGCTCTACTGAAAGCACCTGTATCTCTGAACACAGCCATCTGACTGGGATTCTCCTGTGAAACACTGTTGAGCAGGATGCAGAAGGGCAGACTAGGAGCAAAGTTCAAATGTTTCATGTATTCTACTAGCACCCACTTATGTGCAATACATTGTGTCATGAAAAAATGAGGACCACCACAGTTCCTTCCTCCATTTCCTTCCCTTCCTCTGCTGCCCACGCAACATACTTTAATCCCATCTTTCTGGAACACAACTCTGTACTGTGTATAATGTTGCCAGCCCACAACTCTGTGTACTGACTAAAACAAAGAAAGAATATTCAGCTCAACCATATTTCCAATTAAAAAGGCTTTCTCTATTGTTCAGCCCTCACTCCACCGTACACGTTGTTTTAAAACGTGTACTGTACTTTTTGTAGTGCTATGAGACTCCTGCATTGTATGGCACAAGAAGGTCAGCTAATGGCATGAGCAGCAGCCCATGGTCTGCAATCCGCTGGTTAAATATTAAATTCATTGTAATGTCAACAGTTTCTTACTCTCACATAATGCAGGATAAGACTAACTGTGGCCAATACGCATGAATCCTGAAAAATAAGCAAATCGAGGAGCCCAAGGGTGTTTGTGACACCACAAAAGCATGTTTGATGTGTCAGAGAGGAAATGCTCTCTTTAAGTGAGCCAGCATGCAAAACGCGCATCTCTGGCTATGCTGAAATTTACACTATACCCTGTGGCAAGCTCACAGCCACAAGCTCTAATCAAGCACCTAATGCAGAATTCTGATGGGACTATGGCATTTATCAAAACACTGTACTATGTGCAGCAGTGACTAGAAAGCTTTATCGCCCAGATATGTTTAGTATTTCTTAATAGCATTACAGCTCCTAACAAAGCTATTTACACTCACTATACACTACATTTGCAAGTGTTTTACTGAGGCTCTGGCATTTACCAGAATTGAATGAACAGTTGCGAACTATTTGCAAACATCAGCTTCAGAAGGGGTTCATATTCCCTTCATGAAGTTGGTGCTTTTCAGCTCTTTAGCTCATGATAAAGATCCAGTTACCAAACAGACAATACATTTAACAACTAGCCACCAGCTCCCAAGGCCAGTTGATAGGTGTGAACAGGAAACTATACTCTAGCAGCCTCATAAAAACATCAGCAAATCAGAAATAACAAAACCTTATTACTGCTTTGATAAGATGTACTGAAATGAAAGAAAAATAAAACAAGTTCTCATGTTGCTTCCTGGTAAAGGAAATACACCCAGTAAAATAAATGGGGGGGGGGGGGGGGTTGGGTTTGTGTAGTTTGCTTTTTTTGTTGTTTTTGTTGTTTTTTTTTTTTTTTTAGTGTTGCTGTTTCAAATAAAAACTAACACTATCAACATTGTACAGCAAATGTATGCCTTCATCCACTTTCCAGCAATGTGTATGTATTCTATTTCTCCCCTTCTGATAGCTTCTTCCCCTTCTGATAGTTAGAATTTATTTTCTTTAGCCAGGAGAACATGACCACAGTTTCAGCAGGAAAACCCAAAGCCACCTACACTACCTTGACATTTCTCTGATCCTTCGTTGTCCATGCCCTGAATATTACTTTAACAAAATACAACCTCCTATTTTCACTACAGCTAGCCTCAAGTCTAAGAGCATGCTGACAACTTACAATACTTGCTCAATACTCACTAGTAAATACAGGACTATTAGATCACAAAAATCCAATCCTGCCCAGGTCACTAAATTTCACTCATCCACTCCCAACTTGCATCTGACTAGAAAACAACACATTTAATCAAAATTATTTCTCAGAAAAACAGCTGGTCTTTATCAGCAAAACACACCAGCAAATACATCAGCATCCTTGGTTGTTTTAACCATTAGTCATGCTGCTAGAATTATTATACACTTAAATGCACAGCTCCATGTTCCAGCCACAGGTTCATATTATGCCTTTGTCTGCTAAACTAAAACTAGAGTCCATTATAGGCCAATAAAACAACCTGTTCAGATTCAGTAAACTAAAAATCTCATCCTCAAGTACCTCTTCTATAAGTAAATAATATTCAGCTGTTTCCACAATTTTTGTTTTATAAACCAATGAGTAACTGGATGCAGTACTTCAGAATCACATCCAGGAGAGTCCACACACAGAAACATAAACCAAGAATGATTGTGAGACAGCAAGGGCGCCTACAGGCAAAAAAAACCAAACTATAATAGCACTTTTCTGCCATACTATCAGCCCTTTAGGAGATCATGCTGAGCTGTTCCTTTTTCATCATCCACTACAATTCTGAAACTTTTTCTGTTGCTGCTTTTCAGAGAGCAGCCCCTTGTCCTGGAGGTATGCCTTTATTCCTATGAAACAAATGTGCACTTGGCTATATTAAAGCATTTTTTATTTGAACAGGTCAAGTCTAGCAAAGTTCCAGACCTCTCTGCATGACTGGCTTACTTATGACTGCCATTCCAGTAATTTTTGGATTTGCCACACATTTAATTCAGCAGTGATTTTACTTTTATTTCCAAATCATTGATAAGGAAGGCATCTGGTCTGGGACTGGATTCCTTTACACATCTCCTAGAAACACCCATGTTCGATACTGGTCCTCTTGCAAAAGATTTGCCAGAATTTGCAGGGTGGATTTAAATCCACTTACTCTGCTTTGTGATAGCATGTAATTATTTTTAGAAGAAAAGATGTAGATCAATTCTCATACAAAGACATACTCTGTCTTCACAATTAACTTGTAATTTACTTAAAGACTATCATCAGGTTTATTTGAAGGGGAGTTATTTTCTATAAAGCTACAGTGAATGGCAGAAGCTGTATTATTACAGCTTCTGGGTTTTTTTGGCTTGTTTCTTTTGTTTTCGGTGTGGTTTGTTTTATTTTTTTTCCTTTTTCTTTTTAGATCATATGAATCAAATTTTCCTTTATTTTTTCCCCAGGCATGTTTTAGGCTAATGTTTCTGCAGGTAGCCATTTCATTCACTCTTTCTGAACATGAACAACTTTCTCCTAGGCTACAGGGATTTTTCCAGGACTCTAAAATTAATAAAAAATAACAGTCTAGAGGTTTCATCTGCTGCTCTTTCAAGATTCATGTGCAAATTTCTTGGACTTTAATTATTAATTTTTAAAAAAAATCTATTGCTGGTCAGCATTGCTCAACACTCCACCTGTGCTACAAGTACTGCATTGTACCAGTATCAAACAGTTAAGAAACAAGGTCAGAAATTTTCACTATCCCTTAGCCATCAGACTACTTCTACCATATACTGTAGAAAGGAGGGCAGGCTTAAAAAAAGATATCAGCTTTTGATGGCAGTAACCAATACAGAAAAACTAGGTATTTTGGAGTTTCTTTCAACTTTCTTAAAAAATACAGCCCTTTCATTAGATAAGGACAGAATTTTCATATCTGTTATATGACACATTCACACATTTCTAGCTGTAACACTGACATGCTTCATCACCCTCTACAGCTATCTGTAGAGAAAGAGTTGGGAGTCCATCACTTTTCCCAAGTAACAAGCAATAGGTCAAGAGGAAATGGCCTCAAGCTGTGCCAGGGGAGGTTTAGACTGGATGCTAGGAAAAATTTCTTCACAGGGAGGGTCGTCAAGCATTGAAAAGACTGCCCAGGGAAGTGGCAGAGTCACCATCCCTGGAGGTAAAGATGTGCAAATGTGGCATTTGGGAACATGGTTTAGTGGATTTGGCAGGTCTGGGTTAATGGCTGGACTCGATTTATAGGTCTTTTCCAACCTAAACAATTCTATGATTCCATGATTTTATGCTACCTTACAGAAAGAGGCAAAAGGGATGATTTTCAATATAAACTTATTCTTCTGAAAATAAACTTGAAATAATGGATATTCCTGTAAAATATGAAAAACTTCTTAAAAGCTAAGTTATCCTTTCCATATTTCTTATTACCTCGTTTGTTTTCTGAACTGCTTAAGCTTTAATACAACTGAAACTTTAAAATCACAAATGTAATTTTCACATGTGATGATTAAAAATGGCAAATGTTTTGAAGAAATTAAGACATCTTACCTGATAAAGAATGAGCACAGAAATTGTTGTAGTACTTTAAACAACGTATCATAATAAAACAACAGGAATGAAGCAATTAACTGCTAACTTCAGCATACTGCTAGACCCTTTTTTTAATATTATGAACACGAAGTTGGACTAAGAGAAGTAATTAAGCATATTTCAAACAAAAAGCATCAAATGAGGAGTCTAAAGTTGACAGGAAGCCTCAGCACTTCATTACTTAAAAGTCCTGTGATAATATGGCTTTAAATCCTTACATGATAGTAGGGGGAAGCCTGTGGTTTACACCCATCAGCACTGAGCAGTTGAGAACTCTAAGTTCACAAATACTTAATTTGGGATAAAAGTTAAAATTTTGTTACCTATGTACTACCCACCCATTAAAAAAATAACTATTTCTTGATTCAATTTTGTTTAAAAAACAATCTTGTCTATGTGTGGCTAAGTTCTCTACTTGAATTAATTCATCCTACGATAACTGCAGAAATCTAACTTGGATAAATCTGTGCCAGGTTATACTCACAATTAATACTGAACAATTGGAAATATAAAATGCAGTCAGCAGAATAAGATAACCAAAGTGTACTGTGGAGTGCATGGTCATACATACTCATTTGTGAAATACATAGATTGCATTTAGGAAAGAAAGAACCATGGCAGAGGGGTTGGAACTAGATGATGTTAAGGTTCTTGCCAACCCAAAGCATTCTGTGATTCTATGATTCTATGCGTTTTTTGAACAGGAATTACAGTAAGAAACACAGTAAGAAATATCTTGCTGTAATTCCTGTAAGAGTTGCATACAGCTACTACTTTGAACACTTAGTTTCTGAAGATAACACAGAAACTCTAAGGGTAAATAATCAACTGGTCTATCCAACATGGTAAACTTACATCTTCATTCCAATCTTCTGCTGTCCACTCTTCTATTGAGTTTTTCCATGCTCCTATTGTAATATGGGGAAGGAAAGAAAAGAGTTACAAGCTAAAGGCACTACATGGCATTTCAACCATTCTGATTTATAAGCTGCCCTGTTTTCATTAGTAGTGGAACACAAAGCGAGGAAATGGTGGTTGGAAACATGGGAAGCTCTAGAAAACTGGTCTGCAGATTTAAAATTTTGGGAGGGTTTTTTCTTTCCCCCTGTAATTTCTGATTTCAGGAATTTCTCAGCCACTACGGTATCAGACATAATTTGCATAAATATATGTCTGCAAGCAGTGATTAATCCCAAACATTGTAAGAACTTCCTCCTATGTCCCCAGTGACAGAGAGAGGTTACTCAGCCCTCCCAATGGATCTCACAATTACATGCACAAATTCATACAGAGCCGGAACAAAACAGAACCACAACACCTGCTCCAACATCCATAATCCTGCTTTCAACACAAATTCCAGACCCATGCTATGCCTCTGGAGACTCCTTTCCAACCTGTTAACTCTCTCCTTAAAGCAGAAAAACTCCAATCCCTTCCCATGATACACGAAACTTATTTTAAATCATATATAGTCCGTATAATGGCAGCAGAAGAGCCAATAAGCTTCCACTGTAGCTGCAAAACACCTCTCCCCATAACTTGTTGCAGTATTTATTTGGTGAACACTGGAGCACAGTGTGCAGTGTACAACATGTGGCAATGGGAAAACTACGGGAAATAATCCTACAGATGCAAGAAACCTGATCCCTTCCACAGGAAACAGCAGACACAGACATGCAAAAGCGACAGACTAAAGTCCTTGACCACCACCATCAGCATAGAAGTTATCCCAGCCAACAACCAGAGCCTTCCTTTAATCTGCATAACCATGAGTGAAGAAAACACCAGCAGTACAGATCCTGCTCCCATCACCTTTGATCAAGTACAAAAGCAGAAGAATTACTGCTTTAATCACCTCTTTTTTACTTAATGAGAAACCCTCTGAGACACGTTCAGCCAGAAACAGGCTCCTGGAAGACAGCATCAACTGTCCAGTTTATACTAATGACATCTCTGGATTAATGTATTCTTTTGTACACTGTTACAAAACAGTGTTTTGAGCAGAGAAGGGTCCAATGGCACTAACCCAGTGAGGCAAACAGGCCTACTATGAAGATATACATACACATAGTGGGTAGAAGAAAGGAGGTTTATACCTTGGAATCCAAAATTATTTGGCAGGTCCTGAGCAAAGTAACATCCACTCTGTGTTGGCTCTGTGGAGCAACTACAGAGCTGCCTGAAACATCTTGTGCTCATGTGTTACCAAACAACCTCTAACCAGGACGTTTCTACATACTGCAAAACAACTACTAACCAAATCCGAGCACAAAATTAACTACAAATGCCTCAAATTTCCAGACCAATACACACACTTCCACAGAAATTTTAGAAAGGAGAAAAAGCCCAATGAGGTTTTTGGAGAAACAGTTGATTTTTCTTTTCCTTCCCCTGACCAGCACAGGATATCCTCTGATATTTTTTCTTCATGCATCCTTGTATTCCCACTGCTTCTTTTTATCTCCTATCAGCCAGAACAAGGCCTGCCTCTGCAGAAGACAAACCTCATGGTGGTGCCAGAATCACAATAGAGCTCAGAGTCAGCTAAAACAAACACAAGAAGAGCTCAGTCAAATCAAGCCCAACCCTTGACCATCCCCACCACTTCTGGGAGATCAAACCTGCTTGGAATAATACACAGGACACTTTCCTGACATTCAACTTAAACATTTATCTGTTGCTCCTACTTCTGAACATGCTTCTGTGCATTTACCCTCTAATTATTGAACACAACCCTTCACCCTTTTATTAGTTTACCCTGCTAAGTTTATTACTGTAATTTATTAACACTCTACCTTCCCAACTCGCTCCTTCCAGCCTCAATTATTTCACTGATTTTTCTCTGCATTAAATCCAGTTAGCTAATGTCTTCATCTTGTTGGTGGGATTCTAAGCCTGATCTTGCCACAAGCACATCAATTTCCTTCTAGTCCAATATCCACCTTGGCATTATGGCAACTCCATACATTTTCTTCCCAACCTTCCCCTGTGCCTTGCAAAGAGTTCTCTGTTTTCCACTGAAAGTACGCTTTGTGTTTTTAAGGATCCTTGTCACAGCAGCTTCCACCTAGATGGCTTTGTGTGACTCTTTCCTGTTTCTCTTTGCAACACATTCAGTTTTAGAAAGCTATAAAGCAAAAAGTATACAATATGTTTTTGGTAAGGCCTCAGCTACTTTCCCCCAGTTACTCACTTTCTGTCACACTATTTAGGGCCATTTTTCCTTTTTTTTTTTTAATAATCAGCCATAGATTTAACTTTTTTTTTTTTTGTCTATCCCAAAGTTATGTACTAATCTTCTGGATTACATTCATGTTCTAGAATGACCTGAAGTTTTCTTTAAAACGTTCCTTTTCACTTTTACAGAAGTCCTAAAACCAGACACCTTCCTTGTAATTCCCAAGCTATGCAATTCCCTTCTTACCCCTTGGTAGTTACATTACAATTATTTTTTTACTTCTTGTCATTCTTCAATTTGAGTCATCTAATGCTGCTCCTAACTAAGGTAACAAAGGATTTTTTTTTCTGTGAAATCTATGAAAACTCTATCAAAGTAGAGGTATCAGTAAATTAGAAGAATGCAACACCATTTTTATAACCTCCTTTGAGAAATGGCCTGTAACATAACTGATTTATAAGAACTGCTGTGATCTTTCACTCAGGGTCTCCAACTGCCTTGTACATTACAAAAAAGGTAAGAAACTGAATACCCATTGTGCCTGTAAGAAAGTATTGATCATGCTGTTCAAGTTTAATCCCTTTTGGAGGAGGACTGGTCATTCTGTTTCCTCCCACCTGCACCATGTCTTTCAGTTGTACATTAGTTCTATAAAACCAGGATTCAGAAAAACTGATTCTCAATTATTTAGAATACAATTACACTTAAATGTTATGAACCACTAAAAATTCTCTCTTTACTCTCTTTTTATTTCAAACAACAATGCTAACTTTTACCTCCATAGAACCAACTAGCTTTTCTATAAGACTGCATGATGGGGCACCTAGTAACACCTTTCATTCAGGCTACTATAATTCCTCTTGTACCTGCAATAACTCAGGACAAGAGGTTCTAGAGCACTTTCAGAGCACATACTGGGGCAACTATATTTTGGAAACAAATAGTGTATTTCATTTTAATTGAAAACATTGATGTTGGTAACTTCCCAGCACCGGCTTAAAGAGGGAATAGGTAGTGAAAACTTAGAACTCCACAAGCAGTTTATATTTGCATGTTGTCTTCAGAAAACATTTTGATAAGCAAATCAGTTTTGTTTCTCCAGGTAGTTGCCCAGTTATGTCAATTTATCTCACTGCAGATAAAAGTAAGTTTTCAAGCAGCTACTATGAGCTAATTTTGGTTTCTTTCGAGATGAAAGAAGAAATGGGACTGGGTAATGAGGAATAGAGAGGGATTTCCATGCTACCTTTCTTCTCTGTATACACTTACCTGACATACTTCATTAGGTCACCAGAGGCTTTATAGATTTCCATAAATATACATAACCCTCATTCACATCTTTAGTAACTCTACATAGCAAAGTTACTTATCACCATGACTGTTGCTTTGCAATAAAAGTACTCTAAATGGGGAGGAAGGTAATTTTGAAAACTAGTACTTCTGATTAACAAGTAAAATCACCAGCTCAACTTTGTAAAACCTGCTTCCAGCCCCACACATTGTCTCCAACTCCACCATCCTATCCCTGCTTTCAGCTTCCTTCCCAGCACTCGCTTTTGCTTTAAAACTACTATCCCAGTTGCAGTCTCCTCTAATGTGCCTCCTCAAGATACTTTCCATCGCAAGGTTGAAAGTGCTTCCCTCTTGGACAAGACTAAGTGATTCAAATTTAAAGCTTACTCTCTGCAAAGAGATCTCTTCTTTTTGGCTTGGGGACTTACTTCAGACATTCCTATGGCTTGTCTAAAGAAGAAATACTGTAAAATAAAACACTCTTCCTATAGTCATATATAGAGTCAGACATTTTTGCTTTGCCAGCTATTGTGCCTTTTCCATTTGCACCGAAAGAAAATTAAAATTAGCAGCAAAAAGGCCCTTTGCACCCAAAAAGAGCATTCACACTTAACTAGTTTACTTTAAATTTCCACCAACCAAATGATTTTGTATGAACTCCACACACTGCCACTCACTCATTCATACCCTATGAACCATTAATCTGACAGGGCCAGAGAAAATTCCCAAATGCCTTCTGAAACCTTCTTCTCCATTCCACACTCCCAGATTTCCATACAGGCCTTAAACTGCATTACTGAAGTGCAGTTCTCAGTGAGATGTGCACAGTGTAACAGCAAAATCACACTTGTTATCCAAAAAGAAGTTCAACATGTCAACTAGCAGCAAACTCCTCACATAGACACATTCACACACTTACAGGAATCTGTTTAACCACACCAAGCTACTCTTACGCCTGGGCAGAATTCTTCCATTACCGAAGACTCAGGAGATGGCTACAAGAAGGAACAGAGGTTGCCATAGGGAAGGCACATAAAGGCTACCCAGAATTAGCCGTGAGGGTCGCAAGCATTTGAATTCACTTGGGAAATGGAGCACAAGTTAAAGTTATTCATAAGCCACAGCCTCACAGCTGCATTTAGTAATAATCAGACAGTGAATTTTATACCTCTGGTCCAGTCTCCTCATGCCTTTCCTGTATGTCTTCCTTTTTTAATTAGGTAACCTTACTGCTCCTGCAATACTTGTGACAACATACCCTGCCCTCCACTTCCATATAGCAAATAACAGTATCAGTATTCTAGGGGAATTTTCAAGCCATTAGGTGCTCTTCTAACTCATTATCTGATAAACTTATTTGAAAAACTAGCACGAAAAAGGTGCATTTCTGTTTGCACTATAGCCCAAGTAATTTCAAAAGTAATTCCTTGGAAAGATGCCATATTTGCCAAGAACTCCCTTTTGATAACCATGAATATACTCAGTGCCACTCTCCCACACTGGAACAGAAAGCATTTGGAGTGCCAAGACAGCTTCTTAATAACCTCTCCTAAACTCTGAGCCTGCCTTTGCTGGGTAGGTGGAAAATGGCTTGTATCAAGTTTAGAAAGCTGTATAACAAGCAGCTCACAGCAGAGCTCAATGGAGCACACCCTGGCCTCCAGTATCAGTCTTTTCCTTCCACACTTGACACAGGGATTAATAAAACATCATCTGCATAGGCTTCAGTAATTAAGTGATAAGAAGAGCTCTCCTTCGCTGGGGTTAAAAAAAAATTATATATATATATATAGATATAGATATATATAGATATATCTATCTTATCACTCAGTGGTTCCCAAGTATGGACAATAACGTACATGAACTTCTCCATCCTGACACTGGATTTCCTTTGCCTTCATCTCCTGTCACTGAGTATGGGAAGCAGCAAGGTATCCTGTTTTCCCAACCACAGATGAGCAGTTCACATTCTTCATTTCTGAATCACCACGAGATGAGTGCTAAGTGCTCCTTTCCAAACTACATCTGCCTCTTTAGCTGGGAGCACATACTTCACACAGAAACACATGAATACCTCTATCTTCAGACAGGCAGACTGCTCTTTTGGCTTCAATTCAAGTGCCTACTTGTGCTTTAGTTAATCATTCTTCTTTTCAAAGGTGTCAGATCTTGGAACTCTCCTCCATCATAGTCTTACATCTTTACATTGCTGCGTTGCACAGGTGGGGCTGCCAAAGCCATCCCAGTGCCACTGAGTGGATTCATATCTGTAAATGATTTTTCTTTTCTTTTTTTTCTTCTACTTAGATATTCACACTACTACTGCATAATCTCACTTTTAGTAGGACTTATATTCCTTAACTACTTTAGGTGAGTTCTTAAGAACTACTTAAAATATCTCAACAGTTCTTCACATACCAGGTTCTTTCAATAATTCTTCAAAAATTCAAATCCCTTTGTCTCTCAAGGGATCATTAGTACTAAAACAACAAAAAGAACTGGAAATTACCTTCCCTTCATTCCAACCACAGAGTCACTCAGGCTACAGCATATGTTCTGCACATTAGTAGCAGTTAAGCTATAAAAGTGAACTAATACCTGTATCACGTGAGATGTATTGACATTTTCAGAAGTTAAGTGAACTAACATAATGGTTATTTTAATTGCAATTTGCTAAAGCTCTTCATTCCAATCCTTCCGCTTCTTGAAGCATCTTACCAGTTCCATCATCTGCATCATTGTGACCAGTCTGCCAAATCTCTGATTTTGTCCCAAAGCCATCAGTGACAGAAGACTCCGTATAGTCTGCAGGATTAAATGTCCTAGAGTTTCAAAAGTTAAGAAATGGAAGAGAACACATGGGTCATTCATGAACACAAGTGTCATCATTTTTAGCTGACGCTGTATCAGATTTAACATCTTGACTTCCACATAATTTATCTTGGTAGTTTGGGTTTCAAAAGAATTTTTTCCTCTATGAGCAGACAGATAAAAGGGGGAGAAAAGAGAAAAGAAGAGGAGAAAAAAAGTGAGGAGACTGGGGAAAAAAATATTACTGTAGAGAAACTGAACCAAAAAAACAATTCCTGAAAAAGCAGTTAACAGCATACCTACTCCTCCCAGTCTTATAAAGCTTTAGTTCATATGCACAATGATAAGACCCTCTCAGCTGATGGTTTCTCAGCAGGTGGCTGACTGATGAGAAACCAGTATCATGTCCTTTCAGAGCACCAGACCTGCGCAGGACAGGAGTCAGAACATCAGTAAGATTATTTCAGGATGCACTCCTCACACCAATGCCAAAACACACAGATGCAGCTAAAAGGTGAAAAAGGATTACTGAAGAAAAAATCCCTTTCCATCTTATTATCTGCAATACGAACAAGAAGGATTATCAGAGAAATAGTACTAGCCTTCTGTTCCTCATGACATCACTGAAATTACTGAAATTACATCACTGAAATCATTTCATATGACATTCAAGGCAAACACTAAGTGAAACTGGTGGAGGCTATACTTCTATAAAGCAAATTATCCCAACAAAACTGAAAACAAACTTTAGAGTGGCTAAGTAACTTCTTTTGATTCTGTTTTAGGGCCCATATATGTCCAAACAACAGAAGCATGAAACCTCAAAATAGGAGAGTTTATAATCGCTAGACTTCCTGGTTTTATATACAACTTCCACCTTCTACATTACACTGAAACAAATATTTTTTTGAGTTGACCTAGGACTATATGCACCACAGAGAACTTTCAGCCTCCAAGGCACTATGGGGCTGCTTCTGATAGGTACAAACTGGTCCTCCAAGTCTGAGATATTAACACTGCATAAATACACATTAGGTTTGTGTAGGTGTGTCTAGTCATAAATACTAGTATAAGACAAAAATAATCCATTAATCATCAATCACATTTGAGAATTTTTACATCCATACTTGTTTATCAAACATACAGCAACATTAATACATACAGTGGCAATACTGTCAATTAATATTTTACTGAGTTTGATCCTTGCTAAAATCTGTGCTCTGCATGTTTCTTAC
This sequence comes from Pezoporus occidentalis, assembly GCF_034315485.1. Taxonomy (NCBI): domain Eukaryota; kingdom Metazoa; phylum Chordata; class Aves; order Psittaciformes; family Psittacidae; genus Pezoporus; species Pezoporus occidentalis. The sequence continues at coordinate 494,270 of NW_026914896.1, forward strand.
CCCATGCCTTGGGCTGAAAACCTCCCCGCTCCTCTCCCTCTGCCACGTCCAAACCCTAGGAGAGAAAACATCATTTAACAGCAACAGCAGAGGAGCCACCAATCACTGGTCTAGCACATTAAAAAATAGAATCATAGAATCGTTAGGGTTGGAAAGGACCTTAAGATCATCCAGTTCCAACCCCCCTGCCGTGGGCAGGGACACCTTACGCTAAACCATATCACCCAAGGCCTCGTCCAACCTGGCCTTGAACACTGCCAGGGATGGAGCATTCACAACCTCCCTGGGCAACCCATTCCAGTGCCTCACCACCCTAACAAGAAAGAATTTCCTTCTTACAGCCAACCTAAACTTCCCCTGTTTAAGTTTTAACCTGTTACCCCTTGTCCTGTCACTACAGTCCCTAATGAAGAGTCCCTCTCCAGCATCCCTATAGGCCCCCTTCAGATACTGGAAGGCTGCTATGAGGTCTCCACGCAGCTTTCTCTTCTCCAGGCTGAACAGCCCCAACTTTCTCAGCCTGTCTTCATACGGGAGGTGCTCCAGTCCCCTGATCATCCTCGTGGCCCTTCTCTGGACTTGTTCCAACAGTTCCATGTCCTTTTTACTCCATGTCCAAATACTATGGTTGAAGAAGAAATCTACCACAGTTAAATACCATTTACTTCTCAGATTTCCCTATAGGAAGGAAGCAACAGTTCATTTAAAACTATGCATTTTAACAGGACTTGCAAATCCTTTGCTACCTTTCTTGTGCCTAGTGAAGTAGATCCAAATGCCAAGGAAAAGACTCATCTAGAGACTCATTCCACATGAGACTGCTATCTGTATATCATCACATTGCTCAAGATTTTGTCTCTATTTTATCACTCTTGCCTAAGACGCTCTAGAATCCCAGCCTCCCTGTGTACCCTGATCTCTCAAGAAACTCCCTGTCACCCCTTGTCTGAAAGGAGAAAGTTAAACACTCCGTTTCCTTGTCTAACTCAGCCCACCCTCTGCACTTTCAACATCTTGTGTATCACACATACCTTCTGATTTCCCTTTAATCATAGTTAGTGTCTCAAAAATTAACCAATTCAAATTACTCAAACAACTTCCTTGTTATCACTCACAAGAACATTAATTTCTATTTTAACAAAAACAAGTATTTGTTGCCTCCAATTTTGGTTGCCAGCCTCAGTTTCTAACTTCCTTGATACAGTGAATGGCTTTATTTCCTCCTGTTGTGTAGGGCCAACAAGGCATGAATCCCATTTATAAAGCACATATCTAAATAAACTGTTAAAAACTATTTCACAGATATTTCTGCATAATTTTTCTTTTCCTTTTTTAAGACCTCAATATCTGAGGCTTTTCTGGCTGGGATTTTTTTTAGGGGGAATACTGTAAAAGAGATTTTATACCACAAGAACAGGAAGAAGGGCTGCAGACTGAGAACAAAGTGGTTTGTTTTTACAATAAAGGTATGTGGTAATAGTAAGTCACTGAACAACTACAAGTTTACCAGAGCACAAAAATTATAATCCTAACCCACCAATACACTGGTTGTCCAAACATCAGAATTGCCCATGAAAGGCTGTTTGAATTTGGAATCACCCCTTATTTTCAGGGACCACATAACCTGAATAAGACCAGTAGCTCCAGCACGTGGTAAAATCAGTTTAGGAAGTTCCTATTTTCATGACTTTCCCTCTCCTCACCACCCATTCTTGCCCTTGTTCACTGTTCAAGCGTTCAAAGATATTTCTGGACCTCTAAAATGTCTACTACCTTGTCCTGGGTTCAGCAGTAGCAGTCATTTTTCCCCTTCTTGGTAGCTGGTGCAGTGCAATGTTTTGACTTTCAGCTCGGGAACAGAGCTGATAACAAGCGGTGTTTTGGTTTGGCCAAGGACTTTGTGAGCCTCATGCTCTGCCAGGGAGGAGGGGAGGCCAGGAGGAAGCAGAGACAGGACACCTGACCCAAACTGACCAAAGAGGTATTCCATACCACAGCACGTCATGCCCAGGAGGTAACTGGGAGTTAGCCGGAAGGGCTGGGAGACTGCAGGGTTGGAGGAGGTATCGGGCAGAGCTTGGTCGGGCTGGGGGGGCGAGTTATCGGTCGGCTGGTGGTGAGATGATGTATTCTCTTCCCTTGTTATTTCCTTTATCATTATTATCATTGGTGGTAGCAGTAGTGATCTGTGTTATACCTTAGTTACTAAACTGTTCTTATCTCAACCCGTGGGAGTTGCATTCTTTTCGATTCTCCTCTCCATCCCTCCGAGAGCAGGGGGAGGGCAAGAAAAGGGGGGGAAGTGAGCGAACGAATTATCTGACTGGGTTTAAACCACGACAACCTACATTTCCAAGAAGCATCCAAGCAGCAGGACACCTTAATCTACATTTTGAAAGAGTTTACTTGTATTCTATACAAAGGTGACAACTGCTAGCTACAGAGGAACCATGGAAACCTTGAGAGCAAATATTCCATCCACCAATACACAGTATTTTGGTGGGACAAGAACTCAGCCAGACCTGCTATCTCTTCCTTTTGCTCTCTTTATACAACCAGTTGGAAAGAAGACAGAGGTTAGGAAAATGTTAACAGCTGCAACCCCACAATCACCATCCCTCTTTACCAAGCCTATGCATGGAGCTATGCTCTTTGCCGTGCCATAAACAACAGTGCCCCAGACCATGCTATACCCAACTGATTGTAACTCAGCCTCTGAAACTCCTTGCTCAGCCTACCTATTATACACTCTTTTCTCCTTTGCCCACCTAAAATCCCTAATCTGGGAAGCTGATACATGGCACAACAGGGTCATAGCTCTCAGATGCATGGAAGCCACTACACTCCAGACTATCTTCCTGCCCAGTAAATAATTTTTATAAGAGTAGAACCAGCTAAACAAGTTTACTAGGGTACAATAGAGAGGCCATCTGTGTAATAGATTTACTTCCTACAGCTATCAATACAGCATTAAACACCATTTACTAGCGATGCACAGAAGACAGAACAACAGTTTTTGACAAGCTCAGTTACAAGTCTGACTGGGAGCTGCAAATTCCAGAAACAGCTAAGCAGAACTGACTTTTAAGTGAGGAGCACAATAGGCAGAGAGAGATTAGCTCTCTATACCTAATCTAGTAATGTCGGTTTATGCTCGTAATGTAAAAGGTGAACTTTAAACACCACTCTAAAAAAATGTGTATAAATGGTTTAGATCACAACAGTCAATGTCTAAAAAAAAATAAATTCCTGTGCTAATTCACAGGAGCAATTCTTCTATCAACACATTTATCTACCCACAAAAAGAGAGCAAGTGACTTGCAGTAGCTTACTAAATCTTCTAGTGTCTAACAGAATAGATTTTCTTACAATCAGTCAGCATGTGGAGCCCAAAAGCAAATGACAGACATCTGGTGAAGAACAAAAGTACTGCTCTGCCTCATATAAACTCTCAAAACATTTCTTCATGTTTCTTTATGCTTGGATCTACAAACAGCCTAAAGTACCAAGGCAGTATTGCTTACTCATTTCTGTACCAGGAAACCAGGACTAGGGAACTACGTTTAAAGTTGATTATGATACACACTCTTGCTACTGTCCCTAACCAATATAATTTAAAACTATTTAAAACGTGTTTTTGTTTCCTTTAACACTGTAACAGTTCAGCTGTGTACTGTTAGGGGTCTTTTCCTGCTCTTCATCGTATCTCCTTCAGCTGACTTAGCCATCACTTACTGAATTTACATTTTTCTTTTCTGGGGCAAATTCTGGAGAAGTCAACGCTTCCTTGCCACTCAGGCAGGTGGCAAGATTATCTGTTTCCACTAAAACACACTGGGAATTTCAAAACACTCAACCGTACAATCAAGTCTTCACCCTGGTACATAGAAAGAAGAGTTTATCTCATTCGCAACACTGCTTCCCCCAAAACAAACACACACTACACAGGACTATGAGAAAAGTGTGCAGTATTACAATTCAGATGGCCCCGGCCCATGAACTTAACAGCTTACTCTGTAGAAAATCTAGTTTTCCAAGCTTGCAAACCTAAATCCTTCCACTGCAACACAGCTGCTTTATTTCAAAGCTCAGATTTTCACACTGACAGGTTTAAATTAAATGAAAGCACTTTGAGGTTAAAAAAGAGGCCTAAGAACAGCTGGAAGGAAAAGGAAATGCAGACTGGAAGGGCAGGCAACACCCCAGATTTGTGCTTATCTCTGACTATACAGTTACTGAACAGCCCTGGTCTCTGCTTTGGAAATGCAAAGCCAGCCATCCTCAGCAGACATCAACCAGGGGCTTAAGGCTTATGAAGAGATAAAGTGAGTAAGTACAGAAAATTTGTATTCTAGGTATTCCATACTACAGAAACAAAAAAGACATATTTAGTAAATTCAAATCACTTTTGTCTTATTAGTCAGAATAAAGCTAGAAGCATTGGATCAGCTTTACATACTGCATGTACTCTAATAACCATTTCTTGAAGCTGATAACTTTCAACTCTAAAGTTACGTTTAAAAGAAAATAAATAACTTACATTAAAGCTAAATTCTGGTTTATCTAAAAGAAAAGTAAGTAAAATAAAATTAAAAAAAATAATAATTATAGTTTCCTAACCAATGCAGAATCAACTACAGCAAAACTAAACAATCTTCCGACTAATCTCCAGAAGGTCTGCTCTACATTGAGGCCTTGAAAAAAAAACATCCTCCTCACTAGTTCTGGCAAAGGAAATCCAAAATATATCCTGTGCCAACTGGGCTAAGCTTTTGAAACAAGAGAATGTTTAAACATGCAGTTCTGATTATAGAATATCATTTTTTTTCAAGGACAGCATACTCACCTAGGAAAGTTAACAAAAAAAAAAAAAAACAAGAGTACAAGTTGGGTTTTACAAACATTCACAAAAGCTTAAGCTGTTTTGCTTTCTTATATAGCCAGCAGGAAATGAGTTTAAAGGCTTCTTATCACGCTGTTTAAGTCCAAAATTAAAACAGAATGGTTTTCCCATTGCTTTTTATTTCTGTTTCTCTAGAAAAAATTTCCCTGTCAGCATTCACATTTATGACATATTCATGTTGCTTTTGGAAGAATGATGAAGAGGTGAATAGAGGAACAGAAGTAAAAGCAACAAATCCATTTTCACTTTGCAAATCAGAAAGATTGCTACACTTGAGTTTGTAACAATTTCTATACTGAATCAAGACCAAAAGTTCATCTACCTGATATCCCATTATCAGCTATGGTCAAGGAGATATCTAGGGAAGAATATGCAAACTGTAACCACAGTGCAGTTTCTCTGGACACTCTCCTGGTCTACACCTATTTGTAGCTCAGACTTCCTCAACCAAAGATAACTTATGACATCAAAAATGCTCACTGTTTTTTCCTTTTCCTACTCTGTGGTTTTTTTTTAGGATAAAATTGCCAAGTCTCTCTGTGGGCAAGTTTTCAGTACCCACATAATCTTATTGAAAGGAGTTCCTTAGGTTAACTAAGGAAGAACGTTAGTTCTTCTTAGTGTCAGAAGAACCACCTTGGTCTGTTGTGAACCTGTGATCTACTGATTTCATTTAATATTCTCTCATTTGCATACTTGGTTGGAGTGATCATTTGATTTCCCCACAGAATCTTCTCCACACAAATTTTACAGATCTCTACCATACATCTACTCAGCCCCTCTCTTTTGCAGGTGGAGAAGGCCCTCTCTGTTTGTTCCTCACACCCCACAAGAGCCTTCCCAATACCCCAGTAGCTCCGAAAGCCTTTTCTAGCTCTATCGCATCCTTTTCAATACTGGGTGGAGGACAGTGGGAGGACCAGACCTACACTTAAAATTGAAGATATGAGAACAGTAAAAAAAAAAAAAAAAAAAAGCAGCACAATCCCCCTCCCCTGATCCAACACACCCCCCCCCCCAAAGTGCCTATAAAGTTTGTCAATTTGCATAAAACACTGCAGCTGATTAAAACACGTGAGGAAACATTTCTAGAGCTGACTGTCTTAAAGACATAACCATCTTCCTCTAATTCCTTCAAGAGATTCCATTCCAGATGGTTACAAATCCTTGCAATACTGACACACAAACAGTAATTTCATCAAAGTGATTATGTTTATCACCATTATAGTATTTTTACATGTAAATTAACTTCAATCAAGAAATTCAGTTATGAAGAGAAAGACAAATGAGATGGCCATCTTTAAAAAAAAAAAAAAGAAATCCCTTGACTGTTTTCCAAGCCAAAGTTTATACCCTCAGCGGCAAGCAAAAATTAAGGGCAGAGTAATTCCAGCTGGGATGTGTCCTGAAACATATCCTGTGATGCATTTTTGCTTTCTGTTAATCAGTCAGTAATGTGTATCTATTTCAAATCCCTGACCTTCTGCATACCAGCAACAAGTGGTGTTTGTACACTGTATACCTACTACCCTATAAAGTTGCAAGGAATGCCACACAGCCGTTAACAGATGATCTTCTCAAAAACCAAATTAGTGCCTACAGCACCAAGGCTGAAATGCTCAGTACTGGGGATTTTCCCCCTCAGTAAGCAACACATTATCATCTCAGTGTTCATCTCATTTCTGGTATTTGCAATGCATATAATTTCTTAGAATTAGGATGCTCTACAGTGAAGCAGTAATACAATGGCCCAGTACCTTCCCCTAGAAAACAACCAGTAACGTTGCTCCAACTTGAGAAGGTAGCTTACAACAGAAACAATGCACTGCTCAGATGGTTAGCTGACCCCTAATTTCATATCTAATGCCTAGATTACTACACACATATTCTGCATGAAGCATTTCTTAAAAAAAAGGTTCCGTGGTGATTACCAGCAATCTGTTTACTTTCAGCTATTTATCTCATATTTGTCTATTCTGAGTAACAGAAAAGAAAGACTGCTGAATTAAACAGCAGGAAACTTTTATTATTCCTAATAATACGCAAATAAAGCAGGTCATGCATACCTGAAATACTGAAAAGGGAATTATAAAGTTTTACACAACTCCCTGCAGTTTTCAAGAGCTTGTGTTATAAAATTAAATTAGGTATTTCCTGCCATGGAATACACACACTTGTAATGTAACAATCCTGAAGTTGTTCAAACAGGTTTATCACAGACACTTCATTAAGACACTTTGCTCACATGAATGTCTGAAATATTTGGTAGAGATATACAGTAATGCTATGCACACTAACCACTGAACAGAAACTGGTTAAGTTGTTCCTCTTTTTTCAGACAGATATGTCCATCTGAGCTGATGACTGCTTTGTCTTGAGACATGATATCAATCTAGAGAGCTACAGTGTTGACAACAAAAGCAGCATACTGTTCATAAAGTTATAAAGGAAAAATAGACTGCATTTGAAATTAACCTCTACATTTCACCCAACATTTTAAAAAATACTACCTTTATATTTTAATCTGAGTATAAAGGATTATTTTATAAGACAAATACTGAAATACTTAACATTTTATCAATTAATAGCACTAACATACTGAAAACTGTAGCTGTGAACTGTACCACACCTTCCCCTGTAAAGCTCTCTCTGCACATATCAGTTGATATTTGCCAATTCAGAAGCATAACAGAGTCATTCCTGTAGCCCTTAGAAACTACCTGTCTTTTCCACTCCTAAAGATGCAGATTTGGATACAATGAAGTTGGATGTCCCTGTCTTCAAATGCCTCATTACTGCATATCCCAAATAAAGGGGAGTCTTTTGAAGGCAGAATTTTCCTTCAAGGCAGACAGTACTTAATAGCTATACTAGCTCTTCTGTGCACTTGTCCTGGGTTCAGCAGTAGCAGTCATTTTTCTTCTTCTTGGTAGCTGGTGCAGTGCAGTGTTTTGACTTTCGGCCTGGGAACAGAGCTGATAACACCGATGTTTTGGTTTGGTGAAGGACTTTGTGAACCTCGTGCTCTGCCAGGGAGGAGGGGAAGCCGGGAGGAAGCAGACACAGGACACCTGACCCAAACTGACCAAAGAGGTATTCCATACCACAGCACGTCATGCCCAGAAGGTAACTGGGAGTTACCCGGACGGGCTGAGACTGCAGGGTTGGAGGAGGTATCGGTCAGTGCTTGGTCGGGTTGGGGCCGGGGGGGTGGGGCAAGTTACTGGTCAGCTGGTGCTGAGGTGTTGTATTCTCTCCCCTTGTCATTTCCTTTATCATTATTATTATTGGTGGCAGCAGTAGTGATCTGTGTTATACCTTAGTTACTAAACTGTTCTTATCTCAACCCGTGAGAGTTGCATTCTTTTCGATTCTCCTCTCCGTCCCTCCAGGAGTACGGGGAGGGAAAGAAGGGGAGGAGTGAGCGAACAAGTTGCCTGACTGGGTTTAAACCACGACAGCACTTTATCAACTTAACTCAGTTAATACCCACTTCCCCACACAATCTGCACTGTACATAGATTATTCAATTCATTCTTCCTGCTCTAAGAAGAAACAATCCTCTTTCCACTCAAACCTTTGAAAAACCAAACCAACTACACGCCCCTTGATTGCACATCAAATCCATTATCAACATCTTTCCTGTACCTTTTGCAGGATAGGATCAGAGTTGTACCCAATATTCCACAGTATTCTCTTTCCACGCTTCTCCATACCACCTCTTCCATGCCAAACTCCTTCTTACAAAAAAGTCTCTAAGGTGGCTTGTGCTTTCTCTGACTGGCTACCAAAAGCAGAAGGCAAGCCTGACAACCATATCCACCTCAAAGAAACAGCACAAATACACATCAAGTCCCTTCCAAAGTGCCCTACAGATGGAATCTTGTACTCTCCTGCTGCCAGAGAACATCCTGAGGAACCCAGCACACTCCCACTCAGAGGAGGCTGTTGTGAGTCAGTCTGGGAAAACAGCTCTCCATAGCCGAAGTACACCAGCCTGCTACAAAGGAAACTACCCTAAAGGTTATTTGGGTCAATTGTTTTAAGTTGGTCTGAGACCAAGACATGACAAGGAGTAACAGAGGAGGATGCATCTAAATTAAAGATGGGTGAAGTGCTTATGGAAGTAAAGGATAACTAACAAATGCTTAAAAAGAAGTATTTAGAGAAATAAATCAGAGAGTTCCAGTCAGTGCCAGTCCCACACCAATACCACCAATCTTACCTCTCCCACGGCCACGTTTCCCACGGTCTGAAGGCCTGTCTCCTTGACTGTTGTCCACTCCATTTTCTTCAGCTCTTACTGTGGAGAGAGGACAGCTTAAAAGAAACTTTAGAGACTTATCCATGAGACAATATAGCCATCTGTACCGCAAAAGGAAAGGCAAGACTTTAAAGTGGGCTGTTCAACAGATCTCAGTCAGCCCTCTTCTTTCGGGGCCTAGCAAGTTATATTTACTTTGCACTGGACAATTGGAAAGCAAAGTATCTAATAAGAGGAAAATGTCCCTCAGAAGACACACATCAGGGGATGGAAGGGGGACAGTGTTTTGAAGACTACTGGAGACTACACTATTTAATTATGCCTCACCTCTTTCAGGAGGTAGAAAATAAAGCTGCTTCAGACTGTCCTTTCTTGATAATACGCTGGTGACAACAGTGAAAGAATAAAGGATAACCAGGAAAACAGCTCTTCTCCTCACACTTCTGTACAACCAGGGAAACTTAAAAAAACTCTCCTCTATATTTAAATCAGAGGTATGAGTGAAGGTGAAGCATTAGAAGAGCACTGCAACTTAAATATTTTGCGAAAAAAACTCCCAAGGAAACACTCTGAGAGATGGCTGTCTCCTTGAAGAAAAAAAAAAAAAAAATTACATAAAAAAATGACTGGCCATTTAAAACACTGCTGAGATTTTGTGCTGCACAACTTCTCCAAATGACAGGAAAAAAAACAAAATCACTAATGCTTGGATATAAAGCTGGGAAGGTTTGATAACCATCTCGAAAACTTTTAATTCAAATTTTGCCTGTCACACTTATTTTGATGGATCCAGTTTCAATTTGTTGTAAGTACAGCCCAACTCTTATTAATATTTTTTGCCAACCTGACATTACTCTTTCCTACAAAGATGCAAAACATCTTCACTGGCACAATATCTGAAAACATTCCAGTAATGAATTAGAAGAATTGGATAATATTGTAAACATTTTTCCTGCTTTTAAGCAAAATGCTAAACATACTGTTTTCATTCCACGTCTTTTGCTCATCTATCAGTGTTTTGTACAGCCTATAAAGGCAGTGTGTATGAACTTTGATGCTGCTGATAAAAAGTAAGGGGAAAAAAAAGCCTGCATCCAATGGTAGTCTAATGTGATTCTACCTAACTTGGAAACATCGGTTTCCTTTTCTGTGATGTATTATTGCAACTGTATAGACTGTACCAAATTTTAAATGTTTCAACTCACAAAGAATTTTCCCTGTTGTAGAAACTCACCTTTTGGTCGGCTTATATGAGTAATATACGCTGGATATTAATAATGATCCCAGTCTTTTAATTCCCCTTATGAGAAGATATTATCTGTGTCTCTTAGAGAAGAAATTCAGAGCAGCCCTGAGGAGAAGGACTTGGGGGTGTTGGTCAATGAGAAAATGAACATGAGACTGCTTCAGTGTGCGCTCACAGATCAGAAACCAACCGTATCCTGGGCTGCAGCAAAAGGAGTGTGACCAGCAGGTCGAAGGAGGTGATCCTGCCCCTCTACTCTGCTCTCGTGAGACCTCACCTGGAGTATTGTGTGCAGTTCTGGTGTCCTCAACATAAAAAGGACATGGAACTGTTGGAACAAGTCCAGAGAAGGGCCACGAGGATGACCAGGGGACTGGAGCACCTCCTGTATGAAGACAGGCTGAGAAAATTGGGGCTGTTCAGCCTGGAGAACAGAAGGCTGTGTGGAGACCTCATAGCAGCCTTCCAGTATCTGAAGGGGGCCTATAGGGATGCTGGGGAGGGACTCTTCATTAGGGACTGTAGTGATAGGACAAGGGGTAACGGGTTAAAACTTAAACAGGGGAAGTTTAGATTGGATATAAGGAGGAAGTTCTTTACTGTAAGGGTGCTGAGGCACTGGAATGGGTTGCCCAGGGAAGTTGTGAATGCTCCATCCCTGGCAGTGTTCAAGGCCAGGTTGGACAGAGCCTTGGGTGACACGGTTTAATGGGAGGTTCCCCTGCCCATGGCAGGGGTGTTGGAACTGGATGATCTTAAGGTCCTTTCCAACCCTAACTATTCTATGATTCTAAGATGAGAACATCTTCAGGTTCTCCCACTCATAAAAGGAGATGGAGTCAAAGCCAGATAATTTTTTTCATTAAAAGAAACAAGTGTACCAGCTGTGCAGGAGCATACTTGCTTTTAAGGAGTCTTACAAAGACTCTATTTTAAATCTTAAAGAATAGGAATTTGTAAAAGATCAATTACTGTAAAAAGGACAGAAATCTCAATTAAATGAAGCATCTCTGCACCAGCACAGACCATCTCCAAACAAAGAGACATATACCAAGCATACCTGTTGCACAAGTTATGATCCCCTCAGTACTGAGCTGTAGCTTGGACAGACTTTATTCCATTAAGCATTTGTTACTAACTCAGCCAGTTTCAGCCACCAGAAAAGTGTTTGAATCTTTAGGAATGAACACCTGTACGTACACTCTCGGCCACGGCTGCCTCCTCTTCCCCGTCTGTTTGAGCTTCCCCGTCCACGACTCACTTCTCTGTCCCCTCGCTTTTCTCTGTTCTCTTTGTTTTCTGAACTTTCCTTTCCAAGGCTTTTCTTCTTTCCCCCTACAGTCTCCCAGGAAGTCTATTTTGGTAGAACAGAATTAGAAACAAAAGTCAAAATGAAGAGACCGCTCTCAATCTGTAATTCCACCTCATACCCCTTAAGTTATTGAAAAAAAAAAAAACAAAAAAAACACCAAAACAACAACAACAACAAAAAAACAAACAAACAAAAAAAAAAAACAGGAATTTCCATAAGATCATGTATGTAATAATTTTCAAACTTCATTGATAGAAATGGAAAAAAATGGGCTGTGCTTTTGGGAACAGAAGAGAAATTAACAAGTTGGCCTGTCTTACAGAATGAGGGGATCTCAAATATTTCTGGCTATAATGGACTTTTACTAGTTCAAGAAAGTTGTTCAAGGAAGCCTAGATACACCCACAGCCTACAAAACCTTCAAAGCAAGCAACAGTTTCCCTCTCAACTACCTCCATAAACCTAACAAGGGAGCATGCACAGATTTATCTTCTCTCAAGGAAATGAAAAAATGCTTATAATCATCGCTGAACAAGAGACTGACAAGTATGTGGCCTAAGGGTGGGAGAAGAAAAAACATTATCCAGACATACAAGAATTCAAGTACCAGGAAACAGAATGGCAGAGCAACAACTTGGGAAAACTGGGACAATGATAAGTCATCCAGCCATAGCAGCTACAGCTTATCACACACAGGAAAAGTTATGTCTAAAGGAGACAAGGGACCAAGTTCCAGAAACCAGGCTTCATCTCTAACATTAAACACTGTCTTTAAAATAAATTCAGGGATCATTTAGACTCCGTAAGAGAATCTGTAGGAGTTGAAAATAAAATGACTAGAACACTTGATAAGAGTAGCACTGCATCCCATATATGATGCAGTTGCACAGCTTGTCCGTTGAGCAACAGCTGCAAAGCAAAGAAAAGTATTATTTCTAAACGTTTAAGATGGCAGACAGGTTTATATGTCTATCCCCACTCTGTGAGCTTATAATCTAACTAAAGTATTTACGCAGGAAATTTGCATATGAAAGTAAGCAGACATCAACTTTGAATCACTAAAAATATTAATTCTGACAGGCACCTCCATCATACAAAAAAGGCTGGCTATCAGTACTTTTAGGTCCCATCCTACCTCCTCTCAATTCAGACAACAGCAACTCAGAAGTCCTCACAAGCTAGGCAATGACCAGCTAGTCCAAGGTGCCCAGAATGAAGAAAAGTAATGCTATGGGGAAAGCATGTAACAAATCAGTTTATAAGTATAAACTCAGTGTTTCACTGTATCCATTTAACCATGCATTCATTTACCCATGCCAAGTGCAAGGTCCTACACCTGGGTCAGAGCAATCCCAGGCACAGCTACAGGTTGGGCAGAGAAGAGATTCAGAGCAGCCCTGCGGAGAAGGACTCGGGGTGTTGGTTGATGAGAAAATGAACATGAGCTGGCTTCAGTGTGCACTTGCAGCCCAGAAACCAACCGTATCCTGGGCTGCAGCAAAAGGAGCGTGACCAGCAGGTTGAAGGAGGTGATCCTGCCCCTCTACTCTGCTCTCCTGAGACCTCACCTGGAGTATTGTGTGCAGTTCTGGGGTCCTCAACATAAAAAGGACATGGAACTGTTGGAACAAGTCCAGAGAAGGGCCACGAGGATGACCAGGGGACTGGAGCACCTCCTGTATGAAGACAGGCTGAGAAAGTTGGGGCTGTTCAGCCTGGAGAAGAGAAGGCTGCATGGAGACCTCATAGCAGCCTTCCAGTATCTGAAGGGGACCTGTAAGGATGCTGGGGAGGGACTCCTCATAAGAGACTGTAGTGACAGGACAAGGAGTAACGGGTTAAAACTTGAACACGGGAAGTTTAGATTGGATATAAGGAGGAAGTTCTTTCCTGTGAGGGTGGTGAGGCACTGGAATGGGTTGCCCAGGGAAGTTGTGAATGCTCCATCCCCGGTGGCGGTCAAGGCCAGGTTGGACAGAGCCTTGGGTGACATGGTTTAGTGTGAGGTGTCCCTGCCCATGGCAGGGGGGTTGGAATTAGGTGATCTTAAGGTCCTTTCCAACCCTAACTATTCTATGATTCTATCCTTTGAAAGGGTAAGTTCTAACAGAATGGTCACTCTCTCTTATTTTTTGATACGGTCCAGGTGAGAATGAAGGCTGAAGTCCTTTTCAATTTCATCTCTGCTACAGAAGACAACAGCACCAACTTAGGAGAACTGCAGAGAGCATGGATTAAAGTATAAAATTACAAGTTTGAGCAACACCAGGTTATTTGTGCGCAGAAAAACTTTTCTCCAGTCACTATCACATGGCTTCACCTGCGTAACTGCTGTAACAAAACTGTGTAACAGTAAATCAATACTAGAGCTTTAGAAACACTTTACAGGAGGACAAGTAACTGCACTGGCAACTGAAGAAGCATCTATATAGCTCAGAATGCACTAGTAGCTCAACGATGGGCATGGTGCCCGGAGATCTCTGACAATTTAAAAAAATACCCCAAACTGGATGATCCTGAAAAACTTAAGAAGCAGCAGCCTCTCCCTGGTAAGTTCTTACATGACACAGGAAGAATTAGCAAAAGGATGACTATGAAAAGCATCAGACCCATGTTTTCCAACAATATAGTTTGAGGAAAGACTTGAGAAATCGGACACATGCTTTAAGATAGAGGATGGTACTACCTCTGGGCATGGGAATCCATCACAGACTACTGAAGCTGCCTGTTTTTGTAAGTTAACTGATTACAATTTCAGTTGAGGATGCCTGAGGCAACTGACAGTTCTGAGCCTGACCTCTGAAAACATGTAACAGAAGCTGCCTTGCAGGCCTCATATTAAACGGAAAGAAGAATAATCTGAAAGGTTCCCTTTGTTCTATCTTCAAAGTTTTAGGAAGGAAAACATTGTTGAGCATAAAATGGATCTTACACTTGTAGGAAGTTAGATGAATAGAAATCCTGGGCAAAGAAACATGTCCTGCTCTACTCTCATCCACAAGCCTCTGTCTTTTTCAAAGCCAGATTCTCACAACTGCAAGTGAAAAGTCTTCCTAAAGACTAAGTCACATAGCATAAAACCAAGAAATTATAGACATTCTATCTACCCCTCCTTGCTCTTCTAATTCCTCAAATTAGACAGGCACAACTTCTTTCAACTGAGGGTTTTTTTAAAAACAAAAACCAAACAACACAAAAAACACTACCAAAAGAAACACCAAAAAAACTCAAGCAAACAAAAATAAACCCCCTCCTCCCAGAAAACTTCTAGGTCATCAAAGCAGAGTGAAACAAGAAAAAGATTAGTGAATCTTCATTTAGAACTAGTAGTACCTCTACTTTCAACTTCACATCAAATCCACAGTTGCATTGTTCTGAAATATAATAGCCTTAAAACAAACCCTTTGAACTGGAGGCCCATAAATCTCCATGAAGAACAAATTTCTTCATGCCCTTGAATTAAAACTCCTTCCTCCTTTTCAATTAATACACCTTCCTCCTTAAGCCCTTTAAGTTCTGTGTATTTGTTTCCAAGTTGCATTTTGCCTACAGACAGCAGTGGGTTCAGAGGGACTTGGCATTTTGACAAGCAGAACATATGCACATGCTGCTTCTAATGGCAAAAGAATTTGGAAAGTTTCTTTCATGTCATGATCATTTATCACAACCGGCTACAGTAAGAAAGCATTTAACATTCTCTATCAACCAGGAAACTATTTTAAACTACAAAATGACACATACAAGAAGTACAAGAGAGCACAAAACCAGTATATTACCAAGACAGACTTAATCAAGGAGAGATGCTCTACTACTCCCAGCTCACCACTTCACTCAGTATTACAGACTTAGGCGCTTTAGATGACCTCAACTCTGAAAAATGAAAAAGGGATAGAAAAGAAAGTCCCCTCAGTCAGAATGGTATGTGTCCTAGAGTATGTGTGGGGTGAGTTTCCTCATTAACAATAAGCCAGGATACATATCCTCACAAATCACAGGAAATAACCGAATGTTCAGCATTAAAGAAAGGAAGTCCAGGTTTTCCCAATTTAGATGAAATGGAATCTAGTTTACTGCCTCAGATAAGTGTAAGAAGTCCCTCCAGCAAAAACTTCAACCACAGCAAGACATATTTTCCTGATATCTCTTGGCATAAAAAACTACTCTGTTCAACATCTGAAGCGACATTATTTGTTGTTATATACACATTGTTTAGTCTTCTCTTTGTTTTTCGATGAAGTCAGGCAAATGAGCACCACAGTGAAAGAACCAACTACTTGCTGCATCCTGCTCTGCCATCAGTAATGTCAATGCAACCTTCAGACGTGGAAACCTCCTCCAACTTCAATACTGACAATGCTCACCTACAGAAGTTACGTGACTTAAAACACCTGCCTCGCCTTTAGGCTTATAAAGACTGCCCTTTGTGGCAAGCACTTAGTCTCAGGCTTCAGGGTTGTGGAGGTGCTACAGAGTAAATACAAATACTGCAGCAAAAACAGGCCTGTGTCTGATAAGAGCACTGAGTTACATTGCTGAGTTAGAATTGCTGCATGTAAGTGAAAGCCAGACGAATGTGCAAGAGACCAGTTGAACACCCACAACATTTTCAAGGTTCAGCCTACCCTGGGGGATGCATAGAGAAGAGAAACTGCCCTGTCTCCATTTTCTTCAAAAGAATTTCAATTGAGACATAGAAATCAAAAGCTTCTGAAACGACTTTCCCAATCGCTTGTCACTGAGAGGCTACCAAGTCTCATAACACTATTACCCACTGCCGCTCATGTGGGCACAATATATACAGCCAGGAGCAGTATGAAGACTAACAAGAAGGATTACAGAGCGCTGGGGACAGCATAAAGGACTCTTGAGCCCAGGTAGTTTTTTCATCAATTCTCTCCGTCAAAGGGAATGGGTTTGAAAGTGCCAGTCAAATCTGATGAATCAACAGATGGCTGTGGGACTGATAACACAGCCAGGGAGACCATGCAACTTGCTTTGAGAAACCTGGTCTGCTGGGGACTGATGGAGACCTGTCAGAGAAAGGGAGGATCATCTTTGGTCACGGGTCTGCCAAGCTGGTGGAGAAGGCTTTAACCTAAAGTACTAAGGGGAGGGGAACCCCAATGCATCCCACTCCTGTCAGTCAGATGCAAGTGCCAGCAACAGATGCCCAGAGCCTCAAGAGAGATCGCAGGTCAGCAGGAGAGCACCTGAAAAGCAGCACAAAGGAATTCCTGCTAATCCAGCCAGCAAGTCAGCTTTGGGGGCCCAACCTAAATGCCTCCCTGCAAACATATGTAGCATAGGCAATAAACAAGAGGAGTTAGAGACATGTGCACACCTGCATAGCTGTGATCTTACTGGCATCACAGAGATGTGGTGGGACACCTGCTATGATTGGAGTGTTGGAATGGAAGGATACAGGCTCTTCAAGAAGAACAGGCTGGCTAGATAAGGAAGGGGTGTCACCTTCTACGTCAACAACCCACTGGAGTGCATGGAGTTCTGACCAGGGATGGATGGTGAGCCAACTGACAGAGCTTATGGGTCAAGATTAAAGGAAGAGCAGGGACAAGGGGACATTATAGTGGGGGTCTGTTCAGTCAACCTGAACAGGAAGACCATGAGGATAAAGCCTTTATAGACAGATAGCATCAGCCTCACATTCACAAGCCCTGGTCTTCATGGGGAACTCCAACCACCCCAAACCTGAAGGTGCTAAAGTCCATGGGACCTGACAAGATGTAGGGCCTGGGGAAACTGGTGGATGAAGTTGCTACGCCATTATCCATCGTATCTTGGAAGTTGTGGCAGCCTGGTGAAGTTTCTCCTCACTGGAATTAGGGAATTATAATCCCTGTTTGTAAAAAGGGAAACAAGGAAGACCCAGGAACTACAGGCCAGTCAGTCTCACCTCAGCACCCAGCAATATAATGGAGCAGATCCTCCTGGAATCTATGTTAAGGCACAAAGACAATAATGGGGTGGTCAGTGACAGCCAGTATGGCTTCACAAGGGAAAATCATGCCTGACAAATTTGGTGGCCTTCTATGATGGGGCCATGGAATTGGTGGATAAGGGAAGAGCAACTTCTACTTGGGCTCGTGCAAGGCATTTGACACTGTCCCACATAACGTCCTTGTCTCTAAACTGGAGAGGTGTGGATTTGACGGGTAAACCACTTGCTGGATAAGGAACTGGCTGGATGGCTGCACTCAGAGAGTTGCGGTCAATGGCTCAGTGTCCAGCTGGAGACCACTGTTGATCCCTCAAGGATCAGCGTTGGGACCAATCCTGTTCAACTTCGTTGGTGACATGGACAGTGTGATTGATGCACTCTCATCAAGTCAGCTGACAACACCAAGCTGTGTGGCGCAGTCAACATGCTGGAGGGAAGGGCTGCCATCCAGGGGGACCTGGACGGGCTTTAGAGGTGGGCCTGTGCAAACCCCATAAAGTTCAACAAGGTCAAGTGCTAGGTCCTGCACCAGGTTTGGTGCAATCTGAAGCACAGCTACAGGCTGGACAAAGAATGAACTGAGAGCAGCCCTGAAGAGAAGGAGATAGAGGTGTTGGTTGATGAGAAGCTCAGCATGACCCAGCAGTGTGTGCCATGAAGATGATCAGAGGCCTGGAGCAGCTCTGCTATGAAAGCAGGCTGAGAGAGTTGGTCTTGCTCAGCTTGGAGAAAAAGAGGGCTCCAGGAAGACCTTGGAGCAGTTCCCAGTGCCTAAAGGGGGTTACAAGAAACCTGGAGAGGGACTTTTGACAAGGGCATGTAGTGACAAGACAAGGGGGAATGGCTTTAAACTGGCAGAAGAGAGATATAGATTAGATATTAGGAAGAAATTCTCTCCTGTGAGGGTGATGAGGCACTGGTGCGGGTTGCCCAGGGAAGCTGTGGCTGCCCCATCCCTGCCAGTTTTCAAGGCTAGGTTGGACAGGGCTTGGAGCAACCTGGTCCAGTGGAAGGTGTCCCTGCCTGTGGCAGGGTTGGAATTATATGGTTCCCAAACAATTCTTTGATTTTATCATTCTTAGAATTAAAAGATACAGCAAACAAAGTGATATAATATGAAAGTAAAAACTTACCGTGTCTGAACTTCCTTCCAGCAGTATGTTGATTGCTCTGTTCACATCCCCATTACAGTCATGTAGTGCCACTATGCACTCATCCTGGTTTTTCCCCGTCACTTCCATAAGCTGGTATTAAAAGTCAGACAGGTTAAAATATCCGAATTATCATCATAAGAAAATAAGCATTAGCTAGTACCACCACGGAGTCTAAGAAAAAACTTAGCTACTGTATCAGAGCTAAGAACTAAAATTCTAAATAAAGTTATCTGCCTTTTACAGATCTGCTTGTGATACAGACAAGAGACAGGATGAAACACAATTTAAATGGTAATCATGCACATCCATTTTTTTTAATATTCTGCTTACAGCAAATGCCATCACTCCAGATACAGTAGTATATGAGAGTACAGATACAAAAGACCAGGACAGCACCAGAACTATCCCTTCTCCTTCCTCAACAAGCATCCTCCTCTTTACCCCACCCCACTGCATGAGAACAAATATAAGGTAAGCCATAGCAGAGAACAGATCCATCAGGAAAAAATTCAGGAAGTTAGATAAGAAAAAGCTTATTTTTCAGCCAGATCAGCTCTCTCAATTCATTTCACCATAAAGTCACACAAAAGGCATAAGCAGCATAAGGCTGCTTAAGGAGACGTAGTACCGAATTACACTCCATGGACCTGCAGTGCACATCCCGAAGAGTGTGGGATGTAAATAATCAGTCTTTTCATGGAACATCCAGCAATTTTACCCAAATAAAAAGAATTTACATAATCTAGAAATACATATATACAAAATATAAAATACTGGGTATTTCCTATGCAAAACTCAACTTGCATGCTTCCCACCAGCAGAGCTACAGGCACTACTGATGACTGTCCTTTGGTTTCGGGAAGTACAAGACTTCACTTTTGGCACAGTAACAGAGCAAATTTATAACAACGACGATGAAAAGCACTTAATAATGTTTCACAGGGGGGTTTAAAAAGGGAAAGGAATCATAAAACCTGCTCCTTTGGTGCATTAAAGCATTCACACTAATTCTTCTCTCCTTCCTGGTGTACTTCTAGGTTCTTTATGAGCTATCATGTGTTCACTAAGACAAAATCAGCAGCACCCACAACAGAACACAGACCCAGAGTCTCACTACCACTTGAGTTAATGTCCTCAGCTATAACTGGGTAATGGAAACTTGAGAATTTCACCCAAAACTCAACATGATAGAGGAAACGGTGTAAGATTTAATTTTAACAGTATAACTGTATATTTTAATGGACACAGATCTGGGAGGTAATTATCTTTTTTTTTTTTTAATAACACTTCACCTTCAAGCCATGATTAGATTTTTACTTTTCCTGAAAAACACCCAAAATACTTGTAAACCCAGTTTACACAGGTGACATTTTTCCCACATCCAAGTACATGGGGACAAGCTGAATGCACTCTTTATTCTGACAGTCATTAGGCATCAGGCCCATACTGCAGAGATACAGTCAGGAAGAGACATCAGCACAGGTGAGTTCTGGCTTAAAGGCTTGCCTACTAAAGGAAAATACGCCAACATAACTATACAGCCAGAGGTGTAGAACCACAGTTTCTTGTAAACAGACTTTACAGTGCAATAAAAAGCACCTTTTCATATTTAAACTTACAGCCTTCTGAAAAAGGTTTCATCTAAGTCAGAAACAGACACTCCAAAATGTAAGCCACCTTTGGAGCACCTTACTGCAGGCTATAAAACCTCTGTACCATAAGAAACATACTTGTTTCACTTTATCTTCAAAATCTGCATCGTTCTTATCGTAGATCATCTGAGCAAGGCGAATCTGTTCTGCTGTTGCCTGAAAAACACAAACATCCAATAGAGTACACAAAAGGTAACAATATATTTTTAAAGTATCTCCCAGTGTCACTACTTATTTTTCCTTCTGATTCTCAAAAAGAACACATGCAACAAGCACAGAGGTGCTATAGGGAAGGGATTAACATCTCCCTCTATGCCCACTTTATTGTTAAAAAGTTAGCTGGGACAGAAGCAATTTCAACATGTTCCAGCATGCAAACCACAGTTAAAGGTCACCACACAGACAAACATATAATAAACCAGGGTTTACTACCGAAGCCTATGCTTTGATATTATTACTTCTACTTGCCTTTAGTATCTACCACTCCAGAACTGGAGTTTTATAATAACAAACTGGCAACAGTATTTCCAAATTAACCACAACTCTGATGGTTCCTGCTCACATCATCTTCATGACTTTCTTGACAAAGTGCCTGAAGTCTTATGAGCACTTAAAAAGACTGAGTCATGCCTTAAGATTTTGCCCATGAACAGCTGCACTTATTTTCTTTATAAGTGAATAGTGGGCTCTGAAAACTGCTGCAGGATCTTGCTACTGTTTAAATATTTGGTGTTTCTGGACCACAAATCCATGCTGGCACATCCAAAAGCTGAAATAAATAAAATAGATGGATGTGGTAAAGTATCATAAATCCAAATAAGCCATGGCCTCCCCAGAAAGCAAGCAATTCAGTAACACTCATGTCTCATCATACAGGTCACTCTTCACAGTGTCGTGCTGCAGTCTACTTGAACTGCACTTCCATGAAAATACCAAAGATAACCGTATACTACAGGATCCTGGGCCTAATCTGATTTCTGCTCTAACAGAAGAGGCTTTCACCTCAGGCCAGAGAAGGCTGATCAAGAAGCAAGCCAGGAAATGGAAGTTAATGTGCTGCAGAAGACTTCTTCACTGGGAAGGAGCCCAACTCATCCACGGAAATTCTTGAAGGAAAAGATTCACTCTAGGCAGTTGGCTGAATCTCACGTTTTGCAGTCCCACTTTAGAGGATACCTATGTGAAATTTTGTGCCTCAGGTTCAGACTTAAGCAGGCTCAAACTGCTTTGCTTTTGGAGTTGACCACAAACACAAGCTCTAGAGAAGGTCTCGAACTGTAAATGCTGAGAAGAGTCTAAAAATTACTCCACCATACACCACCAGCTGCTTATTTTCTGAGAAGTTACTCCAGCTGTCCCAGTTCCTTAAGGGAAGTGATATGTGCTGTGCTCAGAAGGCGACTGCTCCAAGCCAGTTAGCATATGTAACATTCATAACTGAGTTAAGTACTCTGCACTGCTTCACATTTTCAAAGCATCATGCTGACAGTATCATACATCACTCAGTAACACAGAAGAGAGCCTGCTCTGGAATTCCCTACACCAGCCCTGGTCCAGCCTCCACAATAGCTTCCCAGTCAGTGCAGTGCTCTGCGCAAAGGAGATCTTCCTTCGTATCTGCTGAGAACCCAGCGGAGAGCAAGGTCTGATAGTTTCAGGAATTAGCCTGTTCATCCATTTTCTTACTCTGACTTCAGCTTTCTAAGGCCCATTGCAATTCTGAAGCTAGTGAAGAGATTTCCCTTAAAGATACCCAGAGTAAAAACACTCTGACAGTGTAATTTCTGTAGAGACATCACAGCATACTTGACCCAAAACAGGAAGACATTGATTAAATTTTTTCTGTAAACCGACATGTTTGTTTCAAGTCAAAGATAACAGTATCAAATATGTGACACTATCTTCAGTTTACCCATGTAAGCAGTGACCTTAGAAATGAGCAGGTACATTATCACTAATATTTATGCCAGTGGATTATTATGCAGATGGAACAGGCAATTCAGAAGAAAAAGAAAACCAAAACAACAAAACCCCCAAAGTCATGTTTTGACTTCACAAACACCAAATAAGAGTCACAAAAAGTTTTGAGGTTTTTTCCCCCACCAAGTGGTTCTTCTTTAAGTCACCACTGTTACAAGTAACTTTGTAGTACCCTATAAAAGAGTATAGCTAAGTTTCAATTGCAGCTAAGAAAACAGAAGCATCTTAAGACAACCAAAACTTTACTCAACCTTTCAAGAAGTCTTTGTGGTGTAACAGTGCAGGAGACTTTTAACTAACAGCTCTGAACTATCAGAAAGCAGAAGTATGCAAAACACAAAATTATGTGACAGTAATATGCCCAGATATTTTTAAAAAATGGTATACTTATTATGCAGAAGCAATGCAAAAGAACTTTGATGCAATTTCTCAAATAACCTAAATGATGATCAATATATTATGACAATGAAATCTCCATTTGGGAAAGAAATATTACTCTGCATTCAGAAAAATTAATCATTGTTGATTGAACAGTAAAACCCCACACATTTCTATTGATCTGTAAAGCTTGACTAAGCAGGAAGGTCCATCTGATATCCAAACAATAAAAAAATGTGGTCCTCCAATGACACTCTGTGCAACCTCCCACTGAGAGCATGTCCCATCCCCACAGCTATTCTCTGGACTTCCTTCCATTTGCCAATGTCTTTCTTGTGCCAGAGACCCCTAAACTGGGCAGAATACTCCACTGCTGTCAACCTTCTTGCTATAATCCTGCAGCCTCACTTGTTAGAAAACAAAACCAAATTCAACTTCATTTGTTGAAAATCACTTTCTAAATTTGCACATTAGCATAAATCACCACTGCGCAAAGCGCTGCAACACAAGATGATAAGGGCTTTGAGGTCACGTAATTAATACTGTACAAAACAGAACAGAAGCCCACCCATGATGAAGATCAGTCTAGAAAACAGTAAGACAATTTCCCAGAGGGGCACCTCTAGGCTGATACACTCTCTGCAAGCAGCAAACTGAGGCAATTCTTGAACCGAGTCCAAA
The DNA here is from genome assembly GCF_034315485.1 of Pezoporus occidentalis. NCBI lineage: Eukaryota > Metazoa > Chordata > Aves > Psittaciformes > Psittacidae > Pezoporus > Pezoporus occidentalis. The sequence continues at coordinate 517,799 of NW_026914896.1, forward strand.
TTTGAGGAGTACCTGACAAGAGAGTAATTAGTTGCCAGGAGCAGAGACATTTTGCACTCTCTGTCACCCAGCAAACACATGATTTAACTACTCTTCCACTGAGAATCAAGACAATGGGGTAATTTCAGTCTCACAAATGCTCAAAACAAGTTTCATCTGCTAGTGGAAGACCATCTTCTTTTCACTTTGTGAGGACACTGCACAAAAATTTTAGGATTGTGCAACTTTCAGATACCCTGAATCACACCTTAGAACATAGCATGTACCTAACTACACTTTTCTCACCCACTCAAATTGCTCTATTGACCAGAAATCCCCCAAAATCAGGAGGCTGGTATATGAAGAACTGAGATCTGAGGACATTGAAGTCACAGGACAGAAATCCTGACACAGACATAAGCACAGCATTCCCCACTGATGGGAAATATTGCTGAAAAACACAAAGCTCCTTTAGAGACAACAACACAGGAACAACTTATTGCTGCCCTGGATTACTGAGTAATTGAAGAGAAATACAAACATACTCTTCAAAAATAGACCATGTTTTTTTTTCTTCCCTTTTCTCAGTTTTTAGTGACCCAGGGGAAAAAATACATGCTCGCTTTCCACTCAAATTAATTATGTAGTATCACATACCTGTACTACTTGTTTCTGTGGTTGTGCTGGCTGTGTGGTTGAAATTTGCGCTTTGTCCCGAGTGCCCCGGGTACGTTCACTGCCCACCGAAGTCATCATATACAGTATATACAAAACAATGTATGTACAAAATAGAAAATCTGAAAGGGGAAAAAAAAATAAGAAAAGGAGCATGAGTTAAGACATGGTACTGATTTAATAATACACAAACGCAATAGCTTGAACTCTTCCTGCTTTTACCACAAACTCTAGAAAGAGACTCCTGAGAAAGCAGCTTTAATACACTATTATTGGATTTATCACAGTCTTTACTGTAAAGCGGGAAATGCAGTGGATAAAAAGCATTTTTGCCAGCTGATCAGGATCTGCCTAAATCTGTACTTCCAGACACCATCTAAATCTCACAGCTTTTCCCAGTTACTTAACACACAGACTTTTCTGTCTGCTACTCTGCTGAACTTTTAGCTCCAGCTGTATCAGCCCTTAAACTTCTGTAATGGACGCTGTCTTGTTTTGATACCTGGAATTTAACCACTCTCATACTTTCTCAGAACACTAATGCAAAAATCGCATTCACAAACTAGGCAGTTCTTCTCTTCCCCATCATCAAACTGCTCTCCTGCACACACACAAAGGTCATGGCAACACATACTCTACTTTTCAACTTTCATTTATAAGAGAAATTATGATACCTACCTTTAAATCCAGCTAGTACTACTGTTTTGTTCTCCCTCATAGTTACAGAAATGATTAACAAAACTACCTATTACCCTGCTTTAAACCTACCTTTGTTGTATGTCAACAAAGAAACTAAAGAAAACCCAAATCCCCCACACAAATGACTGCTATCCAGTTTGCAGCAGATCATTCTCATTCATCTTCTAGCATTAAAATTACTTTGAAACAAAGAATTTATTCTTCCCCCTGTGCTTGTACAGCATGTGACACAAGGCTGACTGATGAGCATGGCTTATAGTAGCTATGATAACTGGAAACGAATCTCGGCTATGAGAACTGTCACAGTGAACTGCCTGGCTTCTGTCCCCATGACACCTGGAAGTAAAACCACACACAAACCTAGGGAATTAATGACAACTTGCAAGTGGTGCACCTGGGCAGAAATGTACAAACAAGCAGCAAAGTGCTTTTACTGCAGCCCCAATGTATGAACATGCCTCAGCATGCAACTTGTCAGGGCAGCAGCTTTGATGCATGCCAGCTATCACTAAGCTCAATGCACAGTAACACTGAAAACGGAGCAAACTGCTGTGATCGCATAGACATGGATGTGTTCAGTACCCAGCTGCTCACTACCACTCACAATTACTTAGCAATTACAGTTGCAGTGAGATGCATCAGTTTGAACATCGATTCACAAAACTGAGGAGCCTCATCTAGAATCAAAAAGACAATTAACCCCATGATCATCTAAATCTCTTCTTCACTTTAGAAATATATTTTCTTCAGGCAAAATTGAACCCTGACACTGAATTTCTTTATGTGCTAGGAGGAAGTATATTTCCATGAACTCTTACATATTTAACAAGTCCAGCCTTTACCAGGAACTGACTGTAGTATGAGCTCAACTGAGACACTGTGTTTCTCTAGCTTTATCAATATATTTACCAAAGCCAATCTGTCTCCCAGTCTCTTAAAGTAGTTAACTTCATCATCTTCTAAGTTTGAGAACACAGACCTTCAAAGCACTGTGCCCTACACCCTAAAAGCCAGATAATAGTTATTCAAGCTGGTGACATGTCCTACAGAAAGCAATATATTTACTAGACGTGGAGATGCTATGAACAGCAAGTTCAACACTTATCATGAACTATCTGCTCACTGCTGTCCACTGATACTTTGGAGTCTTCAGCTTAGCTTGCAGTAGGAATTTCTTTTGCTCCTTGTGCTAAAATCTGCTTTATAAGCTTGCTGACTAGACTGTCAGCATCTGAAAACTTAAATTTATATAGACTGAAAATGACCTTTGGGTTGCTGGGGTTTTTGTGGAGTTTTAAAGTATCAGCCAGCTCGTCATAATTTGAACCTAGCACAATCAGCAGTGAAAAAAACCCTAAACAGACAATATGCCAGCGAACACTAGCCTCTCTGAAAAATAACGTGTTAGTTTCAAACATGATTGTCTGCAATTAGCCCACTGTGATTTAAGTCATGTTGAGAAATTATAATTCCACTGTGTCACGATTTATTCGTAATTTCTGAATTAACATCATGCTTGTGCAGATTTTGATACCTAGGAATTCTGACATAGATTTGCATGTTATTTTCTCTAATTTCACCTAAGCTATTCAAAACATTGCAATCCATGTTCTGGACACAACAGTAACACACACACATTAAAACAAAGAGTTTCCCATTTGTCTGTAAAGCAGATACTGAACTATAGCATACATTTCTGACAGCCTGGCAACTTATTGAACCTGAAAAAGATTGTGTCTTTATCCCTCTCCTAACATGTATTGCACAGTCTCTGTGTGCCACAGCTGTTTAAGCCATGTTTGGTTTTCAGGATGAAAAGATGATTTAAGGAAAAACGCAGGCACACAAATGTTTGAAACACTCCTTGGGGATGAAGCAGAACAGAAAGAGCAGCCTGCTGGTGGGAACAGAGCCAAACAACTTCAGCAGTGTAACAGGGTCTGTGAAGAGCCTCATCTTGCAGACTGTGCAGTCCATGAGCAGCACAGTTTTGCAACAGGTCCGAAGCAGAAAACCAGTGAAGGCGAGAGCCTCTTCCTGGCAGCAGTATGGACTTGTATTTGCTTCAGGCAAGTATAGAAACACACCCTCAGTTTGACATTCTCCGTTAAATCAACATGATTTCAGACACAATCCAGCCTTCCTGAAAGCACAGTTGGCAGCTTGATACGAAGAGAGGTTTCAAAATAAAGCTATTTTATTTCCCCTTAGCTGGCTCCCACTGTCTACACACAGTGTCCTGACAGTGCAACCAGCCCAGCTCCATTAGCATGCACAAGGAGCAGGAGAAGGGCTCTGCTGCACCACCAACAGTGAGTGCACTAACCAGGGACACACTGCACCTCCCTTGCACAGGTATGCCCTCACCAATGGGCTGAGGTTTCACACCCTACCACACCTACTCCTTAGAGTACCAAAGCAGCAGGCAGAAGAGAGGCAGATAGCCCCTGCCTACAAATTACCAAAGAGACTAGAATTGTGAGCATTAAGTGGGACATCATTAATTGGCTGAACAAGAACACTTCCTTGCTTGCAAAGCAGCTTCTCACTCTCCCCCAACTTCTCATATTAAAAGTCTGTTTGGCAGGCTGTTGTCATAGCAATAAGTAGGATATTACAAACTGATGAACTAAATTTTAACTGCAGACCAAATGAGTAAAGAAGATCCGAGATTGGAAGACAACTCAATTAAAATCTGTTTAATAAATATTAAACAAAAGAAAATATTCAGACAAGCAGATGTTTCAGCTTCCATGTCAGGGTCTGGCTCAGTGCAAAAGTCCCTCATCAGCAGTTAATACTTGACCTTGCAGACACACTGCAACTCTAGCAAGCAGACAAAACATCTGTATGTTTTGGAAATAGATACACCGTAAATAAAACAGACCCTTAGAGAACTAGCAAAAAAGGAGGAGAAAGCATTAGACACTGGACTTCCTAAAACTGTTGTGTAAAGAATGTGGTCACACTGATTCATCACAATAAAGAAGAGAAGCACAAGACTGCTCTAAACCATTTTTTCATTGATGCATTCTTGTACCTCAAGAGGAAGGTTGTCTTTACTTCTACTTAAAAAACAAACAAACATAAAAACCAAAGCCTAAACAAACCAAAAACATTAAAAAAAAAAACTTTTGATCAGTAGTTAATTTTTCACTCCAAGTATGTTCAGCTTCTCAAGCTCTAAGGAATTTGAATTTCAGCACTTCCTCATAAAGCAAGTAACTAGACTTAAAAATGGAAAACAACAGATGGGTTTAAGTGGAAAATAACCTCAAATCTCAAGGTTCTGTTTGTTTTAGTGCTTCTGTCTGTACAACAAGTTTAGCCCAAGCACCCACACTACAACAGAAGATAAGGGATTGTATAATGAGCCATCACCAGACTGGGGAATGATAACAATTATTCTATTTCCAAAAGCAGTACTGAAGTATTGGTATCTCAACATCCAACTTGTCTAAAAAGAACAAATCCCACTCCCTTCATACTGTAAGACTTACTCAATACATTTAGTTGGATTTTTCTTTGATTTTAGAAAGAAACAAAAGCAAAGAATCAAAGAGTAACTGAAAGCGTATTATCACAAGAAGCAGGTTTTTAGAGTTATAATGCTTTCTTTGATCTTTTGTTCAACCTTCCTTCAGCAAGAAATCTAGTCCTTTTAGACTGAAAGAAGTCAGCAAAGCTAGAAAGACAGAGAATACAAACCGACTTAACAGGGGCAAGCCCCGCAAGATACAGCAAACCTATTGAACTTCCAGGGAGAGCCCATGCACTGCAATACCACCTGATTTTCCAGAACCCTTCTGAAGTTAGTCACTTCCGTCAGCTGGAGAAAATACTTGCAGTTTCAAATTTTTTCCTGAGGCAGTCTCAAGAAAGTCATTTTCTTGACTCTCTGGACAAGGAGCTGTGATAAAGACAACTGTGAAGAAATCTTTATGAGCACGTTAACAGTGTGCCTGCATTTTAAAATTCTAAACACAAAGCTACTTAGTCAAGGATTTCTCACAATGACAGGCCTGGGAAAAGGCTGCAGGCCACTGCCTCATGATGGCATGACTGCTCTATTCACACAATGAGTCTATATTTTATTGCTAAGGCAGTAGCAAGACATGATGCTGTGATTTAAGCCCAGCTGGTAACTCAGAACCACGCAGATGCTCTCTCACTCCGCCCCTTTCTTCCTGCCCCTGGCTCCCAGAGGGATGGGGAGGAGCATCAAAAGAATGTAACTTCCATGGTTTGAGATAAGAGCAGTCCAGTAACTAAGGTATAACACAAATCACTACTGCTACCATCAATAATAATAATAAGGGAAATAACAAGGGAAGAGAATACAACTGCTCAGCACACACCAACCAGCCCGACCCGAGCAGCAATCTAGTCCTTCCAGGTAACTGCCCCCAGTTTATACACCGGGCATGACGTGCTGTGGTATGGAATACCCTGTTGCCTAGTTTGGGTCAGGGGTACTGTCTCTGCTTCCTCCCAGCTTCCCCTTTCCCCTGGCAGAGCATGAGACTCAGAAAGTCCTTGGTCAGAGTAAACATTACTGAGCAATAGCTAAAGCCATCGGTGTTATCAGCGCTGTTCCCTGGCTGAAAGTCAAAAACACAGCACTGCACCAGCTACTAAGAAGGAGAAAAATGACTGCTACTGCTGAGAATGAGGAAAAAGAGTGGAGGAAAAAAAAATATGTCTGCAAAGCATTGATGCAATGTATTTCCCTCAAGTGCTTTTGTCTGAAGTATCTCGCCACCTTTATTACTGCTTGAAAAGGGAAAAGTTTGCAAGAGTCAGATGTTCCTCAGAAGCAGTGCTGATTACTCAGTGTCTTTAATGCCCCAAGCCAGCAATACTGAACCTGAGCTTATGGATCCTGGGAGGATTCATGTCTCATCTTGCAGTCTTCTACTGTAAATAAGAATAATACTTATGGTCAGGAGTAGACCTGCGTCACTGGCAGAACACCATAGGAGAGAGGAATTGTACCATCTGTATACTCATATTTTACACCAAGAAAAGAGGATTGCTGGGAGTGGCCAGAGTACCAACACAAATATATAAACATACACATTTCCAGTTGTGTTAGCAAAGCATACCTAATAAGTAAACACTCTTACCCACCTTTCTTAAAACCCACTGAGTTGCTATAGCTGAAATTATTATTCTGCCAAGTAAATCTACAATTAACTACAAACATGCCCTGATCTACAAAAATCAGTCATTTCTCATTACCAGAAAGAAAAAAGTTAATTCATTTCACATATTAGTAATCCTAATCAAATATTATACAAAGGAGGAGACATAAATATACATACAGGTCTTACAAATAAGAGACAGCATTGTGCTGTGAAGTGCTCATCTTCAGAAGACCGAAGTGAGGCAAAGGCTGGTCACATATCCAAAATCATGATGCAGAAGAGGGACTGAATAGCACATCATGGCCAAGCTGGACAGTGCTTGAAGCAACCTGGTCTAGTGGAAGGTACCCCTGCCCATAGCAGGGGCTGGAACTGGATGAGCTTTAAGGTCCCTTCCAACACAAACCATTCTATGACTCTACGATTCTGTGTTCCACTAGTAAAGCAGGTTCAAATCATGACAGTTAAGAAATACCATTATTTACAAAAATCTTCTGATCTCACAAATCATTGCTATTATCCCAGTGTCTCTGCCTAGCAGACGTGGCTTACGTGTTTGTATATACTGGTGATTATCCTAATCAAAATCTGAAAACTACACCCAATAAACAACCAGTGCAATTACCTTCATAATTTCTTTACAAATATTCAAACTTCAGAGACAATAAGTGCCCTTATCCATAAGGAAATTTCTGAAGGAGGAATCTAAATTTCTCCAAATTCAACTTTCACTGGTATTAAATAAAAAATAATAATAAACCATTCACACTAAAATCAGAAAAGCCTAACTGACTTCCACCTAGGCCTTTATATCTTTCACACAATCAAGGCAATCTTCAGACTAATAAAAACCTGTTTAGCAAAACATACACAACTCCATTTTAGACAGCAACCAGCTGGATTTCGGCATACAAAAGGATAGTCCTGTTCCCTGTCCTAACTGTAATCCCCATGTTTGCAATGACGTGCAACAAACAATCATAGAATCAACTAGGTTGGAAAAGACCTTTAAGATTATCAAACCCAACTGTCACTCCAGAACTGCAAAGGCCACCACTAAACCATGACACTGATGGCCTCATCTACAGAGTTTCTGAACACTTTCAGACATAGTGATTCCACCATTTCCTAATATCCAGTCTAAACCTCCCCTGGTGCCGCTTGAGGCTACTACCTCATGTCCTATCACTTGCCCTTGGGAGAAGAGACCAACTCCCACCTCACTACAACATCCCTTCAGGCAGTTGTAGGGAGCAATAAGGTCCCCCTGAACCTTCTCTACCCCAGGCTAAAGCCCCTCCAGGTCCCTCAGCCATTCCCCATCAGACCTGTGCTCCAGACCCTTCACCAGCTCCATTGTCCTTCTCTGGGCCCGTTCCTGGTTACCAGCATGTACCACTGACTGTAAGGAAACTTGAAGTAAGAGACCCAGTTAGACTAACTGCATGTTATTTTGTATCTAAGCACCATTCTCAGGACTATCAGAACTAGACCATATCACAGACCAGACCACAGTCGTTGCCATGAAGCAAAAGAAAAAAAAAAAAGAAAAAAAGTAGAAAGAAAAAAAAGCCCACTCTTTACAGTATGCTTCACTACCCTGTCATCTTCAATGGAAGGACGTAATTTCTTAGGCTTTGCAATAGAAAACACTTTTCTTATGTGAACCGTTTCTAAATGCTGCTGCAGCAAAAGGGATAATGTATTCCCATCACTGACCACACAGCATGCTGTCCTGAACTGATTCAGTATTTTGAGTTAGGCAACATATGGAGGCTGGCTCAGAGGCAGTTCCTGGTGCCTGTACAGCAGTGCACACACCACTTCCTCTTGCTACAACAGGAAAGGAATGCTTCGGTTTCCAAGTCCTCTGTTCTCTTATTTTCTAGCCTAACAAGATAAAAGAAAAATACAATACATGAAGAGTATTACATATAATACAAAAAGTCAATACATGGTACACTTGCTGTTTATTCCATCACTGCTATATTCAGTGGTGAAGAAACATCAGTATTGCAAACATCCTTTTCATACGTGTTTCTCTGGGTTTGTCCCTCCCCACAAAGAATAGAAAAATCAACAAAGAAAACCAGGAAAGAAAGTCCTCAGTGTTTTCCCTCCTAAGGTTTTCTGAGTAGCACCCAGTGGAAGGGCACTAGCATCTAGAGCTCGCAACAAAACAGCAGCTAACAGAACTACAGCCTAGTCTCTCCCTGCAACAAACATCAGACTGAATTATACACTGCATTAACTAGGAGGCTTGTAAAAAACATTAACTAGTACTTCAGAGAAAGAGAGTTTTAATGCAGCTGAAGAAAAAACTGAACTAACAGGTTTTTCAAGGCCGAAAATCATTACCCTCTGCAGTCAGAACTGCAACAGCCTTCCTGAGGAGGAGAACAGCTGAGCAGGATTTGGGACAAAAAAAGCCATGACTAGGGTTTTAGTTCCCATTTGGGACCTGACTCTATATTCACTCAAAATTTATTCCACGGAGCAGGTAGAATCCAAACAGTTTATGCCATTAAAAGCAAGTTTCAGCTCACATCTAATACCACGCAACTGTGAGCCATCACCAGGAATGGCATTCCTGCTTCCCTACTCCTTAACCACACAATATTGCTACTTCCCTTCAATGAGACTAACGATTGTGCAGCTGCAGAGGGTGTGGGTTCAGTGAGCTGACCCATGAGCAAAGTAAACCCTCTAAAACAAAACAGTAAGTTAGTTGAATAAGCTTTTCCAGTGGAAAACTACGTGGCTATACAACTGCTGAATTTGACAGAAGATAGGGATCAAGTTCATAAGGAAAGGGAGAACTTGCACTTCAGCAGCCATAGAATCACAGAATAGTTAGGGTTGGAAAGGACCCTAAGATCATCTAGTTCCAACCCCCCCTGCCATGGGCAGGGACACCTCGCACTAGACCATGTCACCCAAGGCTTTGTCCAACCTGCCTTTGAACACTGCCAGGGATGGAGCATTCACAACCTCCCTGGGCAACCCATTTCAGTGCCTCACCACCCTAAACTTCCCCTGTTTAAGTTTTAACCCGTTACCCCTTGTCCTATCACTACAGTCCCTAATGAAGAGTTCCTCCCCAGCATCCTTATAGGCCCCCTTCAGATACTGGAAGGCTGTACCATTATAACACAAGTAAAATGACAGGTTTCACATTTTGTTTTCCTGCGATTCAATGCAGCAAGATTTGATCCTTGTCAGACTCCTGTGCATGCAACAAAGAAAAAACACTAAAAATGCCTTGTAAGTTTTTAAAATAAAAAACTCCTAGGAAGGGACTCTGTCAGCAGAGTGATGTTGAATAAATCACTTACGTTCTTTTGAACACCAGTGGGAAAACACAGACTATTTCCTTTCCTTCCTGAGAAAGGCTCCTTAATGCCCAGCCTCTTGGGAGACCTGTTAGCATTTAGTAACTTGGAGTGAGTTAGACATTTGTAAAAACGTAGAGGTGCTTCTATCCAAGAGCAGGTTATAATCAACCAGGACAGCCTGACTCACACATCTTATGATAATCTAGAACACAGTCCTTTCCCCTAGCCACAGAAGTATCTGTCCACATTCAGTTTCAGACATTAAACTAGAGATTCAAACTACCATAAAGCAACTTAGCAACAGAAAGCAATCTTTAATAGATTTTTTTCACTCAACTAAATATTCAGTGCTTTTGCTGGTCGTCTTTGAATTTCATTTTCACAGGAATAATACACCTAAACATCCACCTTTTGCCTATCAAAAGTCCCATGCTGAGAAGGCTTACTCTCTCAGCCAGCTCATTAAACCCTGTAGCAGTCCCTCAAAGGGGGAAAAAGGAGGAAAGCCAGACAGACTCGTCAGGGAAGACAGGGCTGGGCGACTGGGAAGTTCTTCAGATGGCTTCCTTCTCCAAACAATCACAAGGTGAAGCCTCTACAGATGCAGTAATTTGCAGCCTGTAATTTCCAGTCTATCCAAGATGAACTTGGGGGTCAGCTACAGCCCAGGTGAGCTCAGAGCACACACACACACACACACACACATATATATATATACACATATATATGTGTAGGTATGTAGCTGAGGAAACAACTGCAGAGTACAAACTAAAGTTATAGACGTCTGCAAAGAATACATGGAAGGACATAGGAACTCAGGTCATGTTCTGGTTAAGCTATCAATACTGCAAAGAAAAAACGAAAAAAAATAGCCAAAGCATCTCAAGTAAGAATGAAGCACACCACTAGAGCTGCACAGGTAAACTAAGAATAATACAGGAATACCTCGCTGTATTAACCATGATCAACTTGTCCCAAAACCACTATTACCCACACCTTCAGTGACAACATCAGCTGGACAAGATGCTTTTGAAGCAGTTTAAACTTGGGCTGTGTCAGTACATACAACATGAGCTATAAGCATACATGAAGGGCACTTCAGGCTTGCAGGCTGTCAACAGTACCAACTGTAAGACACAATATTTTTAAAAAAACATAACACCTTTCTGTGGACAACCCCCCATCAATCACTACCATTCCGGTCAACAGCTAGCTGTAACAACAAGGTGAGTAAGCCATGCAACTGCACAAAAATGGGGGGGGGGGGGGGAAGGAAAAAAAAAAGGCTGTCAAATAACAAGAAAACCCCACACTTTTTAAAAAACTTGCTAGGAAAACTAATCCAGATTAAGCCAATATCAGGAAAAATAAAAATAAAAATGCTGGATTGTAACAGAAGCAGGGAAAAAGACGAGTACTGGTAACTCATCTTTGGCTAATAAACCGTAGAAATGCATAGTCAGTTATATGCAACAGTCCATATCTAAATAACCCCTAAAATTAATTGCTGTTCACACAATAAAAACAACAACATAAGAACATGCAAGTTGAAACACAGGTACTCCAAACGACAGAAGAGAATAGCCAACACCAGCTGGGAGCCATGCAGCCAGGACAATACCCAGAAGGGAGACTCCGCTTTGATGGTGTCCTTTTAAACAAGGTGGCACACAGGAAGCAGCACGCTACGTCGAACATCTCGCTGACAGATCACGAGCACACTCTGGGACTGAGCTCTCCCTGCCCTCTCCTGCACTGCAGAACCACACTCTCCTGGAACAGCCTCCAAAGGAATTCTTTGAATAGAAACAGATACAAGCAATAGGACTAAAAATAACTGAGCAAAAACCAGAGATATTTGTTACGCTCTCACACTGGTGGAAATACGCTCAACTGCACCAAAAAAAGGGGCACCTAGTTAATTCACAGTAGAATTGACAATGAGGAACAAAGTAGGAAGTGCCAGTATATAAAAAAGTTTGAGGGAAGGATCAATTCAGACTTGTGACGCTTGTCAGGCCACACTACAACACACAGAACAAAACAAAACAACAACAACAACAAAACAGTTAAATTACAAGCCACAGGTGATACAAAAACAAATGCACTAAGAAATTGGTATAGCTACATCTATGAAATATGCTAAACAGCTCATGACATCACAGCTTTGGTAGCAACACCAGAGCTCAGGTGCCATTCCTGCACCTGCACAGACAGCCCTACTCCTTGAACTTAGGGAAGACCACCAGTACCAATCATTGCATGTAATATGCTCACACTTTCACAAAAATCAAAATAAAACAGGAGTCTTGCTGAAAAAAGATATTCTACAACATCTTTCTATAATTTTCCCTCACAGTGATATTTCTCAGAATTCATCCTAGACAAGAGGAGAATCTACCAAAATAAAAATCTAATTTTTTTCACAGTGACATATACAACTCTGAATATAAAGATCCAGAGGAGGAAAAGAAACAACAGTTTCCCAGGCAGTATTTAAAGTTTTCTTCCTTCACAATCTTATGCTCTCACTGTGCATAAAATCTTGATGAAAACTTATGGCCATTCAATTCAGTTTAGTTTTCCAAAGTGAAACCTTGTGAGAACCTGAGTCCTTTTTCAAACTTATTGCCAGATGTTCAGAGACAAGCAGCCACAGAAACGGCACTGAGAACTGAAACCCCTAAGAGGTAACTTTTATTTCCCTACCACCTCTGGATTGCTCCATGTGTGGTCACAACCATTGTTAGTAGAGCTTCCTTTGATACTAATCCTCATCTTGACATGCTTCAGTCAGAAAATTTTGGTTTAGCTCAAGCTTTCCCACATGAATTTGAGCAGTATTTTCCTCACAATCACAACTTCTCAACTTGGTGTCACATGTAAATTCACTTACTCTTGTCCCATCATTCTAGAAGTGAGGTCAGGTTTATATAGCAACACTATACCAAACTATCCAAAGGGATGAAGGATTAACAGTTAAATAAGTCCTCCAGGAGAAGTCACATCTAAAAGCAGGAATAAAGTCATCCAGGCTGCTCTTGTGTGTTTAACATTAAAAAGGCAAAGGGAAATTTACCACTCACATCTCTTAACTTTTTTAAAGAAGCTACCAGAGACACAAGCTGCTCACACATGATGTCAAAATGCCCCAAGTTTTATTACACTGACTTCAGTATTTATTTTCTCTCCAATGTAAGTAGTGGTGGAACTCCCCACAGGCTTCTAAGATCCACAGTCACTGCTCTAGCCCCCCCCCCCCCCTTTTGTGGCAGTTCTGGACCGATGTAAGTCTTGTTTGGCTGCCACATCTTTTCCTATGCTTGAACCACGGCACTATCTCCAAGAGGATGTTCTCACTCTCCTCCACCATTTCTTTACAAGGTAGATTAGCTTATTATAAAACTGAACTGCAAAGAATTGGTATTTTTAAAGTCTGCAAAATCTGAATGAGCCTGCAAAGTTTTTCTTCAATACTTTCTTCCTTTTGATAAACCATCTTCTTTCCACATAAATTTATTCACTTATTTTCCTAAACTGTACACCCCTTTTTAAACATATTTTTGTATTCTACAATCATTTTAGGACAGCATAGTAATGAATAACAGCCCCTGATTCCACACAGGTATACAGGGTTTACATACCATGCAAAACAATACTTCAATGTCTAAATAGAAAATCTGTTTTCTGAAACATCCCAAGAATCACCTGCTTATTTTACCTCCAGTCCAAATCACAGCACTCCTGCAAGATAAAGTTGCTTGCTTTTGAAAGAAAAGGAACTTGCAATCTTCACAACTTTGTTTCTGAAACATAGCTTATTTATATTAATTGCAGCAACTCACCCTCAATACACATGTGAATTCTGAGGCTGCACCTGGAATACACATTTTGCTAACTGCAGTGCTCAACTGCAGCAACAATATTAAAATATTACAGGTATCAGCTTTAGAAATCATACTGCACCTATAAAAACTTCACTGAACAAATGGTTTGGTAATGACAATCTTTAAAACCATTTCAGCAGAAGATGTGTTGTAAACAACAATTTTCTTCAAGCAAACCAAAAAGCTGTATCTACACAGAAGTCAACAGAAGAATGAGTGAGGGATAACCAAGATAAAATGTTACAAGTTTTAAAAACTGCTTTACAAACTTAAGTAATAGCTCTTTACTCACAGTAATAATTTTCAGTCACTTGTAGAATATTATTTGAAAATTCTAACACAACAGGGGACTGCTAAGCACACTTGCTGTAAGAGCCAAAATGACACTGTAGATAAATTGAGAAACCAATAGTAGGCAAGTTTAAAATGCAGAACAGCATGATAATTTAAATGTGTTCTCAGTTTAAAACAGAGACTGGTTTTCAAGTCCCACGAATTCATTACCTAAAAGGAACAAATGCAACTTGTCATTCTACATGCCTCCTCCGATAAGAGCAAAAGTCCAAGACACATGCACAGTTAAGAAAGCAGCATTTACCCAAAACTGCAATCAGCAGAAAGGAAACTGCTGAAAGGCTGCTCACTGTCTCACCTTCAGGACACTGAAACTTGCAGTTCCAAAGGGATTACGGGTGAGTTTTTGAAAGCATAGGAGCCTCATCTAAACAGGAATTGTCCTTTTGGTCCCTCTATTTCCCCATGTCTAAAATCTGAAAAACAATACTTACTTGTATCATTGGTTTGCTCTAAAACTCTATGGCAGAAGGTGTTAGCATGACCTTAGTTTAGCATGACCTTAGTTTTGATATCCCAAAAGAACCTTGCCATGAAGTCTTGAGTTTGTCATCATGGAAGTTACTGTGAGATCATTTGAAGAGTTATGAATAAATCCAAGAAAAATATTTTGTGCCCTTTTCATTTTTTTTTTCCAGAGGAAAAGAAGAAAGGGAAGGAAAAAAGCATGTTTAGATTATCTCGTTCCCAAAACCAGAGACATAACTTCCATTAAAACCATTCTAAGTTCTCAAATGTTAAATACAGAATAAACACAGAAAATTCCCAAACACTAAGCACCAAGAGTAAAGCCTTCCATATCAGATATGATCAGTTAGACTTTAATGTATATTCTAGTATGCAAGCACATTTGCAAACAAAAACCTCTGTTCAACTGAATTATCACAGTTCCTATCAAATTAAGAAAAAGGAACAATAAAAAAGCCCAAGGAAAACAATGACATTAAGTGAGAACAACATCTAGGATTAAACCTGGTGAGCTAAAAAAAAAAAACCAACCAACAAAAACTAGTCAAACTCACACACTAATGTGAATCTACAAAAGGCTGTAATTTTACTTCAGAGGCAACTAAAACTAAATAAATTTTATCTGGAACTTGCTTGTCAGCAGAGATTTTTACATGACTGAAATGCAAGTTATTGTTTAACCGTTAGAAGTACACTGATGAAGACGTAAAATTCTTCTGCTCTAAACAAGTACTTCTTTGGCTGAACTCTTCCAGAGCTTTTGTTAGATATCCATACAGCATCTATTGCTGTAGAAGACTTGAAAGCCTGAATTCCAGAAATACATCATAATGTTTTGGTTAGCCTTCAGACTCATGAAGCTGTGATGTTTTGTATTTAAATACACCTGGAAAATACACAAAGCATCTTCTTCAAGATGAGCTTTTGGGGAGTTTTTTATGTTGGTTTTTTTTTTAACTGGTCTAACTAAATAAAAATACTAATTTTATACATTTTTGGGAAAAGTAAATTGTGATCATCTTTCTACTTTTTTTTTTTTTCTCTCTCTTCCTTTTAATCAGAAATTTGGGTCATTTTCATACATTCATACAGCTTCTGTAAAAAAAGGGGGTTGATGCTAAATACTGTCAGTATTTCAACAAGTTCTTATACATCCAAGAGGCTGAACTCTTTGGAAGTTCAATTCCCAACAAGTCCTAAAGGAGCTAAGCATACCACTTTTCCCAAGCTGGTCTTTAGGATTTCAAGAAGGCAGAGAGCTCCTCACCTCTACAGACAATATACTAGTACACAAAAGCCGATGCAGTCGTAACACCCAAGCATAAAGCAAGTAGAGTTCAGATACGCTATTTAGAAAAGTTTAGCACAGTGTTTGAGCTATGCTTATGTGAGGTCACTTCACATGGCAGAGAAATTGAGAAATTCGAAGCTGAGATTTTTCAGGAAACGTAATAGTTTCATTTTATTCAAAAGAAGGACTAAGTGAATCTCTAAATCGAGCTAACTTTCCCCACCATTAGAGTACCAGAAGAGAGCTTATTCCCTTCTCCCTCTACACTTTTCCCTTTAAAAAAAAGAACAAAAAGGTTACCTTAAATGAACAAACAAGCAAAACAACAAAAAAAAAAAAAAAAACAAACAAAAACACACTTTCACATCGCATATGTTCATACAGAAACTTCTGGGACAAAAGGCAACCCATCAACGCTGCACAAACACAGGTGCAAATGCAGACCAAAACACATTTACAGGAATACCAGGAGAAGCAAGACGCAAAAGAATCTTGCAACTTTCCAGTCTGCACTACTGAAACCCCAGCCACCGCACCCTAACAGAGCAACACTGTTTCAAAAGAGTGAAACAGTCACAGCATCAGATAATTCAGGACATAGATTAATGTCCAGAAGAGATGCAGAACAGAGACCCCTTCCTCCTCCCCCAGTATTCCACCAGGGCTCATCATTCCCAGCATTTTTAAATTACTCACTTTCAGAGCAGTTCATCAAAGCCGGAATTTTGTTTGTTTGCAAAGACACACCTAAGGCTCCCCAGAATTAACGATTTCTCCTGCTAGGAGCCAGACTCCAGATAATTTAAACTAGCAAATCAAAGTAGCAACTCACCATATCAGTGATCAAGAATACTAAACCTTCCTTCTCTTTCCCCCCACCCTGTCTTGTAACTACCCCCAAGCCACATCATCCTCCTGCTCCTCTCTGGAGGATATCTCACTCGGTCCCTCTCCCCCTCCATACTGCATTAGGACCTGCATTGACTCAAAGGGAGAATGTACCATCAAAACAACACGCTAATGACTTATCTTAACTTTCCTTCAATGCCGTGAAGCAACTGGAAGGGGAGGAAAAAGTTGCCTGTCAGATTTTCAGCCAGGGACTGTCAACCATAAAACCAGTTCCTGGCTACCCACCACTCGTTAATAAAGGTCTCGGTGAGGAAAACAATGCTGACTCCAGTTGCTGAACTCCTTCATTTGCTCTCTCCTACATTTAACTCCAATCCCAAACAGCTATTTGGTTTTCGCTAGGTGGAAAACTTTTCAGTCACCTCAATGTGACTCAAATACTCAAAACCTGCTTATTCTGGCCTGCCAGGTAAGAAGCTTCACTCAATGCTTTTGTGCTCAATTTTTGCTTAGATACTAAAATCAACTGAAAAGGGATGGTTCTGTGGTTTCTTGCCCTACATTTTATCCTATTTTATAACAGGTGGATTATTTCATAAATAGAGAAACGCTCAGGATGCCTTCTGCTGATCAGTTAATGTATTTGTTGAGAACACAGAAATCACACATTTTCACTTCCCTCTCTCACATGACTGAAGTACTCGAAAGCACTCCCTAGCAGTCAACAGCATCAGCAAGGGAGATAAGTCATACAAATATTTGAGGAAGGTTTCCTAGCAAAAACTGAATCCCACTGATGTTTCATTTCAGTCCCAGCACTTCCCAGATTCAATATCCCTAACTATGATGTAATTTTAATCATTTAACCCCATGTTAACTTTTGTCTGCAGTCATAGGGGTCCTGGGATTTGGGGGAAGGGAGCTGAACTTGCAAGAATGGGAAAAATAGGCTGACGGAGTTCACTTCTAATTTACCAGGATTTGTGTAATTGTGCAAAGTTTAACTTCACTCTCACCGTAGTTCATACTTCACTACACAATTTACTATCCACACAATTTCTGCATGCACCATATACAGGAGTTGAGCAATTTATCACTATCAGACAAATAATACAGTCAAATAACAGAATCATGGAACGGTTTGGGTTGGAAGAGACCTTAAAGCTCATTCACTTCCAGCCCCCTGCCATGGGCAGGGACACCTTCCACTAGACCAGGTTGCTCCAAGCCAAATCCAACCTGGCCTTGAACACTGCCACAGGAATAGGGCAGCCACAGCTCCTCTGGGCAAC
This sequence comes from Pezoporus occidentalis, assembly GCF_034315485.1. Lineage (NCBI taxonomy): Eukaryota > Metazoa > Chordata > Aves > Psittaciformes > Psittacidae > Pezoporus > Pezoporus occidentalis. Next base: position 535,778 of record NW_026914896.1, read on the forward strand.
CTGTGCCAGTGTCTCACCACCCCCACAGTAAATAACTTCTTCTTTGCATCTTATCTAAATCTACCCTCTTCCTACGTAAACCCATTCCCCCTTGTCCTATCCCTACCTGCCCTTGTAAAAAGTCCCTCTCCGTCTTTCTTGTAGGTCCCCTTTAGGTACTGGAAGGCTGCTATAAGGTCTCCCCAGAGCCTTCCCCTCTCCCAGCTAACAATCCAAATTTTCTCAGCCTTTCTTTGTACAAGAGGTACTCCAGCCCTATGATCATGTTTGACCTGTTTCTTCCCTCACAGAACTGGTGAATTATAGTCTCCAGCTAAAGACAGCCAACTACTTCTTACTTGGAAGCACAAAAATTATTTGGAATTGAAATGCACATCTTACTGCATTTTCACAGCACTTTCTCTAAACAAATACCCCAAAACCACCCACATCTCCACCTATGAGGAGCCATGAATTACTGTTACCACCACCCCTGCTAAATTCAATCCTTAATCCACCTCCTTCTCAAAAGCATGTAAGAATATATGGCCTTGAGACTGCCTGAAGGACTACAGATTTGACTGTCAAGTAGTTTAACCTAGAGAAGAAAGCTTTTTTTTTTTTTTGGGGGGGGGAGGTGGTTCTCATCAGTGCGTCTGAATATGTGAAGGGAAGGTAAACAGAACCAGGCTTTTTCAGTGGTGCCCAATGACAGGACCAGAGTCAATGTGCACAGTCTGAAACAAAAGGCTCCATCTGAATATCAGGAAATGGTTTTTCACTCTGAATGTGACTGAGTGCTGGCACACGTGCCCAGTGAGGTGGTAGTCTCCATCTCTGGAGATACTCAAAGGACATGGAGACACGGTCCTCAGCAACCTGCTGTTGGTGGCTCTGCTTGAGCAGGGGGAAACAAGATGACCTCCAGACGTCCCTACCGACATCAGATAGTCTAGCATTAAATGAAGTAAAATGCAAGTCATCTAAGAGAAGAGCTGCTATTAAAAATGCCTCACAAGCCTCATTAGGGACAACTCTTGAAGCTCTAGCATTTCTGTTCAGACACAAAAGAAAATCAAGTGAATACCTATTTGTCTATCTTTAATTACATCAGCTAGGGTGAAAGTCACTGGAACTGTACACCCAGCAACATACACTACTACGTAAACAGACAAAGTGATAAACAATTAAAACTGGAGTACAGGCATAAAGCTGCAAGATGCTTCATACTTGCAGTGGTAATAGAGAACTATTCAAGAAAGATAATAAATGTCTTTTCTCAAGATGCAAAGAAAAGCTCCTGGGCATGGCTGCTATCTGGACACCAAACAGCAGCACAGAAACACAGCAGGCTGAGAACATGTATTAGAAGGTTTTTGCAAATTCTGAAGAAAAAAAAAAAAACAAAAAAACCCACACCACTTTTGCACACTCATTAAAGTGCCTTTGCCAAGCTCATAACACTATTTCAATCTTTGTCTAAACTGAATTTCAGACAGCTACCCCTTAGCACTTACCCAATGTTCACAACAGTCAAATTCATTCATTGGCTAATAAATGAAAGTGAAGCACAAGACTGAGAAGTGAAGTACTGCAGGCCCTCATCACATTTAGTCACCCAAAGTTAACATCAAGCAACTTAGGTCCCTCTTATGCTGGTCTCAAAATGGATCACAAGTCACTGGTCTGAAGATTGTGTGAAAGATGAAATAAAATCCTACTAAGAGAAAACGTATGTCCCTTGGGGTACAACCCATGAAAAGCAAGGACCAGAATTTCTTGAATACAACTTAGTACGTGCAGCCTGCCACCAGGATTCCTTTCAGATTCATGTTGTTGAAACTGCGTCTAAGTCTAAGACAACATGCAAGTTCAAAGAATGTAAACACGGAAAGAAAAAAAAAAGAAAAGAAATCAGCAACAGCTTTCAAACGCAGTGAAACAGGACAAGGACAATGTGATAGTATGAGAGAGAGGTGAAGTGTTTAGAAAAAAAATGATTCAGTTAGCATTTAAAAGCAAACAGAAAGACGAAACAAAGTTTTCAAAGCCATATGCTTCATTCTGTATTACTGTATCTACCATTCTCGAAACACATAACAAAACAAAGACAGTAAGAAAAGAATTCACTTTCTTTGCTAAAAACCAGTCTCAGTATGGCCCTACTTCGAGGAACAAGAGCTGTATTTCTTATGACTAAATGTTCTAGATGAAACCTATGCCACACACAGTAAAACTGCAAAAATACTTCCTCCTCTACATCTAACCATTAAACACGTTTAGGAATATGATCACAGCTACTGAATTCAAATGTTACATCTTCAACCACAGGGCTGCCTAATATATTAAGACAGACTTTTTTATTTCCCCATTAAACCAGGTTAACAGAAGTGCAACCTAATGATTCAAATCTGGAGGTTAAGGAAGTATTTGCATTTTCTTCATTTAACTTTGGATTCAAATACTAAATGATTCTGTAACATAAGTGCTGCTGCATCTTCTGCAGATCTGGAATAAACTCTGTTGCCTGCTTGATAAAGTTAAAAAAAAAAAATCAAAACTATAAAGTTCAAAATATGAGTACTACTTCAGGCAAACCTTCAGTCTCAAGACAGATCAAAGCTCTCTCAACATGGGAAACATTTCATTGTTTTTAATGCAAATGCTACGCTGAGCCAGGTTAAGGACTCCTCCAAGCTCATCTGCTGGAAGACTGATTTAAGAAGCTGGGGAGGAGGGAGAGGAAAAAAGCTTGACAAGTTTACCTTTAAAAGAAACCCCAGTATCTTGCAGCTTTCACAAAGACAGCTGGACAAAAAAAAAATAGGGATTTCAAGAGGTAGAAACAACTCCATGCAACAGAACTGTGCAAAGTTGTTCACAGAACCTATCTTACAAGTTTTACCATCTAGACAGAGCATAAATAAAACAGTATGCTCAGCAAAATAGTTATGATGCAGTAAAAGCAAGACAAGCAACCCATGAGATCTTAGGCATCAGACAGTATCACCTCTTATCTATCTGCCTTTAGTCAGTGTTTGGTCTCTGCAGCACTGAGAAGCAGGGGGTTCGGGGGAAGGGATGCAGAGTACCACAGCTGTGAAACAGACTGCAGGAGCTCCTGGTGGACCAGGAGTTCCAACAAACCACCAGGTTAGACAGCCAAAATTAAAGAGTGTGGACTTCCATGTTAGAGCAAAATGGAGAAACCCTTTGTATGATTTTTGTAAAACACAAACCTTAAGTAATTGTAAAGGAGCTACTTGACAACCTTTCATCCTGGCTCTCGCTTTAATGAAAGTATCTTGTTTAAAGAAGTTGTATGAAAAACAGTACAAGTCCAAACTAGGTCTTCTCTGAAAACCAAAGAGGACACAATGGGCTACAAGTGAGCAGACTGTATCTGAAATAAAATCAATGAAAGGCTCCAACAGAACAACAACATGTAAGTGGATATTACTTGTATTTCCTTTACACCTTCCATTAAGTAGTTATGAAATACACAAATACAACATTGCGTGTCACGAATCTGTCATCTTGTAAAAGGGACAAGTCACTTGGCCTCTCTTTTACCAAGGTCATACGAGGCTGTTGCAAGCCTAAGCTCAGAGCATAGGTCTTTCAGAGTCCTGCTCATGTGCTTTAACCAAGTAAGAGACAAAGATGAATAAACAAGATTAATAAAAAATAGAAAGTTGTATTCTTTCATGAAGAACCTATTCCAAGTCCTGGTACTAAACATTACTGAAACTGCAAGTAAGCATTACTATTAATAGTAATACTAGCAATACTAATTATTAGCAAAGTATTAATAGTCTATGATACACAGATTTCTCAAGCACTACTAACCAGCACACTATAGTACTATGATCAGCATCACTAGGGGAACACGAGCAATAAACATAAAACATACCAGAAAATGGCATTCTATGAGGAAAGCATCCCATGAAATAAAAATCCATGGAAGAAATCTTAAACATTAAAAAACTGCTTCTGAGTTCTGAAACAGTTGCTTAAAAACTGGAAGAACCAAAAGAAAACATAAATAAATAAACAGCTTCTGGCAACAGACAAGATTTTTTTGGTTGGGTCTTCCCTTAGCTTCTGGAGATTTTAGCAGCAAGTTTGTAACTCCAAAGTCCCCCTCAAATGGTCAAATCCTTTTGCAAGTCGTGGCACCAGGAATTTTCTTGAGGACTTGCCAAAACAACACAAGTGAAATGGCCTAGATTTCTGAAGTGCTATGCCTCTGTTTTTATTATTATAAATGTTTTTAAATCAATACATTGGTAAAACTGCAACTAGAACAGAGCAAAATACAGCCTGCCCAATTCCTGCTCTTCCCCACCTCCTTTAAGTTACCAAGACTTAAAAGATATATAAACAAACAAAAAAAAAAGTTGAGGTTATAAACACAAAAAGCTGGCTCACTTTTCAGACTCTGCATCAAAATTGGTTTACACCAGTTAATCCAGTTTCTCCATGTAACCCCTCCAGGAGTCCCAAAACATCATTAACGCTGCATAGTGATTTAGCCTTGCTTGCTTTCAAGTTACCTAGTGTAAGGTTAAAAATAAATTCTTTAAACAAGTTAGGTCAAACCACCACAGAGAGATTGGGCCTAGGTATAAATACTGACTCAGCCAGGTAGGAATCCAAACCCAGATTCCACTAGAGAAGGTGATACAACCGAGGGAACTGCAAAAAGGGCCTTGTAAATATTAAAAAAGCAAAGCCTAAGAAGGCTGAGTTGTTGCCATTTGTCGGTAAGGGCTCCACTTCAACGGCAAGCGAGCGCTGCTGCTCCAGGCCTGCACATCCTCCCCCTCCCTTCTCCTCACACACAACCAGCTCCAATTTCTCTCCTTGAAAAAAACAGCTGCTCTCAGGCCAGGAGGGCCCCTCCATTTCAGCAGCCACCACGGCCACAGTGGATATCGCCTTGATGGGCTGCTCTATCATAGGCATTCAGCATTTACTCTAATTGAGATGACTAGGGACCAATTGCTGCTTGGTAGCTAAAGTGAGCTTCCCCCTTACACATAGCTCCACACCAAATCCAAAGTTTCTGTTCCACAGGACTGCCTGTTCCTTTGACAACAGCCAAGAGGGCTCTGCACATCCATGCTCCTGATGACAACACACCTACAAGAGAGAAGCTTCAAACCAGGTTCACCCTGAGCAACTCCCGGGTGGCATTCAACAGCACTACAGACATTTCAGCACAGATTTATAACTCTACTTTACATCGCAGAGTTCAGATCTCTGCCATCAGGCTCAAAGGTGCACCTGGTGCCTTTCTACACCCAGTTTCTTGCAGAAAGGTTTCTACCAGCTCACTTTCCTGACGGTATTTTCTTCAGCAACAACAGCAAACACAGAAGAGCTTTCTTTCTTGTTTTTAAACATCACCTAAGACAGCCCAATAGCAAAGCCCTACCCAGACTTCCAGTTCTCAGCAAGCACACATAATCAGCGGTGAGAAAGGACTAGGTAGGGAAGGTCAACAGAGAGAATGGTTCATTCATTGTCATGCCCTCTAGTAACCTACTGTTGCTGCCTAGATGTTATGGTCAGGGAATTCTGTAACCGTGACACGGCTGCCCAAACCCCCACCCCAAAAGCAACGGAAGGAGATGAGGAAAGACAACATGGAAATAAAAAGCCCCACATAAGGCACAAACGTGTAGTTATTCACTCACTTGCTCCTTCCCCGTGCTGCCAGCCCTCCTTTGGCCTGACCCGAGATTAGGAAGGGGCCCAAAGGCACACACCCCCCTCCACACCGGCGGGTCCAGCTGCATCCCCTTTCCATCAAACCCTCCCAGCCCACAGAGCCAGGATAAGCACTAACCCCTCAGGAGAGAAAGCAGAGCTGTAACAAAATAAGAAACAAGGAGGACCGGGTGCAGGACCCCCTCCAAAGAACGGGAAGAAGGAGCAAAGCAAACCTACCTGTCCCCGCACCTACCAGGGGGCGGGCGGGCTCCCCCTCCTCACGGGAGCCCGGCCGGGAGCTGCCACAACCGCGGCCTACTCGGCGGCCTTGAGGAGGGCAGAGGAGAGGAGAGGGGGGGCGGCAATCTAGGGCAGGGCGCCCGCCTGGAAAAGTAGGGCAGAGCCACCACCCACCCCCCCGGACTTCAAACCCCTCCGCAGCCGGGCAGGGGCGGCCCTGGCGGATACCCGCTGCCCGGGACAAAAGCTCGCATGGGAGCGGGGACCGGGCCCGCCGCCCCCGCCTCAGGGACCAACGGCCGCCCGCGGGCCGTAGGGCAGGGGGAACCCTCCCGCGAGCGCGGACCCCCCACCACACACCGCGCGCGCACCCGCACCCACCCCCTCCCCCCACGCCCACTCCCCGCCGCCTCGCGTGAGTGCGGGAAACGGAATGGGGGGGCAGCGGCGCCCACCACCGTCACGTGACCGGAGCCTCGCTCCCCCCTTCTCCTCCCTCTCCTCCTCCACGCGC